>NW_023602073.1:50233075-50330357 GCF_014898055.3 Talpa occidentalis | reverse complement strand
TTTGGACCTCCTGTGTTTGTGTTTGAGCTCAGAATCCTGCACTGTGTCCAAATGTTAATTCTTCAAGGGAACAGCTGTCTGCCTTCCTGTTGGCCTTTCACTCTGGAAAGGAAAGGAAGAAAAATGAATTTCCTGAGTCTTCAGAGGCGGAGGGTGAGTCTGAGTGAGGAGGGTCCGGTCCACCTGGCCTGCGCTTGCTCAGACCAGACAGCAACGCGCGTCTGCTCCGGGGGCAGAGGCCGTCCCTGCAGAGCACAGGTGTCCTTTGAAATGAAGCCTAATATTTAAAATTTGGGCAATTTCACACAAACATCTGGGTTTCTTTATTTTCTTAAAAAAACAAAAACCTCCTATCCCGCTTTTCTGAAGTGACGTTTCCATGCAGTCACAATTAAATTTTGAGTTTGAAATGTCAAAACCGGTTCTCTCACCTCATCCTGAGCAGAGGCATGCGGCAAATTTGAATGTACAAACTCTCATTTTTTAAAGGATGATTAATACAATAGTCCGGGTAATATTTATATGACTGTGAGGCACCCAGTGGTGAGATCATGGCTGGATAGAACTGATCTGGCATCTTTATCGCCCGGCCTGTTCTCGAACATAACTTTCAGATGATCACTCATTTGGCTATTTTTTTTTTTTTTTTCAGTAAGGCTTGATGTTCTAATCATAAAACACTTCTAACCCCGGAGTAGACAGCACTGTGTCCTGAGCCTAATCCTCAAAGCCTCTCTCGGGAGCTCTACCCCCGAAAGTCCCAGCAGATTTTGTTCTGTTTGCCTGAACCATCTTAAAATACCCAGCACCACCTCCTGGCCTGCAGGGAGCTGGTAAGAGGAGCCCCACCCTCTCCAGCCTCCCCTTTGCATGCCTCGTTTATTTGCAAGTTCCTTGTTTCTCTCTTATCCCCAGAATTTTAAAATCTCTTATTTACCTGAGCACTATAGATCTGCTGATGATGGGGTTTCCTTTTTAAGGAAGGTGAATTGTTACCTTTAAGAAGAACTGAGGGACATCGTGGCTTTGTTCCCCCCAAGGCCACACATCATCAAAGCGCAGCCGCTCTGGCTTGGGTGAATTCTCTCACCCTCCCACGCCTCTCACTGTATCCAGTGCTTGTATAAATAAATAAAAATAAATCTTAAAAAAAAAAAAAAAAAAAATTCACCAGAGACAGAGCAGGGAGCAGAACAGACAGACAACTGAAATCCACTGCTGAGGGGAGCAGTGGACAAGACAGGAGAGGTCTGCTTCACCATGTGGGAATCTTCCTGGCTGGCCAGGAATCAAACCTGTGCTGCAGAGGCTGTGGACAGTTTCATAGCACTGCGCTCAACCTGCTGCTGTCAACCTGTTTGCTGCACAGCATCGTGGTGACAGGTAATTGACACACAATTATTAATATTCCTGCCACCAAGCACAGACAGACAAGGCAAAACCCTGGGAGCCTCTGCAGACCCTTCTTTTCTCCAAACTCTTCCTATCCCCATTCTGCTCATCTGTTGGGTCTTATTTCTAAACCTCTGGTGTCTGATCCCTCCTGTCTACCCACTGCCACTACATGAAGCCAGGAGACCAGCTTATTAATTCATGTTTTATGAAGTGTTAATATATAGGGTACCTACCAAATGTCTGGCCCTGTTCTAAACTCTTGGTTACAAAAGCAAATCTAATAAAGTTCTTCACTCTGTGAGTTTATATTTGTAGTGGGAGATAGAGCAATCGTGATAAATAACCAGGGCATAAATGACTTTTGGAAGTGAGAAGTGATGAGGACAGGAAGCTAAATGGAGCAGGGAGATGGGTGAGCACTGTGGGCCTGTGGCTGAGGGGAGCTTACAGTAATAAATAGTAGCTCAGGCTGGGGCCATGGGAACAAAGACACCAGGGAAGTGGGAATACAGCTGAGTAGATATCTGATGTGTGGGTGTTCCTTTCTCCCCAGTTTCATAGACAGATAATTAATATGTATCATATGTAATGTTGTTATAGAGCAACCCCGATATTAAACGGGTTCCTGGCTGTGGGTCCTCACCCGCGCGCTTTAAAGGGACTTATGAATACTCTACTACAGACACACGCAAAAGGGTTAATAAAAGGTTTATTTACAAGAGAAAAAGAAATAAGGAAAATCTACAACTCAGGGAGAAAATAGGGAAATAAAGTCTTTAATGCGTCCTACCCGATCCGACGACCTGGAAACCCAAAGTCACTCTCAGAGCTGGCCGGACGCTCCGAGCTGGCCGAGAGCCCAAAAATGGAGAGCCCCCCAAAGCCCACGTGTCTGCCTTTTGTATCCACCTGGCTGCTTAACCCCACCCTCAGGTCCCAGCCACCTTCCCTTTGGTGGTGATGGGATTTGGAGTTCCCAGTGTCTTTGGCTTTGACCTGGGGTGGGGGTGGAGTCCACAAAGCCTATATGGAATTTGCTTTGGGACATCCTTTTCCCCCTAACAATGTGAGGCATACAGCATAATGACTGATTTATATATCAGTGAAGTGATGGCCACAATAGGTTAAATAACATCTGTCTGCTATTATAGGTTTAATAAAAAGAAAGAAAAATAAGCAAAAAGGACAAAAAACTTCCTCATTGTGAATAAAATTCTTTGGAGTTTGTCCTTTAACAACTTCCCTACATATCACGTGACAATGTTGGCTACAAGCATGTTGGACATTACAGGGAAGGGAATCTCTATGTGGAGGCACAGCCCGTGTGAATGACCTGGGGGGAGCGTGTGTTTGGTGTGTGATCTGCTCACATGGAGTCCTCATGGCTGGTGGGAGAGTGAGGAGCAGGGTGTTATGAGGTGACAAGACTGTCATGAAAAGATGTTGTGAGTACATGGCGGAGAGGTCGAGGGTGGCTGATGAATGCTCCCAAAGGTAATCATAAAAACCTCCATAGGATGTAGTTATTTGAGCTGGAACGTCATTTTATCTAACAAATTCTATAAAGCCCCACAAACCAGATGAGGAAAGGACAATGGAGGCCCCACGGCCTGGTGATTGTGGACAACAGCAGTTAGATTCTTTAGTTTGGGGTACTGGGCTTTGAGGGCACAGGTGTAAAAAGAGTGAGCACTGCAGAGAGAAGAGGGTTGGGGGAGGAGTCAGTCCCAGATGAGGAGTCCTGGTGCGCATAATGTGGTGTTTGTACGTGGAGCTGTTGGAGATTTTCAGCACAACTGTGCTTAGCATGTGACTCTGGCAGGAGGACAAGGGCGGGGACAGTATCTGGAGTTGTGGCTGCAGTTACAGGTGGAGAGGGGGGCTGGTTCACACGGTGGCCGTGGACACATAGGAGATGCCATCAGTGAGGTTTAGAAATAACCCAATTGAATGAGGAGAATTGGGTCACAGAATTTAAAGTGGAAGAAGGGATTGCAGAGGCTTCCGAGGCTTTGTAGAGACTATTTGATATTTAATGTCAGGAGCATTAATAATGTGTATCAGTTGCCTGTCACCATAGTGCTGCTGTGTAACAAAGAACCACAGAAAAAAATCTCTCAGTGGCCTGTAGTAAAGGACTTGTACTCACATGGGCTGGTGGGGACTTCAGCTAACCTGGCATGGACTTGACTACTCTCCACTGAACTTACTCCTACATTATTTGGTCAGATGAAAGGTCACCAGGTGGGTCGTGGCTGGGCTTGTTACATGAATGGTCACTGGCTCCAGCTGAGGGAGGGCAGCTGCATGGGGAAACGCTGGTGACAGGCCCTGCTCTATGAGCTCATCCTCCAGCACCTGGACTGTGATGTCCTTCCATGGAGCTGGCAGAGGGAAGACCCATGGGGCCAGCACTTTAAACCTCTGCTGAGTCACATGAGCTGATCTCTCATTAGACACGTGAAGTCACATGACTGAACCAAAAGTCAGAGTGTGAGTAAAATGTACGTTGTAGAGTGTGAGCTGAATATGAAGAAACTTGAAGACTTCTGCATATTTTTATAACCATTTTGCCACAGATGAGGCAAAAGCATGCATTCAGGTGTAGAATTTTAGGGTGAAGAGCATGTGAGGAATTCTGGCAGATGTAGCCCACAGGGATGGGGCAATCAGGGAGGGAGGTGGGAAGGCTGGTGAAGTGATATCTGGAAGTGATGTGTGAGGAGACGCAGAAGCTGAGGGAGAAGAAGCCCTGGGAGAGGCTGTGAGATAAGACGGGGCTTCAAGGACTGAACTCTGGGACTGTGCTGCCTTCAAGGAGCAGGTGCAGGGAGAAAAGTCAGGAAAGGTGCTCAGAATGGGGCCAAGTTCCAATAAGCCACCCTCAGAGGGAGGTGACCAACCCAAAATGGAGGTGGTTTCAAGATCAGTCAGGAGTGTCCTGAATGAAGGGAGACTGGCTGAGAGGACCTTGGAGACTGGGGTTGACCAATGGGAGACTTTTGTTGCATCACCCAGAACAGAATGGACTAGAAGGAGAAGCTGCACTATGGAGGCTGAGATGTTGGTGAGAAATGAGAAAATCCAGCTGTTTTTGAATTATAAGGTGTACTCTTCTAACAAGAAAACTCTACAAAGATTTGAACATGTTTATATAATTATAAAAGTAATAGGAAGAAAGGCAGAGATGAACATGTCATGTCATCATCTTGCTCCCCCAGGGGTGGTCTCCCCCAAACCCCCAGAATGCACCTTGACAGCCTCCCTGGAGGTGTGCACAGGTGGGCCTGCCCCCACTTGACTCTTATCTTCCCTCCACAGGTGTGGGCTCTGTCCCCCAAGTGCACATCTCGGGGCCAGAGGAGGATGGGGTGCAGGTGGTGTACACGGCCTCGGGCTGGTTCCCGGAGCCCCAGGTGCAGTGGAGAGACCCCCGTGGGGAGCAGTTCCTGAAGTTCTCCAAGGTCCAGGCCCAAGACACTGAAGGGCTGTTCAGCGTAGAGGCCACTCTGGTGGTGAGAGACAGCTCTGTGGGGAGCGTGACCTGCTCCATCCTCAACCCCACCCTGAGCCAGGAGAAGGCCATGGCCATTGTCATCCCAGGTCAGCGCTACTCTCCCCTCCCTACTCCCTGCAGGGTCAGAGGGGGGGCCAGCATCCTCAGGTGAGCTGGGCTGGCCTGGCCTGGGCTGTGTCTTGATGGGATTCGTGGGGTCTCTGTCTGTAGAGCCCTTTTTTCCCCGGGCCTCTCCCTGGAAGCTGGCTTTCCTGGTGATCCTGCCCTTGCTGCTGCTCCTGCTCCTGGGGGCTGCCTGCTACACCCAGAGAGAACATTCCACACAGATGCGGGAGCTGCAGGAACAGGGGGATCTGGGCCAGGCTAAGGAGGAGGACAGACAGACCAAGGAGGAGGCCCTGAAGGGCACAGGTAAGGCAGGACAGGGCCAGGTTGTTGAGCAAGGCAGTGGGTGATGAGAGGGAGAAGCTGACACCAGAGTCAGAGCCCAGGGTCCCTCTGCAGCAAGATCAGAGCAGGTGCTGGCCCCAGAGGGGACAGTGGAGCTTGGAGGCTCATGTTGGTCTGAAGGAGGAACTTCTAGGATACAGAGAGATTCATTTTTGTGTCTTCTCTGGGCACAAACTTTGTTCTTAGGGACAGTTTATGCTTATATTTTTAATGATCTTTCAGGTGAACTCCAGGCAATTCTAGGTAAGCTCTGCTCTCCCTCCTGAACTCTCCGTGTCCCCTTCGTAGGAGACATTCTGGTTCTTAGCTCACCTGTGTCCTGTGTTGTCTTTCAGACCAGAGGAAGGCAGCTTACCTGGCTGGTGAGTGATGCTCCAGATGTCCTGGGTCCCTCTCCCCTGTGCTCAGGGGTCCCTCCCCTTAGCTGTCTCAGCACAGACATGTGGAACCTTCGCTGGGTGGAAGTGGGAGCTGGTACAAGGCAGGACCCTGCTGCATGGGCTCTCCTGATTTGGGTGCTGCTTTCCCCCCATTCTTGGGGTCCTGGTGGGTGATGACCCTTGGAGTCTCCTGCATCCTTGTCTCATTCCAACCCTGACTTTCCCACCATGGTGCTGGCTTTCTAGTCCTCAATGTATCTCGTTCTTGGTCAGCACCTGGAAGTAAAGCCAGCGGCTCTGGGTTTTGATAAGTAAATGGACTCTTGGAGTTTAGGAGTGTGACCTCCTCCTGCCCTTTTCCCCCTTCTCTGCTCCTGAAGATGCTGATCAGTGGTGCTGGGAGAGGACGGGGTGACCTTGCATGGGAGGGAGTGGGGGGACTTTCCCTCTCCCAGAGAGTGTTTAGCACTAGAAATACTGCATTGGAGGAAGAAGGGCCATTTCTACTCTGCAGCTGGTGTGATGTCCATGTTGGTTTTATTTCATCTTCACATTAATTTCCAAGGAAATACTGAATGTAATAATTATGGAATAATATCTCCATTAAAAAATATCTTCCCATGTACTGTTTTTGATCCTGTGTAGCAACACTGAGTAGCAGATGAAGCAGGAGCTTTGAAGTCATTGAGGTCCAGAGCTGCTCAGTGACTTGCCAAAGCCCCACAGCAGCAGCAGGCAGGGCTGGGTCAGTCTGTCCTGCAGGCTCCTGACCTGAGCCAGGGATTTCCCACCACCCCCTGCATTCTGCACAGGGCAGGAGGTCATGACCTCTCCAGCCTCTCCCCTCCACCCTCAGAGAGTCTCACCTGCACAACACAGGGAGACCAAGACCCTTGGATCACTAGAGCAACTGGTTGTGCTGAGGTCTCATCTGTGTGTTCCCTTTCAGCCTGGAGGAAGGCCCAGCTGTACGCAGGTGAGTGGCCCTGAGGGTCCTGGGGCTCCCTCCCAGCCTCCCCTCTGTCCCTTCTCTATCAGGGACCCCCACCAGTAAGGAACTGGGGTCCCTTGTCTTCCTTCACTCCGGAGGCTCCATCTGAGAACAACAGGGCCCCCTTGTGAGCACAGACCTGCCTCCACCTGCCCTGTCCTCCCTGCAGGTCATGTGGGGTCAGGACACCCTCTGACCCCTTGTCACCTGGTCCTTTCTTGTGGGTGAGGACAGTGGGGGTCAGTGTGAGGAGAGGCTGCAGCAGGGACAAGTGTGTGGTTCAGGATTTGGCTGATCTCTCGAAAATTCCAGACATCCTACTTCCTGCTTTGGAGTTAGGTCTTCCTAAGGGGTCCTGGGTTATGGATCCTTCTGGATCCCAAAGCCCAGTCCTATTTTGGATCTAGTTTTTGTTTCCTATTTCCTCTTGATTCTCTGTCTTCTCATGCATGCTCTGATTCATGTCCAAGCTGTCTTTTCCTTCTAATCCCTTGTGGGTGCTGAGGAATCAGTTGTTTAGGGGAGGTGTTCTGAATCTGGGTCAGAGCTTCTGGGTGTTTATGACTCCTGACAGAGGCCTGTGAAAATTCTGAAATTGCTGTAAAATCCAGTTTGTGTGTGTGTCTGTGTGTGTACCTTTTGTGTCTTTGTAACAAGATAAACAATGTATGATTTTCAGAACCATCATTTTTTTAAGGAGAATTCTGTCTGACAGTCTCATGGTTGCTATTATTTAGTTATTTTTTTTTTTTAAGAGGCAACTATGTAGACTGGAAAAGAGCAAACCTAAAATGGTTATAATCCATTTCCAAAGAATAGGGGGGAAATTTGAAAGAAAAGTCTGGATGGAGATAGAGAGGGGAAGGAAGGAGAGGGGTGTGTGGGAGAAGAGCCTTCTAGAGGTTTTGGGCACAGTCACCAGTTTGAATCTGTGCTGTGCAGACGCTGTGCAAGGCTTGGGAAAGAAACACAGTGGGTCCTTTGAAGTACTTCAGATAAACTTACAGTTTGAAAACCATTATTGAGGCGACCATCTAATTGTGTTCCCTCTCACATTAGCTCCCCTCGTAACCCCAGGGCAGGGTCTGCGCTGGGTCCTGCAGGGAAGGTCAGAGATTTTGGTGAGGGGAGATCTGAGCCTCCTGAGCCTGAGTCACACGCCCTTTCCCTGCTCAGGGGTTTGTTCATGGTCCTGGACACAGACCCTGAGACACAGAGAGGGGGGTTGTAAGGGAGGGGCCTGGGGACCAGGAGTGTGAGGACCCTCCTGAGAGTCTCCCTGGTTCCCCTGGGACTCATTTCCACACAGTGAGGATCACAGAATCATCTTTACCATCATTCCAGCCTCTGCTGAATTCATGTCTCATGCATTTTAACATAAACTTTCCTTTGGCGTGCAAAACAATGATGTGTTTGAATGAAACACCATGAATACACTAGAATCCACATTTTGATATTGACAGATTCACAGATGGATACATGTGTGATCTCATATTATTTGTGAAATTTAGCAAAAATTTTTTACTTAAGGTTTTGCTACAAAAATTAACTGACTAGCGCAGTCAGTGCACACACAGTCCTGGGCACGCTGTGTCTCACATTAAATGTCGCTGGATTATCTACATTTGTTCCTGCTGTTCCTGTTCTTATTCTCCTCCACACCCTCTTTTTTTATTGTTGTATGAAGAAGCGTGGTGTAGAGCATTATAGCGGATGTCAACTCATGTCTCAGGAAAAACAAGTAAATTCAAAATCTCCTTTTTTCACAAAGAGGTCCCATAATGCCACCCAATCATTGCATGTGATCTTGTTTCTTATCAAACTACTGAACAAAGATGGAAATGCCAGTTTCTCTGAGTGAGCTTGTGCAGGCGTGGCTGGTGTCACACCTTTACATACCACGTGCACAAGAAGATGTTGTTCCTTATTCTTATAGATGAGGATCCTGGATTCTCCTCTCTCCTCACACGGTTGGAAAACTCACGCTCCTCCCTGATGGCCTCAGAGTCTTGCTTTGTTTGATCTGAGTGTTGGGGAATGACCTGCTTCCTCCTTCCCAGGCAAGTGCGGGGTGGGGATGACATGGCCTTAGGGTGCTGGGGGGCCTGTGCTCCCCTTTCAGTCATTTCAGGGGCTCCCCTGGGGCCACTGGTCTATGATCCTGTGTGGCACATGCTGAGGGGGGCAGGCACATCCCGTCGGGTCATTAGAGATTGTGGGTGATCCTCCCCTTACAGCAGAGTCAGGGGTCTGGGTGTGTCTCTGGTCAGCAAATTGATAAACCTTCTGGTGCCTTCCTCCTGTCCCATGTCCTTGTCCTCTTCTCCTCACCCGTCCTTCCCTCCCTTCCTATTCTCCAGGCCCCTCTTTCTCCCTCCATCTCCCCCCACAGCACTGACACTTTGGGGTCCTCATCTCTCCACATGCATCATGGGTTCCTCATGCTCCCTCCAGACCCTCCCCTGCCAGGCTCCTGCTCACAACTCCTGGGCCTCCCACATGGGGCATCAGAGCTCCAGCTGCTGCTGACACAGGTCACCACACCCTGAGCAGCGTCACCCACACAGTTTATCATCTCACACGCCTGCAGGGCAGACACCTGAGACCATGTCCTGGGACTAACTCCGGGGTCTGGCAGCTCTTTCCTTCCAGGATCCCCTTCCTCTCCCAGGATCTAGGGCCCCCTGCATTGACTGGGAACCCCCATCCTCTGTCTATGCAGCCGGGCATGCAGCTTCTTTATGGGCCTGCTGCCATCACCATGTGACTCTGAGCACAGGGGCAGGGTCACAGCTGTTAAGGCTCATGTGATTGGCCCCCCTGATGATCCTTAGTAATGTCCCTGTTTCCAGGTCCCCATCACTGTCCTGCCTGCAGATTTCTGTTTCCTCTATTAAGGACACATGTTTACAGGGTCTTGAGATTAGGACATGGACATCTCTGGAGCCATTCATTTACTTAGAGAAGTTTTTCTTGGAAGCTTCCATCTCTCTGATCTATTCTTGAAGGAATCAAATGAGTGCATCTACTGCTTCTGTGTTTGTCTCTCTGCAGATGGTTTTGTCCCCACAGTCTATGTTAATGTGCAGGGATGTCACTAGTGTTTGGTCCTCTCAGTGTGTGTCCATGTCCCTACTCTGCACGTCTCTCTCCCCCTGGAACCCTCTCCACCCCCTCCTGAGTGGGCAAGACCCTCTGCTGATTGTCCTTTGTCTCCACACTCATGTGACAGTCACCCCCGTGAGCAGCTCAGTGACAATGTGTCATTCTCTCTCTCTCTGCCTGTCTCTCTCCCCTTGTTGGACAAACAGAATTAGTCCAAATCAGAGGGGAAAGCTCTGCCCACCAGGCCCCGTGTCTCCAGGCTTCCACAGGCCTTTGCTGCCCTGGGAGCAGTAGCCTCAGGCACACACAGGCCTGGGCTTGTTGTAGCTCTAAGCCCCATGGCTCAGAGAGAAGCGGCTCGTCCAGGTCTGTGAGTTCTTTTTTTTTTTTATTTTAACATTTATCATTTTTCACATTTTTTAGACATTATTTGCCTCCCCCCACCCCCTCAGATTGAGTCCCCATAGAATTTCTTTCCCCACAGCACCCCTGCACCATCACCACGGTCCCCTGTGCTCCTCCCTCCCTCCTGCTCACCCTCTCCCTCCTCCTCCCCGGCAGTATGTCTCTGGTTTATAATTGTCTGTTTTTGCTTTGTTGTGTTTTGTACTGTCATTATTATTTTTTTTACACTGATGTCTTATTTGGTTCCTCTTTATTCCTGTTATAAGTGAAACCATCCAATATTTTTCTTTTTCCTTCTGGCTTATTTCACTGAGCATAAATCCTTCTAGCTCCCTCCACGTTGCTGCGAATGGCATGAGTTTATCTTTTTTGATTGCTGAATAATAATCCATTGTGTATATGTACCACACCTTCTTGATCCAGTCATCTATTTTTGGGCATTGGATTGTTTCCAGGTTTTACCTATTGTAAACAGTGCTGCAATAAACAGAGGGGTACAGGTGCTCTTTTGAATCACTGTTTTTGTGTCCTTTGGGTAGATCCCTAAGAGTGGAATTGCTGGATCATATGGTAACTCCATTTTTAGTAAACTGAGGAACCTACAGAGGGTCTGTTAGTTCTTCACCGGCACACAGTTCTAGGCATTTATTTCCATAAAACCTGTTCATGAAAACCTAGTTTCCAGGATGGGTCTGTGGCTGGTGGCTGAAAAGTATAATTTGATGGTTGTATCTGGGTAAAGACCTTTCTGTTCTGTTGGTGTCCAGCCTCTCACCCCGAGTATTAAGATGTACGTCTTAAATCATGGGAAATTCGCAGCATAAAAACTGTGTGTGCGTGTGTATGAATCTAAAGGTTAAATGCATCCACTAAATGTTTCCAAATATTTTCCCCTGTGGACTCTGTGTCACTGTCTTGTAGAAAACTAGGCATGGGCCCTGATGTGTCAGTATCTAGAGTCCCTCACGTGACATGTGTGTCTCTTGCAGATTGGCGGAAGAGGCAGTTCCGGGCCTGTGAGTGAC
This sequence comes from Talpa occidentalis, assembly GCF_014898055.3. Lineage (NCBI taxonomy): Eukaryota > Metazoa > Chordata > Mammalia > Eulipotyphla > Talpidae > Talpa > Talpa occidentalis. Next base: position 50,319,089 of record NW_023602073.1, on the reverse strand, counting down.
TCTGTTCTCTCTGGCCTTTCCTTCTGTTCTCCGTGTGGGCACAGACTCTGCACCCTCTGTAGGGGTGGGGTGGGTGCAGCTGTGATGTCACACAGCTGGGCTGGGGGATGACTAGTCATGGGTGCTGAAGGGGCTCCTTAGTCCTTGAGGTCCAGGTGGGTCCCCAGGGGTCCTGTGACAAAATTGACCCCCAATAATATTGTGGCTCCTTCTCTTGCTTGGGGGCTGTGGGCTGGGGTCACCAGGCACTCATTTCAGGGAACACATCCCTCTCCCCATAAAGCTGAGTATCTGGGGTTAGGAGGTGTGTGCCCTTGTTATGTCAGGCTGGCACATGGGTTCTCTCTCTGCGGGGCCTGTCACTCTGGATCCAGGTTCTTGCAGTGATGAAATTGTCCTCTCTCATGACAAGAAGAGTCTGACCTTTTCCATCTGATGATGGAAAAGAATCAGGATACAGTGTTTGGGGTCTTGAGGGCATTACATCAGGGCGCTGTTACTGGGAAGTAGAGGTCAGAAATGCAGAAAAAACCTGGTGGGTGTTGGGGGTCTGGAGGAAAGATGAGGAAAATAGATACGGTGATGTGTCCCCACTGACAGGGAATTGGGTTTTTGGCCAGCACAGTAATGATTTCCAAGCCTTTACTGACCGTCTTACTTCACTACCCCTTAGGCAGATTCCCCACAGGGTGGGGGTTTTCCTGAACTATGCTTACGGGGACATCTCCTTCTATGACATGACTGATGGCTCCCACATCTTCTCCTTCCCTCCTGAGTCCTTCTCTGGGACCCTCCTTCTATGCTTCATCTATTATTCAGGAGATGTGTTCATGACCCTCTGCCCACTGGATGCTGGGCCCCAGAAGCCCTCTGTGCCCATGAACAATCCCCCTTCTTTGGAGGAGCCTGCGAGTTCCCCAGGGGTGGGGATCCCCTCAGGCTCTGGTGTGGGTGGGGCTCCCCCAGGGCCTGACGCCCCCCTCCTCCCCTGCAACCCTGAGACTGTGTCCCCATGAGGCCCCTCCCCACCCAGCCCTGCCCTGGGCTCTTCTTGGGGCTGCAGGTTCCCTGTGGACAAACCTGTGAGTGAGTCCTGGATGCTGGAGTCTTGTCCTCCTCCTCTGGATGCAGATTCCTGGGCCGTGGCTGTGAGGTCAGGTCAGGCCTTGTGCTGAGACACAACTTTGAACCTGTTTAGGGTATGTGAATTCTTTCATGAGAAATCATTTATCATTTGGTAAAGAATATATTTAATAGGGATTTTATGCTGTTAGGACAAGAAAAGGCATGAGCTCTGAATGGAGTTTACTAAATTAATTGAGTTTACTTTATCCAACTTGACTTTGTGTGGAGGAAACTAGAGCCTGATGGAGGGTCCCCAGATCTATTTTTAGGGGTCTGGAATATCTACCAGGAAAATCTGCCTCCAAAATATTTGGGGAAATGGCAGACAATGGACTTTACAGGAGCCTAATATTCTGTTATCTGCTTCCTACTCTGGAATGGATGAAAAACACTTCATTTAATTAAGCCTGATGAATTTCTGTTACCAGTGATAAACTTGCAGTGTGTTAATTTGGTGAACTCAGGAGAAGGATCTTGGTTCTTCTTTTGTGTCAACACCATTTGGAAAGCAGATAACTGCTCCCTGAATTAAGATGAGAATGAAGAAGAGACTCTCAGACTCAGCGTGACTTGGGGAGCTGGGACCTGATCTCCAGGGATCCCTGTGCTAACTTGGTCCTTCCACACACTGTGGCAAAGGGTCAAGGGAACCACAGCTGCCAGAGGACTTGGGATCCTGAGCCCCAGACCTGCAGGGAGGAAGGTGTGATCCTCGCCCAGGGGACACTGGGGTTCTGGTGGGAGGAGAAGACAGAGAAGGGGTGGGTGGGGGAGGAGTCAGACACCATGACAGTGTGTAAATATAAAGAGACTGTAATGGTTTTAACAATTTCTCTTGTGTGTGTTAATTTGTATTTATTACCCATTGTCTTCATTTGTCATCTTCCCTTGTGCTTATACAAGTTGCTGCAGTCTATGTGTATAATAGAGTGTTGGTAACAGAATAGATAAAGGTATTGTGAGCCATTTTGAGAAATACTTACTATGGCATGTTAGATACAAAAATTGGGGCTGTCTGTCCCCTCATGTTGGGGAAAGGTGAGCACTTCTTCACTTGTAAAGGCAGCTTTCCCTTGATATTTAAAGATAAGCCATGTATACACTGTGAGTGTGGGGCTGAGTAGTCGAATGCGTGGACTCTACCATCACCCCTTCACTGCAGTGGCTGTGAGAACAGTCAGGTCAGGCCTCATGCTGAGGCCACAGATGGTGAAATTGACTGACTTGAACCTCTTTGGGATAGGAAGAGTGTTACCATGGGAGACCATTTTTCTTTTCATAAAGAAAATATTTCAGGGCCTCCCCGGTGGCGCAGCAGTTGAGCGCTTGGTTGCGAAGCTGCCCGCAGCCTCTGAAGCGCCAGTTCGATCCCCGGAAGCTCCCCGGCCACCAGAGGAGGGTCCCACGTGGCGCGCAGACCTCTCCTGCCGCCCGCTGCTCCCCTCAGCAGTGTACTTCGGTCCTTCTGCCTGCTCTGCTCCCCGCTCTGGCTCTGGTGAATTCCCTCTCCCTCCCGTGCTTCTGACTGTACCCAGTGCTTGTATAAATTTAAAAATAAATAAATAAATAAAACACAAATGTTTAAAAAAAGAAAATATTTCAAGGGGTTTTCACACTGTTTTGACAAGGAAGGAAATGAGCTATGAATTTGTGTCCTAAATTAACTGGAGTTTATCCAACTTGAGCTTGTGCTGAGGAATCCAGATGCTGAAGAATACCTTATGTTTATGATGTATTTTTTGGGTAACAGATGAACAGTTGGATTGTGACTGAACTTGAGAAATAAGTAATATAGATACAAAGATTGGCACTGTCTGTTTTGGAGACGTGTAAAGGGAGCTTACTCTTGGTAGTTAAAAACACACAATTGTATTGTGTGGTTGTTCAAGTGTGTGTGAATTGTGCATATGGAGCTGAGTAGTCACAGGTGTGGACTCTCCCATCACCCATGTGTCGCTTCCTGGCCCACATCCCCCATGTGCCCTCCTGTGTGACCTGGAGCTGGACCCCAGGAGCGTGTCCCTTGGCCCCCTGCACAGTGTCAGGATGAGCCCTGGAGGGGACACTCCAGTCACAGCTGAGGACACGCGTCTCTCCTTGTAGTGCTGCTTTTCTTCTAGATCTTGCGATGGGATGTTTGTCTTTTTTAAGATTTACCCTCAGCTCTATCCATGAAATGTTTCCTTCTATTGTTCCACAAAACTTTTAAAAACTGATAAGTAAGCTGTGTGTCATGTCTTTTGATCAATGAGGCATTACAGAGATTTTGTAATTAGATTCAAACTTATGGAACTATTTAGAAAATGCAAAAGGTTTGACTTGGGTTTTTATCATTAATTAAGGATGTGTTTGCTGTGAAGTCACATACTGTCTGTAAAGCAAAGAAGAGAATTCCAAAGACTAATTTTTTTATCCATAGATAGTACAAGTTTTGTTCTTTCTTAGTATATTTTATTTTAAGTTGCTTTCATGCTGGACAACAAAGGATCTATTCTTCAAAATCCTCTTTGTAGCCTGTTGGAATAATACCAGTGCTGTCACTGATTAATTAATAATATTAACTGTTTATGTATTTGCTGAGAGTCATGTTTATGATTTCAAAGACATTACACAAGATGACTTATTTCAAGACAGATTTTTATACAGGAAACTTTGTATTGATTATAGTAGAAAACTTTTATGCTAACCATTTTAAAGTAAATGCATTAAAAATCCCCTGCTTTTAACATAAAAATGAGAAACTGAAATCCCAGCTATCACACAGCTCAGCACCTCCCCCTGCAGGCCTGAGGAGCAGCCTGAGGAGAGGAGGAGACACCAGGCCCCAGACAGGACGGGGCAGACCCTGGGTCTAGACTGAAGCTGCTCCTCTAACACTCATGGTCCTTCTCACCTCAGGAGCTTGTCCACTCCCAGCTGAGCCCCAGAGTCCATGTCCCCAGAGTCCTGGGCGGGGCTTGTCCCGTTGTTTTCTGTGAGCTGTTCCCCATCCCTCCTCTCTCTCTCTTTGGGCTCTGGGAGAGTCATCTGAGGAGGTGAGATCTTCATCCAGAGGGAGAGGAGCCCCCAAGTGGGCATGTCAGGGGGGATTCATGAGATTCAGAGTGTCCTCAGGATCCTCCTTCCAATATGGCTTCTGATTCCTCTCATGGGGACCCCAACCCTCTCCCAGCTCTGCGGGGACCATGTCATCACTGTGATCTCAGGCAGAGCAGATATGGCTCCCTCAGCCCTGGGCCATTCTTGTCTCATCTTTCACTCTACTGGGCTCATATCTCATCCTTCTGTGTCTGTCCTTTCCTTCCTTCATATTCCATCTCTTACAGTCACTTGGTCTTTCCCATGTACTTGTCATAATCCTGTGTTGATCAGGAAGATGATCCATGTTACACCTGATCATCCTCTCAGGTGCCCCAGAGACATGAACCCCAAGTTTGGAATCTTGCCTCTGGCCAGCTGCCCTGGGAAGCCAGAGGTCACCCTGCCCAGGGGAGGAGTGTCCCCTGCTGAGAGCAGCCCCAGGGCAGGAGGCCTCACCCTGCAGGGGGAGGGGAAGGGAAGGCCCAGGACCAGGGGCAGGTCCCCTTGGGGAGGGACAGTCTGTCTCAGTATTGGGGCCTCTCCTCTGCCCTCCTGCACTTTAGTCAAGGGAGAAGTCTTCTCAGAAGATCTGGGGATAGAGGGGGATGGTGAGGGGGGATCAGGGGACCACTTGGACCTGTGGGTGTGAATAGAAGATTCTAGTGCCACTTGGGTCTCCTGTGTGACCCCTGATGCAGGGAACAGCTGGTGGAGGAACCCAGAGAACTGACTGCCAGGAAAAAGACTTGTGGGGAGCTGGTCAGGGCAAAGAGAGGCTGCTTCTCTCCCACAGAAACCCATTTCTTGGGGGACAGTGAGGGAGGAGCAAGCCTGAGAGCAGTGCAGGGGGGCAGGTGGACCAGGTGAGGGGAGTGGGCAGGGCAGAGCTGAGTCCCCCTGGGCAGGCAGAGGGTGGGTAGGAAACAGAACAGAGGGACACTGCCCTGTGAGCCAGGGCCCTGGGCAGAGCCTGAGAGCTCATTGGCAGGAGAATGGGGAACAGGAGTGTCTGGTGTGATCTGAGGCTTTTTCCCAGCCCCAGCTCTGCGGGGACCAATGTCATCACTGTGACCTCAGGCAGAGCTCAGCTAAGGGTCTGCTCAGCCAGGGAGCTGCCACTGGTTTTCAGAGTAATGTGGACACAGCTCAGAGCCTCATGCTCTGAAAACCTTATTCCCTTTTACATTTCTTACAAGTTCTTTAAAACCCTCTGCATCTTTGTGTGTGTGTGTGTGTGTGTGTGTGTGTGTGTGTGTGTGTGTGTAGAAAATGGCTGTAGGCCAGAGGTGGGTGGGGAGAGGATTCACCAGAGACAGAGTGGTGAACCCCTCTAACTCTTGATTGTGAATGGAAGGGACAGTGGAGGCCACGCCTGTGGTCTCAGGAGAGGTGGTGGCAGAAGTAGGTGAGGGTGTCCCTGGGATGAGTGTAGAGAACCCACACCTCAGGTCTGTTTTCACTTCTGGGAGCCCCCGGCCTCCCAGCCAAGGAGTCCCCCTGTTGCTGGAGACCCTGTCAGCTGGAGGGCTGGGGAGAGCTGGGTCTGCAGGCCCCACAGTGGCTGGGCTGTGACTTGGGCCTGGAGAAGTCAGGGCTCTGCTGTGTCCTGCTCCAGAGCTGCCCTGGGGACTGTCCACGTTCCCCCTCCACGGGCACCTGGATCCCCGCACTGGGCTTGAACCCTTCTCACTGGTGTCACATCTGGGAGGAAGGAGAGGGTGGGGTGTCTTCCCAGACTCCCACCTTGACAGGCTCCCCCTTTCCTGTCCCTTCCTCTCTCAGCAGGGGGTGAAGCTCCTGCTCCTCAGCACCCTGTGCCCCCTCAGCTGCCCCCCCAGACACAGGACCTCCTCACAAGGCTGCAGGGGAGCAGCTCAGAGGAACATGTATCCCCCTGACCCCCATCTCCCCTTCTTCTCTTCTCCCTCCGCTTCTGTCCAATCAAACATTATCCAGGAGGCTGCTCCCGGCAGAGGTGCTGAGACGCTCCCTCAGCTCCAGCCCCGAGTCTCCAGGGAAGCCACATCCCCTGGTTTCCACAGCACTGTCTCATCCCCGTGTCTCTGCTCTGAGTGCTGGGAGCCCTCCCCCTCCTCTCCCCTCCCTCCCACCTGCCTTTTGCTTTCTTTTCTTACACATCTTTCCCTCAACAGGAAAGGAGGAACCTGTCAGGGAGGGAGTCTGGGGAGACACCCCACCCTCTCCTTCCTCCCAGATGTGACACCAGTGAGAGGGGGACAAGCCCACTGTGGGGATCCAGATGCCCATGGAGGAAGGAAGTGGATGGTCCCCAGGGTAGTTCTGGAGCAGGACACAGCGGAGCCCTGACTTCTCCAGGCCCAAGTCACAGCCCAGCCACTGTGGGGCCTGCAGACCCAGCTCTCCTCAGCCCTCCAGCTGACAGGGTCTCCAGCGACAGGGGGACTCCTTGGCTGGGAGGGTGGGGGCTCCCAGATGTGAAAACAGACCTGAGGTGTGGGTTCTCTACACTCACCCCAGGGACACCCCCACCCACTTCTGCCACCACCTCCCCTGAGACCACAGGCGTGGCCTCCACTGTCCCTTCCATTCACAATCAAGAGGGAGAGGGGTTCACCACTCTGTCTCTAGTGAATCCTCTTCCCACACACCTCTGGCCTACAACCATTTTCTACACACACACACACATACAAAAGTTGCAGAGGGTTTTAAGAAATGTAAAAGGGAACAAGGTTTTCAGAGCATGAGGCTCTGAACTCTGTGTCCACATTACTCTGAAAACCAGTGGCAGCTCCCTGGCTGAGCAGACCCTTGCTGAGCTCTGCCTGAGGTCACAGTGATGACATTGGTTCCCGCAGAGCTGGGGCTGGGAAAAAGCCTCAGATCACACCAGAAACTCCTGTTCCCCATTCTTCTGCCAATGAGCTCTCAGGCTCCTCCCAGAGCCCTGGCTCATAGGGCAGTATCCCTCTGTCCTGCTGCACTTCCCATCCACCCCCTGCCTGCCCAGGGAGACTCAGCTCTGCCCTGTCCTCTCCCCTCACCTGGTCCACCTGACCCCCTGCACTGCTCTCAGGCTTGCTCCTCCCTCACTGTTCCCCAAGAGACCAGCTTCTGTGGGAGAGAAGCAGCCTCTCTTTGCCCTGACCAGCTCCACACAAGTCTTTTTCCTGGCAGTCAGTTCTCTGGGTTCCTCCACCAGCTGCTCCCTGCATCGGGGGTCACAAAGGAGACCCAAGTGGCACTAGAATCTTCTATTCACACCCACAGGTCCAAGTGGTCCCCTGATCCCCCTTCACCATCCCCCCTCTATTCCCAGATCTTCTGAGACAACCCCTCCCTTGACTAAAGAGCAGGAGGGCAGAGGAGAGACCCCAGTACTGAGACAGACTGTCCCTCCCCAAGGGGACCTGCCCCCTGGGCTTGGGCCTTCCCTTCCTCTCCCCCTTCAGGGTAAGGCCTCCTGCCTGGGGCTGCTCTCAGCAGGGGACACTCCTGCCCTGGAGCAGGGTGACCTCTGGCTTCCCAGGGCAGCTGGTCAAAGAGCAGATTCCAGTTATTCCCAAATTAGGGGTTCATGTCTCTGGGACACCTGAGAGGATGATTCGGTGGAACATGGATCATCTTCCCGATCAACACAGAATTATTACAAGTACATGGGAAAGGCCAAGTGTCTATAAGAGGTGGAATATGAAGGAAGGAAAGGACAGACATAGAAGGATGAGAGATGGGCCCAGTGGGATTGAGAGATGAGGCAGGAATGGCCCAGGGCTGAGGGAGCCATGTCTGCTCTGCCTGAGGTCACAGTGATGACATGGTCCCCACAGAGCTGTGAGAGGATTGGGGTCCCCATGAGAGGAATCAGAAGCCATATTGGGAGGAGGATCCTGAGGACACTCTCACTCTCCCAAGTCCCCCCTGACCTGCCCACTTGGGGGTTCCCCTCCCTCTGGATGAAGGTCTCACCTCCTCAGATGACTCTCCCTGAGCCCAAAGAGAGAGAGAGAGAGAGAGAGAGAGAAGAGGAGGGATGGGGAACAGCTCACAGAAGACAAGGGGACAAGCCCCACCCAGGACTCTGGGTACATGGGCTCTGGGGCTCAGCTGGGGGTGGACAAGCTCCTGAGGTGAGAAGGACCATGAGTGTCAGATGAGCAGCTTCAGTCTAGACCCAGGGTCTGCCCCATCCTGTCTGGGGCCTGGTGTCTCCTCCTCTCCTCAGGTTGCTCCTCAGCTCTGCAGGGGAAGGTGCTGAGCTATGTGATAGCTGGGATTTCAGTTTCTCATTTTTATGTTGAAAGCAGGGGATTTTTAATGCATTTACTTTAAAATGACTACAATAAAAGTTTTCTACTATAATCAATACAAAGTTTCCCGTATAAAAATCTGTCTTGAAATAAGTAATCTTGTGTAAAGTTTATGAAATCATAAACATGACTCTCAGCAAATATATAAACAGTTAATAATATTAATTAATCAATGACAGCACTGGTATTATTGCAACAGGCTACAAAGAGGATTTTGAAGAATAGATCCTTTGTTGTCCAGCATGAAAGCAACTTAAAATAAAATATACTAAGAAAGAACAAAACTTGTACTATCTATGGATAAAAAAATTAGTCTTTGGAATTCTCCTTTTTGTGTTACAGACAGCATGTGATTTCACAGCAAACACATCCTTAATTAATGATAAAAACCCAAGTCAAACCTTGTACATTTTCTAAATAGTTACATAAGTTTGAATCTAATTACAAAATCTCTGTAATGCCCCATTAGATCAAAAGACATGACACACAGCTTACTTATCAGTTTTTAATAGTTTTGTGGAACAATAGAAGGAAAAATTTCATGGATAGTAGCTGAGGGTAAATCTTAAAAAAGACAAACATCCCATCGCAGGATCCAGAAGAAAAGCAGTACGATCAGGAGAGACGCGTGTCCTCGGCTGTGACTGGAGTGTCCCCTCCAGGGCTCATCCTGACTCTGTGCAGGGGGCCAAGGGACACGCTCCTGGGGTCCAGCTCCAGGTCACACAGGAGGGCACGTGGGGGATGTGGGCCAGGAAGCGACACATGGGTGATGGGAGAGTCCACACCTGTGACTACTCAGCTCCACACACACAATTCACACACATATGAACAACCACACAACACAAGTGTATGTTTTTAAGTACCAAGAGAAGCTCCCTTTACACGTCTCCAAAACAGACAGCGCCAATCTTTGTATCTATATTACTTATTTCTCAAGTTCAGTCACAATCCAACTGTTTATCTGTTACCCAAAAAATACATCATAAACATAAGGTATTCCTCAGCATCTGGATTCCTCAGCACAAGCTCAAGTTGGATAAACTCCAGTTAATTTAGGACACAAATTCATAGCTCATTTCCTTCCTTGTCAAAACAGCGTGAAAACCCCTTGAAATATTTTCTTTATGAAAAGAAAAATGATCTCCCATGGTAACATTCTTCCTACCCCAAACAGGTTCAAGTCAGTCAATTTCACCATCTGTGGCCTCAGCATGAGGCCTGACCTGACTGTTCTCACAGCCAGGGCAGTAAAGGGGTGATGGGCGAGCGAGTCAACGCATTCGACTCCTCAGCCCCACACTCACAGTGTGTACATGGCTTATCTTTAAATATCTTTAAAGCTGCCTTTACAAGTGAAGAAGTGCTCACCTTTCCCTAACATGAGGGGCCAGACAGCCCCAATTTTTGCATCTAACATGCCATAGTAAGTATTTCTCAAAATGGCTCACAATACCTTCATCTATTCTGTTACCCAACATTATATTATATACATAAAGTACAGCAACTTGTATAAAAGCACAAGGGAAAATGAAAAATGGGTAATAAATAAACAATGGGTAATAAATACAAATTAACACACACAAGAGAAATTGTTAAAACCATTACAGTCTCTTTATATTTACATACCATCATGATGTCTGACACCTCCCCCACCCACCCCCTTCTCTGTCTTCTCCTCCCACCAGAACCACGTCAGTGTCCCCTGGGGGAGGATCACACCTTCCTCCCTGCAGGTCTGGGGCTCAGGATCCTGCTTCTTCTGGCAGCTGTGGTTCCCCTGACCCTTTACCACAGGGTGTGGAAGGACCAAATTAGCACAGGGATCCCTGGAAATCAGGTCCCAGCTCCCCAAGTCACTCGGAGTGTGAGAGTCTCTTCTTCATTCTCATCTTAATTCAGGGAGCAGTTATCTGCTATCCAAATGCTGTTGACACAGAAGAAGAACCAAGATCCTTCTCCTGAGTTCACCAAATTAACACACCACAAGTTTATCACTGGTAACAGAAATTCATCAGGCTTGATAAAATTAAGCATGTTTCATCCATTTCATAATAGGAAGCAGATAACAGAATATTAGGCTCCTCTAAAAGCCTATTGTCTGCCATTTCCCCAAATATTTTAGAGGCAGATTTTCCTGGTAGATAGTCCAGACCCCTAAAAATACATCTGGGGACCCTCCATCAGGCTCTAGTTTCCGCCACACAAAGTCACATTGGATAAAGTAAACTCCAATTAATTTAGTGAACTCCATTCAGAGCTCATGCCTTTTCTTGTCCTAACAGCTAAAATCCCTATTAAATATATTCTTTACCAAATGATAAATTATTTCTCGTGAAAAAATTCACGCTGCCCTAAACGGGTTCAAAGTTGTGACTCAGCACAAGGCCTGGCCTGACCTGACTGTTCTCTCAGCCACGGCCCAGGAATCTGCACCCAGAGCAGGAGGACAAGACTCCAGCATCCAGGACTCATGCACAGGTTTGTCCACAGGGAACCTGCAGCCCCAAGAAGAGCCCAGGGCAGGGCTGGGCAGGGAGGGGCCTCATGGGGACACGGTCTCAGGGGTTTAGGGGAGGAGGGGGGCTTCAGGCCCTGGGGGAGCCCCATCCACACCAGAGCCTGAGGGGATCCCCTCCCCTGGGGGACTCACAGGCTCCTCCAGAGAAGGAGGATTGTTCATGGGCACAGAGGGCTTCCGGGGTCCAGTCTCCAGGGGACAGAGTGTCATGGACACGTCTCCTAAATAACAGATGAAGTATGGAAGGAGAGTCCCAGAGAAGGACTCAGGAGGGAAAGAGAAGATGTGGGAGCCATCGGTAATATCATAGAAGGAGACATCCCCGTGATCATAGTCCAGGAAAACCCCCACCCTGTGGGGAACCTGCCTAAGGGGTAGCGGAGTACGAGGGTCAGTGAAGGCTTTGAAAACATTTCTGTGCCGGCCAAAAACCCATTTCCCTTTCAGTGGGGACACAGCACCGCGTCTATTTTCCTCATCTTTCCTCCAGACCCCCAGTGCCCACCAGGTTTTGTCTGCATTTCTGACCTCTACTTCCCAGTAACAGCGCCCTGATGTGATGCCCTCAAGACCCAAAACACAGGATCCTGATTCTTTTCCATCATGATGACAGGTCAGACTCTTCTTGTCATGAGAGAGGACAATTCTACTGTGGCAAAAACCTGGATCCAGAGTGACAGGCCCTGCAGAGAGAGAACCCATGCACCAGCCTGACATAACAAGGGCACACACCTCCTTACCCCAGATACTCAGCTTTATGGGGAGAGGGATATGTTCCCTGAAATGAGAGCCTGGTGACCCAAGCCCACAGCCCCCAAGCAAGAGAAGGAGCCACAATATTATTGGGGGTCAAGTATGTCACAGGACCCCTGGGGACCCACCTGGACCCCAACGACTGAGGAGCCCCTTCAGCACCCTTGACCGGTCACCCCCAACCCAGCTGTGTGACATCACAGCTGCACCAACCCCACCCCACGGAAGGTCCAGAGTCTGTGTCCACACAGAGAAGAGAAGGAAATTCCAGAAGCTGAGCAGCCCCAGAGAGAATAGAGTCACTCACAGGCCCAGAACCGCTCCTTCCGCCAATCTGCAAGAGACACACATGTCACGTGAGGGACTCTAGATACTCACACATCAGGGCCCATGCCTTGTTTTCTACAAGACAGTGATACAGAGTTCACGGGGAAAATATTTGGATTTAGTGGATGCATTTAACTTTTAGATTCATACACACGCACACACACACACACACACACACAGTTCTTATGCTGCAAATTTCCCATGATTTAAGACATAAAGCTTAATACTCAGGGGTGACAGGCTGAACACCCACTCAACAGAAAGGTCTTTACCCGGATACGACCATCAAATTATACTTTCAGGTTACCGGCCAAGACGTATCCTGGAAACTAGGTTTTCTTGAACAGGTTCTATGGAGATGAAATGCCCAGCACTGCATGTGCTTGTGAAGAACTAACAAACCTGGACGTGCAGGTTTTCTCTGAGCCACGGGGCTTAGAGATACAACCAGCCCAGGCCTGTGTGTGGCCCGATGCTCCTGCCTCCCGGGGCAGCAAAGGCCTGCAGAAGCCTGGAGACGTGGGGGCTGGTGGGCAGAGCTTTCCCCTCTGATTGTGAATAAATCTGTTTGTCAAACAAGGGGAGAGAGACAGACAGAGAGAGAATGAAACAACGTGACTGAGCTGCACGTGGGGGTGACTGTGACATGAGTGAGGGGACAAAGGACACTCAGCACAGGGCCCTGCCCACTCAGGAGGGGGTGGAGAGGGTTCTAGGGGGAGAGAGACATGCAGAGTAGGGAACATGGACACACACTGAGAGGATCAAACACTAGTGACAACTTTCCACATTTTCATGTGTGGTGGAAACAAAACCATCCCTGCAGACAGAGAAGAACACAAACACATTGGATTGACACAACTGTTTCCTTCAAGAAGAGCCCAGAAAGATGGAAGCTTCATAGTAAGACCTCTCTGTATAAGCAGAATAATGACTTCAATGATGTCCGTATCCCCATCCCATGGCCCTGTAAATTGTGTCCTTGACAGAGGAAAGAGAAATCTGCAGGTGGGGCAGAGACAGGACCTGGACACAAGGATGGTACTGTGGATCATCAGGGGGAACCAATCACATGAGCCTTAACAGCCATGACCCTGCACCTGTGCTTAGAGATAGTCGCAAGGCAGGCTGTGTAGACAGAGGATGGGATCCCCAGTCAGTGCAGGGAGCCCTAGATCCTGGGAGAAGAAGGGGCTCCTGGAAGGAAGGAGCTGCCAGATGCTGGAGTTGCTCCCAAGACATGGTCTCTGATGTCTGTCCGGCAGGCGTGTGAGATGATAAACTGTGTGGGTGACGCTGCTCAGGGTGTGGTGACGTGTGTCAGCAGCAGCTGGAGCTCTGATGCCCCATGTGGGGGCCCAGGCAGGTGAGCAGGGCCCTGGCAGGGGAGGGTCTGGAGGGAGCACCAGGACCCCATGATGCACGTGGACAGATGAGGACCCAGAAGTCACCTGCTCTGGGGGAGAAGGAGGGAGAGAGAGGAGCCTGGAGACCAGGGAGGGAGGAAGGACAGGTGAGGAGAGGAGTTCAAGGATGTGGGACAGGAGGAAGGAACGAGAAGGTTGATCAATTTGCTGACCAGAGACAGACCAGACCCTGACTGTGCTGAAGAGGGAGGGTCACCCGCAAGCCCTAATGACCAGACAGGACGAGCTCTACCCACCTCAACGTGTGCCACACAGGCTCTTTAGACCAGTGGCCTTGAGAGAGCCCCTGAAATGACTGAAAGGGGAGTACAGGTCCCTCTACCCCAGAGCCCCAAGGCCATGTCGTCTCCCACCCCACCCCTGCCTGGGAAGGAGGAAGCAGGTCATTCCCCAACACTCAGGTCAGACACAGCAAGACTCTGAGGCTGTCAGAGGAGAGCCTGAGCTTCCCAACCGTGTGAGCAGAGAGGCAGAGACAGGAGAATCCAGGATCCACATTTATAGGAATAAGGAACATTTCTTGTGCACAAGGTGTGTAAATGTGTGACACCAGGCACACCTGCACAAGCTCACTCAGAGAAACTGGCATTTCCATCTTTGCTTGCAATGATTAGGTGGCATATGTGTGACCTCTTTGTGAAAAAAGGAGATTTTCAATTTTCTTGTTTTTCCCGAGACATTAGTTGACATCCGCTATAATGCTCTACACCACACTTCTTCATACAACAATAAAAAAAGAGGGCGTGGAGGAGAACAGGAACAGGAGCAGCAGGAACAAATGTAGAAAATCCAGTGACATTTAATGTGAGACACAGCGTGCCCAGTACTGTGTGTGCACTGACTGCGCTAGTCAGTTAATTTTTGTAGCAAAACCTTAAGTAAAAAATTTTTGTTAAATTTCACAAATAATACGAGATCACACATGTATCCATCTGTGAATCTGTCAATATCAAAATGTTGATTCTAGTGTATTCATGGTGTTTCATTCAAACACATCATTCCTTTTGCATGCCAAAGAAAAGTTTATGTTAAAATGCATGAGACATGAACTCAGCAGAGGCTGGAATGATGGTAAAGACTCTGCTCCTCACTGTATGGAAATGAGTCCTAGGGGAACCAGGAAGACTCTCAGGAGGGTCCTCACTCCCTGGTCCCCAGGCCCCTCCCCTACAGCCCCCCTCTCTGTGTCTCAGGGTCTGTGTCCAGGACCATAAACAAACCCCTGAGCAGGGAAAGGGTGTGTGACTCAGGCTCAGGAGGCTCAGATCTCCCTTCACCAGCATCTCTGACCTTCCCCGCAGGACCCAGCGCAGACCCTGCTCTGGGGTTACGGGGGGAGCTAATGTGAGAGGAAGCATAATTAGATGGTCACCTCAATAATGGTTTTCAAAGTGTAAGTTTATCTGAAGTACTTCAAAAGGCCCACTGTGTTTCATCCCCAAGCCTTGCACAGCGTCTGCACAGCACAGATTCAAACTGGTGACTGTGCCCAAAACCTCTAGAAGGCTCTTCTCCCACACACCCCTCTCCTTCCTTCCCCTCTCTATCTCCATCCAGACGTTTCTTTCAAATTTCACCCCTGTTCTTTGGAAATGGATTATAACCATTTTAGGTTTGATCTTTTCCAGTCTACATAGTTGCCTCTTAAAAAAAAAAAAAAACCCTAAATAATAGCAACCAGCAACCATGAGACTGTCAGAATTCTCCTTAAAAAAAATGATGATTCTGAAAATCATACATTGTTTATCTTGTTACAAAGACACAAAAAGTACACACACACACACAAAAACTGGATTTTACAGTAATTTCAGAACTTTTACAGGCCTCTGCCCAAGAGTCATAAACATCCCAGAAGCTCTGACCCAGACTCAGAACACCTCAGCAACCACAAGGGATTGGAAGAAAAAAACCAGCTTGGACATAAATCAGAGCATGCATGAGAAGACAGAGAATTAAGAGGAAATAGGAAACAAATACTAGATCCCAAATTGGACTGGGATTTTGAATCCAGAATGATCCATAAGCAGGACCCCTTAGCAAGACCTAATTCTGAAGCAGGAACCAGCATGTCTGGAATTTTCAAGAGATCAGTAAAATCCTGAACCCCAAACCTGCCCCTGCTGCAGCCTCTCTTCACACTGACCCCCACTGTCCTCACCCACAAGAAATTACCAGGTGACAAGTGGTCAGAGGGTGTCCTGACCCAGCATGACCTGCAGGGAGGACAGGGCAGATAGAGGCAGGTAGAGGCCCTGTTGTTCTCAGATGGAGGCTCCAGAGTGAGAGGAGACCAGGAACCCCAGGTCCTTCCTGGTGGGGTCCCCTGATAGAGAAGGGGCAGAGGGGAGGCTGGGAGGTGGTCCCAGGACCCTCAGGGCCACTCACCTGCATACAGCTGGGCCTTCCTCCAGGCTGAAAGGGAACACACAGGTGAGACCTCAGCACAAACATCTGTTTATGTGATGCAGGGGCCTTGGTCTTCCTGTGTTCTGCAGGTGAGACTCTAGAGGGTGGAGGGGGAGAGGCTGGAGAGGTCATGACCTCCTGCCCTGTGCAGAGAGCAGGGGGTGGTGGGAAATCCCTGGGTCAGGTCAGGAGCCTGCAGGACAGACTGACTGCTGCTGTTGGGCTTTGGCAAGTCACTGAGCAGTTCTGGGCCTCAGTGACTTCAAAGCTCCTGCTTCACCTGCTACTCAGTGTGGCTACACAGGATCAAAAACAGTACATGGAAAGATATTTTTTAATGGACATATTATTCCATAATTATTACATTCAGTATTTCCTTGGAAATTAATGGGAAGATGAAATAAAAACACAACATGAACATCACACCAGCTCCAGAGTAGAAATGGCCCATCTTCCTCCAATGCAGTATTTCTAGTGATAAAAACTTTCTGGGAGATGGAAAGTCCCCCCACACCTTCACAGGCAAGGTCACCCCATCCTCTCCCAGCACTACTGATCAGCATCTTCAGGAATAGAGTGAACAGACTTTTCTTGGGGTTGTTTGGGGGAAAAGGGCAGGAGGAGGTCACACTCCTAAACTTTAAGAGTCCATTTACTTATAAAAATCCCAGAGCAGCTGCTTCACTTCCAGGTGCTGACCAAGAACAAGATGCATTGAGGACTAAAAAGCCAGCACAATGATGGGAAAGTCAGGACTGGAATGAGACCAGGATGCAGGAGACTCCAATGGTCACCATCCACCAAGATCCCACGAATGGAGGGAAAGCAGCACCCAGATCTGGAGCCCATGGAGCAGGGTCCTGCCTCCTACCAGCCCCCAGGGAAGGGACCACATGTCTGTGCTGAGACACCCAAGGGGAGGGACCCCTGGGCACAGGGGACAGGGACCCAGGACCCCTGGAGCATCACTCACCAGCCAGGTAAGCTGCCTTCCTCTGGTCTGAAAGACAACATAGGACACAGGTGAGCTAAGAACCAGAATGTCACCAATAAAGGAGACAGGAGAGTTCAGGAGGGAGAGCAGAGCTTACCTAGAGCTTCCTGGAGATCCTGTATATCTGTGGAATATTCTCTCCAGGTGTAGCAGGCAGCCCCCAGGAGCAGGAGCAGCAGCAAGGGCAGGCTCACCAGGAAAGCCGGCTTCCAGGGAGAGGCCCGGGGGAAGAAGGGCTCTGCAGACAGAGACCCCACAGAGACCCCATCAGGACACAGCCCAGCCCAGCACACCTGGGGGTGCTGGTCCCCCATCTGATACTGCAGGAAGCATGGAGTGGGGGAGCAGCACTGACCTGGGATGACCATGGCCATGACCTTCTCTTGAAGCAGGACTGGGTTGAGGATGGAGCAGGTCACGCTCCCCACAGAGCTGTCTCTCACCACCAGAGCAGACTCCACGCTGAACAGCCCCTCAGTGTCCTGGGCATGGACCTTGGAGAAGTTCTGGAACTGCTCCCCATGGGGGTGTCTCCACTGCACCTGGGGCTCCGGGAACCAGCCCGAGGCCATGCACACCACACGCACCCCGTCCTCCTCTGGCCCCATGATGTGCACTTGGGGGCCAGAGCCCACACCTGCAGAAGGAAGAAGAGAGCCAAGTGGGGCAGGGCCTCCTGTGCACACCTCCAGGGGAGGCTGTCAAGATTCACTCTGAGGGATCTGGGGAAGACCTGGAGCAAGATGAATAACCTGACATGTTCATCTCTACCTTTCTACCTATTGTTGTAATAAATATATAAACATGTTCAAATCTATGTAGAATGTTTTTCTTGTTAGAAGAGGACACCTTATTATACATAAAAGCTGTTTTCTCATTTCTCACCAACATTTTAGCCTCCATAGTGCAGCTTCTCCTTCTAGTCTATTCAGTTCTGGGTGATACATCAAAAATCTCCCATTTGACAACCGCAGTCTCCAAGGTCCTCTCACCCAGTCTCCCTTCATTCAAGACACTCCTGAGGTGACCTTGAAACCACCTTCATCTTGGACTGGTCACTTCCCTCTGAGAGTGGCTTTTTGTGATTTGGACCCCCTCTGGCCCCTTTCCGGACTTTTCTCCCTGCAACTGCCCCTTGAAGGCAGCACAGTCCCATGTTCCAGTCCTTAAAGCCCCGTCTTATCTCACACCCTCTCCCAGGGCTTCTTCTCCCTCAGCTCCTGTGTCTCCTCACACATCACTTCCAGATATCACCTCACCAGCCTCCCACCTCCCTCCCTGATAGCCCCATCCCTGTGGGTTACATCTGCCAGGATTCCTCACATGCTTTTCACAACCAAAATTCTGCCTCTGAACTCATGCTGTTGTCTCATCTGAGGTAAATTAGTAATACAAATGTTCCTAATTCTTCATCCTTCCTCATATCAGGCTCACACTTTGCCATTTTACTCACTCTGACTCTGGGATCAGTCATGTGACTTCACTTGTCTAATGAGAGATCAGCTCATGTGACTCAGCAGAGGTTTAAAGTGTTGGCCCCATGGGTCTTCCCTCTGCCACCTCCATGGAAGGACACTGTAGTTCAGGTGGAGCAGGGCCTGTCACCAGCCTTTCCCCTGAAGCTCCTCCCTCAGCCAGGAGCCTGTGACCATTCATGTAACAAGCCCAGCCAAGGTCCACGTGGTGACATTTTCATCTGACCAAAAAATGTAGGAGTAAGTTCAGTGGAGAGTAGTCAAGTCCATGCCAGGTTAACTGAAGTCTCATGTGAATACAAGTCCATTTCTACAGGCCACTGAGAGATTTTTCCTGTGGTTCTTTGTTACACAGCAGCACTATGGTGACAAGTAACTGATATACATTATTAATCTTCCTGACATTAAATACCAAACAGAATCTACAAAGCCTCGGAAACCTCTGCAATCCCTTCTTCCACTTTAAATTCTGTGACCCAATTCTCCTCATTCAATTGGGTTATTTCCAAACCTCACTGACGGCACCTCCTGTGCATCCACCGCCACTGTGTGAACCAGCCCCCCTCTCCACCCCGTAGCTGCAGCCACAACTCCAGATATTGTCTCCACCCTTGTCGTCCCCACTCCTGCCAGAGTCACATGCTAAGCGCTGCTGTGCTGAAAATCCCCAACAGCTCCACATGCAAACACCACAACATGTGCACCAGGACTCCTCATCTGTGACTGATCCTCCCCAGCCTCTTCTCTCTGCAGTGCTCACACTTTTTACACTGTTCCCTCAAGGCCCAACACCCCAAACTAAAGAATCTAACTGCTGTTGTCCACAATCACCAGGCTCTGTGGACTCCATCGTCCTTTCTTCATCTGCTCTGAGGGGCTTTATAGACCCTGTTAGATAAAATGACATTCCAGCTCAAATATCAACATCACATGGAGGTTTTTATGATTACCTTTGGGAGCATTCATCAGCCACCCTTGACCTCTCTGCCATGTACTCACAACATTTTTTATTAGAGTATTTGTCACCTCACAACACCCTGCTCCTCACTCTCTCCTACCAGCCACGAGGATCCATGTGAGCAGATCACACACCAAACACACGCTCCCCCCAGGTCATTCACACAGGCTGTGCCTCCACGTAGAAATTCCCTTCCCTGTAATGTACAACATGCCTGTAGCCAACATTGCTCTGTGACATGTAGGGAAATTGTTAAAGGACAAATTCCAAAGAATTTTTTTTCACAATGAGGATATTTTCCTTTTTTTGCCTCTTTTTCTTTCTTTTTATTAAACCTATAATAGCAGACAGATGTAATTTAACCTATTCTGGCCATCAATTCACTATATATATAAATCAGTCATTATGCTGTATGCCTCACATTACATATGATACATAGTAATTATCTTGTCTATAAAACTAGGGAGAAAGGAACACCCACACATCAGATATCTACTCAGCTGTATTCCCACTTCCCTGGAGTCTTTGCTCCCATGGCACCAGCCTGAGCTACTATTTATTACTGTAACCTCCCCTCAGCCCCAGCCCCACATTGCTCACCCATCTCCCTGCTCCATTTAGCTTCCTGTCCTCACCACTTCTCACTTTGAAAAGTCATTTAGGCCCTGGTTATTTATTACAATTGCTCTCTCTCCCACTACAAATATAAACTCACAGAGTGAAGAACTTTATTAGATTTGCTTTTGTATCCAAGAGTTTAGACCAGGCCAGACATGAAGTAGGTCCCCTGTATATTTGCGTTTCATAAAACATGAATTAATAAGCCTTTTCTTACTCATAAATGAAATGAAAAACTAAATTGCATTGCCCTTATTTTCTCCCCAATTCCAAAACTCCAGGACTCTGAGATATTTAACATGTCACCAACCTGCCACCTGCAGCTCCAAGCTGGCTTGCCCATGGAAGACTCCGTTGCTGAAGAAGCAGGTGTACAGCCCGTTGTCAGCAGCCTGGACCTTGTGGATGCGCACAGCAGCCTCCCCCTCACTGAGGAATTCCCCCACCAGCGAGGTCCGCCCTGCGTACTCGGCCATCAGCTCCTCATTCCACTCCTGCTGGTCTTGATAGGTGAACACTGACTCCCAGACATTGGACCGGAACCACCTCAACTCCATGTTCTCTGCACTCATGACTGGGTCCAGGGAGCAGGGCAGTGTGGCATCCTCACCCAGCTCTGCCACTATGGGGTCTGGGGGGCCAAGCACACGGAACCTCTCTGTGAACACAGACATGGGAGATAGAAAGGCTGAGAGACACAGTCATATCACAGAACACACACCATCTCTGTGGGAGGCCCAGGCAGGCTGAGGGAAGCTGTCTGATGAGCAGAAAGCTTGTCACAGGGCTAACCCAGATATAAAATGAGATTTCTTGACTGGGTTGTCACCCACGTGCTTAAAAGGGGACTTATTAATGCTAAACTGCAGACACACACAAAAAGTTGATAAAAGGTTTATTTACAAGGGAAGGGGAACTGGGGAAATGAATAACTCAGGGAGAAAAAGAGGGAGATAACTTTATAAATGCGTCCTCCCCATTCTGCTGACCTGCAATCCCAATGACCCCCCAAGCTGGCAAAAACCTATCACGCCTTGTGGCCAAGAGGGCGACCCCCAGCCACATGGCCAGTTAAATACCCAAACCCAGAGCCTAGTTGCTTAACCACGCCCTCAAGTCCTGGGAACCTTCCCTTGGTGATCATGGGATTTTCAGTTCCCAGTGTCATGAGGGTGGAGTCCACAAAGCCTGTATGGAGTTTGCTGAGGACAGCCTTTCCCCCTATCAATTCCCTCCTTTCTCTTTCTGCCATTTCCATGGTGATGAAGAGCAAATATATGGATGTTGGGATACAGTCTCAGATGAAAATTTTCAGGTTTCCAGTGTGAAAGAAAACCAGTCTCTCCATGTATTGTCCATTGTGGAAAGCAAAAGTCCTCCATTTCTGAAAAAACAGTTCAGCAGTCCAAGCCAAAAAAATAAATAAATAAAAACAAAAACAAAAAAGACTTTCTCCTAAGACTACACACTGAGATTGTGCCACCATAGATATGTTGGAATAAAAATATAGAGTGGGCATTGTAACAGGGTGGTCCCCAGGAAAGGGGGAGGTTCCAGGTTCTCTACCACACCCAAAAAAGGAGGGTGGAGCTGAGCAGGGAGAGAAGAGGAGACTGAGGAAGGAAGGAAGAATATGGATCCAGAAGGCGACCTGGAAAAGGCACATGGAGCCGAGAGACACGTGAAGAAAATACATTGCCTTTTGGTCGTAGACTGGGTGACACAGATGTGGGTGAGAGACCCGTGGGGAGGTGACAATGGCGGTATTTGCCTTGATTTTGATTTTGCTCTTTTCCTCCCAGACTTGTCTGATTGTTTCTGATCCTTTTCTGTGGGTCTCCACTGGAAGGTGCCTTAGACTTGTGGCAGGTTTGTAGGCCTTGCTCTGGGCCAATCCCATTTGGGTGGACTTTTACCCATGAGGGGACAGGTAACTTTGGGTGCTTGATTGATTTAGAAACTATGTTCTTTGTTTTTTTCTGCATTGTTTCCTCCCATTAAAATTTCCTCCCATTAAAATCTCATATATTTTGTGTTGATGCGGCAGATGGCAGAAAATATTTAGAGCAGGCAGGTTTGCGGGGTCTGGGCTGCCCCTCTCCGTGCCCTGTAACAAGCTGACATGAAGGATTAACAGTGACAATTCTGAATCTGGGAAAGATCTTCCACACAACTTGTGGTCCAGAAATAATGTCAAGGATGCTCCCTCATTCACCAGCAGGACCTTCCATAAAATACTCTAACTCCATGGTTCTCACATTCAGCATCACAATCTCTAGGAGGGCTTGTAACTGTAAAATGCAGGGACCCTACCCCAGGTCTGATGCAGCAGCTTGGGATGTGCAAAAGAATGTACATTTCAAAAGAGTTCTTGGGGGACTAAGAAGGTGTCTGAGGAAATCCATTTCATTGCACAGAGGATCATCAATGTGAATGAGTGGACAGGGCACCCAGAGAACACCAGGCTTGCAACAAAACTGGATACTCTCATACAGAGGTCACCAGGCAGACAGCACCAAAAGGGACATAGAGGAGAGTCATCCTTCACTGACTAGAGGTAGGCAGAGAGAGATACCTGGAGGCTGTGGTCAGGGTGGGGGAGGCTGCAGCACACACTGTGGGGCTGTCACTCAACCAGGCATGTGACCCTGGGCAGGGGAGCTGACAGTGAGGAGGCTCACAGCTCTGACTGGCGCTCCCAGCTAACAAAGTCCCCAGTGAAGAAACAAGGCACAGAGCTGGATGCACCCCCACTTCCCCTCAGGACTGGCCCTGCCCTTCTGAAGCTCAGGGACAGTGTGCACCGGGAAGCATTTCAGGGCTGGACTGAGAGAGGCGGTGTCAGGGGAGCCACAAACATGAGCTCACACGCCCCAGCCAGAGCACCCACACTAGAAGCTGGATGACTGCAGGCCCCACAGTCTCTGACTCAGCATCTCAAGGATCAGGTCTCTAGTCCTACATAAGTTACAAATCTAAAAACACAACAGGGTCACCTGATGGAAAGTTACAAGTAGTTCAACTCTCTAAGTTACCACTACAGATGTTTTTTTTTTTTTTCAAAAATAGGAAATTAAAGCAGCAAAATAAGCCCCAGAAATGTGAGATCTCAAGACAAGACCAACTCTGCAATATATAACTACAAAGATCATATCTTACTATCAAGTAGAGCTCAAATTGCCGTAATAAAGAAAGTCAAAGAAATGGAGAAAACACAGAAAAGTGAATCAAAAAGAAAACAAAATTCAGAACAATAAATGAATGACTTGGAAAACAAAATGAGTAAAAAAAAAAAACAAATTGAAGCCTTAAATTAAAATCACAGAGATGGGGCTGTAAAAAGATTAGCAGAGAAGCTACTCACTCCTGGAGAAGCTCTTGGAGCAGAATAGACCAAATGAAAGATCAAATCAGTGACCTGGCTGTAATAATGAACAATGGACCAAAATAGAAGAAAAAAGAGAAAAATGAAGAAAAACTGGAAGAACTAACCAATCTATGAGGAAAGGCTACATAAGCATAATGGATATTCCACAATTTGAAGAGAGACAGGAACAGAGATTCATTCAAAGAAATAGAGTAACATTACATATATACACACACTTAATGAAATAGTACTCAGATTTTTTAAAAAGATTTTTTTTATTTATGTATGCATACACGAGCTGGGGTGTAGGCCAGAGGTACGGGGGTGGGGGGGGTAAAGGGATTCACCAGAGACAGAGTGGGGAGCAGAACAGGCAGACTCACAGAAATAGACTGTTGAGGGGAGCAACTAGCAAGACAGGAGAGGTCTGCTACAAGATGTGGATCAGCTCCCTGGCCAGGGATCAAGCTCCTGTTACAAAGGCTAGTGATAGCTTGATAATGGTGAGACTTAACTCCTTCACCACCAGGGAGGACCACAGATTTTTTTTTTTTAAATAAGTAAAATCATGTCATTTAAAACAACATGGATGGAACTTGAAGACATTATGCTAAAACAAATGAACAAAGGCAATTCCTGAAGGAGGAGCTCCCAGAGCCCCTGGGCCCCACCCACCCGAGGGAGATAGGACAGGGAGGGACACACTCACCTTGGGATCCCCCAAGGGGCAGCTGGAGGAGGAGCAGCAGGGAGGGGAGGATGCAGAGCACAGAGCTGGGGCAGGAGCAGGGCGCCATCTCCTCGGGGCTGGGGAGAGACAGGACAGGAGGCAGCCAGGCCCACAAAGAGGAGCAGGGCAGCCAGGAGGTCTGCGCTCAGGGGGAAGCAGAGCCCAAGGGACCCCCACCAGCAGGAGCAGGGCCCTTCCTAGTGACTCTTTAGGCCCTGAGACCAAGAAGGACAGACCTGGCTCCTCTTGGGGATTCTGAGCCTCTGTGCTGCTAGAGACCATGACTTTTACTGGAGAAAAACATCCTCCCTTCCCTTCATACAGTGTGTAATCCACACCCCAGACCCACTCTGCTCAGAGCACCAGGCCCCTCCATTCCCAGCACCAGGGCCCAGGGTGCAAACTGCCTTCCCCTCCCCATCATCACACCCAAACCCAGGCCCCCATGAAGGACAGGCCAGTGCCTGCTTGTGGTCCTGTCCCCCTCAGTGTTACCAGGTGACCCTGAGAAGCATCAGGACACATGACACTGTCCCCAAGGAGTCAGTGTCCCCTCACAGGCTGTTCTCCTCTGTATGCTCTTCCAGCTCACCTGAAGGTGTGTCCCTCCCCAGCCATGACCTGCCAGGGCCAAAGACAAGGTCCTTCCCCAAACACAACAGGAACCGTGTCAGATCCCCACTGAGGGCCTCTTCCTCTTTTCTCTAACTCTGTGGGGATTTATGCCTCGGGATGAGGGACCCAGTGAGACAGAGCAGCAGAGAAAGGATATGAGGCCTGCTCAGAAAAAACACCCTCAAACCACACACCTCTGGGGTTGTGGGGGAGGCAGGCGATGGTCCTGGGAGGGCAGATTCTGGGGCTGACTCTGAGGTCATCTCTAGACTCAGCCACTCTCTGTGTGACCATCTTCATCAAGTCTCTTAACCTTCCTGCCTCACTTTCCCCACAGGAAAATGGGAAAGTATCAGCATCTCCCAACCAAGGTTGGAACGAGAATTACGTGAATTATATTTGAAGAGTCACTACCTAAAATTCTAGAACAGGGTCCTGCCCCAGGATGTTACAGACACATTATTAAAATAAGTGAAGTACAATCTTCAAGGAGGTTGTGCTGGGAGCTCTCAGACCTGCACCATTTCCTGTGCCACCTCCAGTCACACCCAAGCCCCACTACCTTCTTAGCCCCTCCTTGCAGTCAGCGGCTCCCCACTTTCTTTTCTTAAAAGAAACATGTCTTCAAAACTGACATACCTGCTCTGAAATGGCGGTGCTTCTAGGGCATCCCATCGAACTTGAGAAGTTTCAGTGCTTCCCAAATCTTCTTACAGAGTTAGCACCTGCTGTTAGCTGCTCGGGAGCCCTGCTGGGTGCCAAGGGAGTCTCATGGCTCAGAGAAGATGGCTCTTAAGAGAGCAGACAGGCAGAATTCAGCACTCGTTGAGGGGTGTCTCACCAGGGGTGGGATCCCTGGGATCCTCCTAATTTTCTCTTAAAAACCCAATCACCCTTCTCTGGCTCCTACATGATCTGAAAGTGAAAGCTGAAATGCAATCCCAGCAGCCTCCACCCTGCCCTCTAGACAGTGCACCCAAGAGAGAACTTCCTTCCTGTTTCAGGAAGGAAACAGCATATCAGATGGGTCAGAAGAGGGGAGGGACAGGCACCCCGAAACCCCTGCAGGCACAGGGGAGGGGCCCACCCCGCACCCACTGTGAACAACCACTGTGCTCCAGGCTGCTTGGCTCCCAGACCCAGAACTAGAAGTGAGTGTGGGGCCCAGTCAGGACTGACTCTGAGCCCCATGAAGGGCTCAGTCTGTGCCACCCCATTGACCCCAGGTCAGCTGTCACCCCACTTGGCAGAGCCTGTGAGGAGCCCCCAGGGGACTTGTTTTCTTCTCCTCACAGCAGCTGACCCAGGAGCCCCCACAATCTGGACACCAGGAGTCAGCACTGGGCACCAGGAGCTGCCAGGACCTGGTCCTGCCCACACTGCGTGGACGGGGCCTGCAGCTTGTTCAGATGTTAATGTCACCTGGTCACAGTGACCAGACCCTGCCCACCAGGACACAGGGTCACCAGGAAGACCAGATTCTATGTCTCACAGGAAACCATGGGACCTGGGCCTCCCCTCCCCCCTCACTCCCTGTGGTTTCCCTTCTCAGTGAAGGGCACCTTTGTCATCCCCAGTTATCTCTGCCAGAGACTCCAGGGTCATTTTCACAGTCCACTCCCCACCCAGTCTACTTACCATGCACCCAAATTTTCAGTCCATGTCCATGATGAGCACCTATTCCACATCACCTTCATTTCTCACCTGGCCCAAGGGTCACCCCACCCCACCTCAAGCCTCATGTCCCCCAGCCCATTTCCTTCCAAGATCATGACCCTTTCCAGTCAGCTCATGTCAACTCCCTGTCTCATCCCTTCAGGGGATCCCTCTGCTTAAAGGAAGGGCTCCCAGGGCTCCCCCTCCCTCTCTGACCCCCTTCCCATTGCTCTCCCAGGAGCCCCCTCTGGCTATAGTGACTCTTCCAATTCAGGGAGGTCTCCCAGCCTCAGGCCTCCTCACAGTCCCTGATGCTCCTGCTGCCTCTGCTCCCCATACCCCTCAACTTTTAGGCCTCAGCTGAAACGACCTCCTCCAAGGGGCCACCCCAAATCTCTCCATCCCCATTGAACATGCTGGTTGGGGAGAGGAGGCCTGTTCTTGACCACAGCCCTGACACGTGTCTTCTGGGGAACAATGTGGGATCCCTGGTGGAGGCTCTGTGAGTCCAGCAAGGAGGGGCCTCACCAGCCTCAGCTGAGCTCTTCTGCAGAGGAGATGCTGCTGCTGCCCATCGGCTCCTTGGCCTCGTCCACTCAGAAAACCCCTCAGTCCCCTGAGAACACGAGATGCCATCTCTGACCTGAGCACCAGCCCCTGATGGACACGGAGTCTAGCACGCTCCCCTGTTTTCCTATACCCCCAAAGGAGGCCCTGGGAATCCAGTAATGAGGGGTCTCACCAGCCTCAGCAGAGCTCATCTGCAGAGGAGATGCTGCTGCTGCCCATCGGCTCCTTCCAAACATAACTGAGTCACTAGTCACATCTCACTCACCAGGAAACAGTGAGGTCAGCACCAGTGTCTGCCCCCCGAGGCCTGCCCAGGGCTCAGGGTCACCAGGCAGTGACTCCTGAGAGTGTGGCCCTTACCACAGTCCTGCCAGGTTGTCGTCCTCACATCACCTTCTACACACCAGCGACCCAACTCCTCGCAGGGTCATAGCCTCACACCAGCAGGACTGTCCTGCCAGGGCTCACTCTCCCTGTCCTGAGGGGCCTGCTGTGTCTGTTTTTTTTTTTTTTTTTAGGATTTATTTTATTTACTTATGCATACAAGAGCAAAGGTATAGGTCAGAGATGCAGGGTTGTGGGGGTGAGAGGACTCACCAGAGACAGAGCAGAACAGGCAGACTGACTGAAATATACTGCTGAGGGGAGCAGCAGGCAAGACAGGAGAGGTCTGCTGCACCACGTGGGTCAGCTCCCTGGCCGGACATGGAACTTCTGCTGAAGTGGCTGCAGGGATAGCTTCATAATGTTGCAACTTAACCCCTTGCTCCACCAGGGAGTCCTGTGTCTGTCTTCATGGAGCAAGGAGTGTTCTTTTATCTCTGAAATCCAAATCCATGATTTCTGCCTGGAAGTCAACTATGAGATATTAAAATGCTGGTACAACCCAGGAGTTCTAGAAATACCTAACACATCCCAGGTTGTTATCCTTAAAGTTTCCTTTGTGACAATCTCCCCTTAGACTCAGGAATATTGGGAAAATCCATCTTTATCTGAAAAAAACTGAAGAGAAAGGAAAATACTCTCCACTGTGTTTACCTCATCTGCCACCACATACCTGCAGAGGAGACACCTCTCAGGGATGCCTTTCAGCCTAGAGACATTAGGAAAATTTGATGAACACACAGAGGGAAGAAAAACAAACTTCACTGAGCACCTAGTAGGTGCCATGAGCTGGGCTGCATAGGTGGTGTCTGTGGCCCCTGATTCTCACACCTGCAGACAGAGATGAAGGCACCTGAGTCCTGCCCTCTGTGTAGTGACATAATCCAGGACCTTCCTGGGGGAGGGGCTAAGGCTGCAGGATGTGCCCCACCCCCACCCCTGCTTTCAGCTCAGCCAGCCCCCAGCTCCACACCCCTGGTGGGGGGAGTAGGAAGGGGACCTCCAACTGTCCCAGGAGGACACACCCAGAAACCTCACCTCCCCCTGAATGCTGCCCTTGGGCCCCTGTGGGGAGGGGAGGGAAGGAGGGACAGAGCACAGGGCAGGTGTCCCTGGACAACCCTGGGGGACACTGGACACCCTGCAGGAAGGACACTCACCCCCCTCACTGCCTCTCCAGCTCCTCAGGGCTTGTTCCTGCTGCTCTATCAACACACACTGTTCACTGTTCTGTCTTGTTCAAATATAAATTGTCCTGGTGCTGGTGGGCTAATAATTTACTTTCCTGTTCAACCAAGGTATAATACCTGTAATCTTTTCATGGTGTCAAGTACTTAGGAAATAGTTTCAGGTAAATACATGAGGAAGCCTGAAACAGTGGTAAATATAAAATGAGTTGTAATTTTAAAATACAACTATTGATGGGAGGATTAAACCCCTTTACATGAACTTGCAATCCAGTAAAATTTAATTTATCTTGACTCTGTTAACATGACGAGTTCACTGGATTCTCCTCCATGGCAGAAAAATGATCAAAACAGTGTCAAATTACTTCATTGCTGGGCAGGGTGGGGGAGCCAGGGGGAGGAGGAGATGGGAAAGTAAAAGATACACACACACACACACACACACACACACACACACAGGTTCTACAGGTTTCAATATGTGGCATAAGGGAACCAGGACACTGAGCCTAACAAACAAGAAGCAGGTTTTTTGTACACATACTTGATCCGGGATCTCCACACAAAGGCTGAGCACCCCTCCAAGAAGTTATGGGCTTCTGTACATTTCAGCTTGTGCTAGAGTGTTAACACTGTAACTGTTCAAGGGCAGACATGGGCTGAGTCACAGCCCAAGAAATGCAGGAAGTTGCTTATCACAGGACCCAGGGCTGCCTACTCAAGTGCCTTCACTTTCATTGAGCAAAACCACTGGGCTTGTTGTGCCCAGCATCAACAAGTGCAGCCCACAAGGACACACAGACAGCCAATGCGAGAACACAAAAGAGTTTATTATGGGCTCGAGTCCAGGCTAACGACACGCACGGAAGCAGCGGCAGAGATTGAGAGCCCCGAACAAAAGAAGCAGGGGTTTTTTATAAGGTTACAGACCAACTCAAAAATCAAATCATGCTAGTTGTCACCCATTGGCTACTAGAGTGCATCTTGGCACGCATGGTTGTAGTCTTAAGCTGATTGGACGAGTAGAGATGCAGCCCCATTTATGGATAAGACCGCCCTCATTGGCAGTTGGGGATGGTTTGACTTTATGTCAACAAGTGGGGTGAGGGCTGTGACTGTTGAAACTATCTCTGGAATGCAGTTTTGCAAAAACTAAAATATCAAGATAGTGGATATACAAAACGGCGAAGCCTTGGCTAAGCTTATTTCCACAGGCTTCCTTTGGGGAAGTTTGGAGAGAAGTTTTACATCCAGTGGAGCCCAGGGTGAGATAAGGGTCTAGAGGGACAGGGCTGGGGTCTCCCTGCTTTGGCATGTGCAAAGCTGGTTTTTCAGTTACTGGATGGGAAAAGGGCATGGAGATAGGGCTGCAGCCTTTGTGCTAAATTCCCAGCCTACCTCAAAACTGGGGCTCAGAGGGGAGGCGAAAACTTATTAGAAAATCCATTTAAAATAATGTAACCTCATCTCTTTTAATGTGTTGTTTGTTTGTTTTATAATCTGCATAATATTTCTACATACATATTAGCGGAGCTGCATCCTGCTAGGATATCACTGAAAAGAGTGAATGAGCAAAGGAATTAAGATCCCAGCCCCAAACCCCAACTCCTGAGTATCATTGAAGCAGCAGGTCCCAGGGGGAAGCAGGGCCATCTTGCAGCTCCCGCCTGGGGGCACCAGAAAGGGGGGCTACTTGGTGGGGGAGGAGCCCAGGGGCCAATAGAAAGGCCACCAGGCTTGTCCCCAGGTTCCATGAGGCTCTGCTGCCCCCTTGTGGCCAGTTCAGGGTGGACACCGAGGGAGGGAAAGGAGGATGCAGACAAGGAATCTTGGAATGAACCCAGGAGAGCTGGACCCAGGGACAAAAATACAACCCTTGCAGGATACTGAGGTATGAAGTTAAAAAAGCCAAAACAGCTCAATGATGGCAGAAGTCAGATGAGCAGTTTCCCGGCAGGTTATAAGCACAGGGAGGGACACCAGGGGGACTCCTGGGTGGTGAGACTTCATCACGTGCACATTCACTTACTGTCCTTTTCAAGAACAAAGAACAAAGAAACTGAGTACCTGTTACAGGGCAGCCCCGATATGAAACGGGTTGCCTGACTGAGTCCTCACCTGCGCGCTTTAAAGGGACTTTTTTCTTTAAAAACACATGCAATGAGAATAAAAAGAACAGAGGCAGAAGGACGAAAGGTAGAAAACAGAAGTGGCATTTTATTATTTTATTTTTGAGATTAGTCAATGAAAATTTATGGCAAGACTTTAATTCAGAAAATATTTTTCAACTTTATAAATGAGATAATACCTGTATCCATATGTGAACATGTGAGTCTGAAAATGTTGATTCTAGTGTATTAATTGGTGTATCTTTAAATAAAAGGGGGGCATACCAACAAAAATATGTATATGTTAAAATACATGACATATAAACTCAGCAGAGCCTGGAATGATGGTGAAGAGACCATACAATCTTCACTTTGTGGAAATAAATACCAGGGGAACCAGGGAGACTCTCCGGAGGGTCCTCACACTGCTGGTCCCAGGCCCCTCCCCACAGACTCCTCTCTGTGACTCAGGGTCTGTGTCCAGGACCATAAACAAAGCCCTGAGCAGGGAAAGGGCATCTGACTCAGGTCTCAGGTGCAGGCCCTGTCTTGGGAGCACCGGGGAGTGGGGGGGAGAGGGGTTCATATCAAAGACAAACTCGATTAGATAGTTGCCAAAAAATGGTGCATAAAAATGTAATTTTTCTGTAGTACTTCAAAAGGGGTCAAGGAGCCCAATATATACCATGACCAAGTTTTGCACAGCCCCTGCACTATCGAAATTCAAACAGGGCGACTCTGCTCTTTGGCCTCCCTTCAGTCCCTCTGTGGATTCAAACCTCAGAAGGCATTTCTCCAACACAACCCTCTCTTCCTTCCAATCACCTCTCCTCCGCCATCTGGATGTCACTTTCCTAAATGTCTCCCTACCCTTTGTCCAGGAAATGATTAAAACCATTCTAGGCCTCTCTTTTTCCAATACTCACACTTCACCTCCAAAAAGTAAATAATAAATATGACCCTCAGACATTCAGCCAACAGAAAATTCTCCTAAAATGGAAGGCAATAGTTCTGAACAATCCCAGATTACATATTTCATCATTTTATAGAAACATACACACATCCAGGATTTTACATATAAATTCATGTCTTTCAGGGCCTCCCTTGATGTCACAGGCAGTTGAGCACCTCGCTGTAAAGTTGTCCCGCATCTCTGCAGTACCTCTTCGATCCCAGCCGGCTGGTGAGGGTCCCACATGGTGCAACAGACCTCTCCTGTCTCTCCCACTGTTCCCCTCAGCAGTGTATATCAGTCAGTTTGACTGTTCTGTTCCCCACTCTGTCTCTGGTGAATCCTCTCACCATCTCTTGAATCTGGCCTGTACCCCATTTCTTGTATAAATAAATAAATAAATCTTAAAAATAAAAATCCTGTCTTTCATTAGGTCCTAAGCCAGGAGTCCATAACCTGCCCAGAAGCTATGACCCCAGACTCAGAACCCCTGCTCTAAAGCAATTGATTCCTCAGCAACCAAAAAGGCTTAGAGGGAAAATTCAGCTTGGAAATGGATCAGAGCATGAGGAGACAGAGAAACAAGAGGAAACAGGAAAAAACAAAACTGAATACACAGAAGGACAGGGATTGTGGGTTCAGAAGGATCCAACCAAGGGCTCAGTTAGTAAGACCAGCTACCTAGGTGAGAAGTAGGACTCCTGAAATCCAGAGATCAGCCATGCCTGATCCACACAGTTGTTCCTGCACAGCTTCTCCTCACACTGACCCCCACTGTCCTCACCCACAGGAAGGACCATGACCTGCAGGGAGGACAGGGCACATGGAGGCAGGTCTGTGCTCACAAGTGGGAAGAATTGCAGTTCTCAGATGGAAGCTCCAGAGTGAGAGGAGACCAGGAACCCCAACCCCTTCCTGGTGGGGTCCCCTGACAGAAAAGGGGCAGAGGGGAGGATGGAGGAGGTCCTGTGACCTTCAGGGCCACTCACCGGCATACAGCTGGGCCTTCCTCCAGGCTGAAACGGAACACACAGCTAGGTAAGACCTCAGCACAACAACCTGCTCATGTGATCCAGGTACCCTGGTCTCCCCCTGTTATATACCTAACATGCTTCGGGGAGAGTAAAGGAAAGGTTCAAGAGGTCATGACCCCCAGCCCTGTGCAGACAGCAGGGGGTGGTGGGAAATCCCTGGCTCAGATCAGGACCCTGCAGGACAGACTGACCCAGCCCTGCCTGCTGCTGCTTGGGGGTGGGGGCTTTGGGCAAGTCACTGAGTGCCTCTGGGCCTCAGCCTTCAAAAACTACTGTTTTACTCACAATTCATTGTTTCTTCATGATTATAAGCAGTACATGGGAAGATGTTGTTGTAGTATATTCATTAGTCCATAATAAATATGTAAGTATTTTGTAACAAATATACCTGGGAATTTAAAGGGAACATTAAATAAAAATATGACATGTCCATAAGACCAGCTCCAGGGTGAAAGTTGCCCATCTTCTCAGGTGAAATATTCCTCTGAGATAAACACTCTCTGAGAGATGGAAAGTCTCCCCACCTCCTCCCATGTCAGGTCCCCCCTCCCTCTCCCATCACTACTGATGAGCTTCTTCAGGAGCAGAGAGAACAGACTCCCTGGGTGGGGTACTGGGGAGAGAGGGCAGGAGGAAGTCATGCTCCTAAACTTAAGAGTCAATAGATTTGTAACACCTGGAGCAGCTGCTTCTGCTTCCAGGTGCTGACCAAGAACCAGATGCACTGAAGATCAGAAAGCCAGCACCATGGTGGGAGCGTCAGGGCTGGAAGGTCTGAGACCCAGGTTTCAAGAGACTCCTGTGGTCACCAACCCACCAAGATCTCCAGACTAGGTAGTTGTAGGGGCAAACAGTCCAGATCTGAGAGAGCCCATGCAGCAGGCTCCTGTCTCCCACCCGCTCCCACTTCCACCCCAGGGAAGGGTCCACATGTCTGTGCTGAGACAAAAAATGGAGATGGACCCCTGGGCACTGGAAGGAGAGGAGACCGAGGACACCTGGAGCATCACTCGCCAGCCAGGTAAGCTGCCTTCCTTCGGTCTGAAAAGCAACACAGAAGTCAGATGAGCTAAGAACCAGAATCTCCTGTGAAGGGGACACAGAGTTCAGAAGGGAAAACAGAGCTTACCTAGAATTGCCGGGAACTCATCTGAAAGAGTAAGAAAAAAAAAAAAAAGAAAAGAAAAAGCATAAACTCCATCCTTATGGATAAAAACTGTGAGGTTGAGAACAAAAAAAACGGTTCTCTCCGTGTCCTGGTAGTTCCACCTCCAGACCCATCTAAGCCTCCGAGATCTACTGTCCTCTCTGGGTCTTTCCAATTACCTGCTCTGATCTCCCTGCAGAGGGACCCTGGGCCCTGGCTCTGGTGTCAGCTTGTCCCTCTCAGCGCACACTGTCATACTCACCAGCCTGGCCCCTGTCCTGCCTTACCTGTGTCCTTCGGGGCCTCCTCCTTAGCCTGGCACAGATTCCTCTGTTCCTGCTGCTCACACATCTCTGTGGAATGTTCTCTCTGGATGTAGCAGGCAGCCCCCAGGAGCAGGAGCAGCAGCAAGGACAGGATCACCAGGAAAGCCGGCTTCCAGGGAGAGGCCCGGGGGAAGAAGGGCTCTGCAGACAGAGACCCCACAGAGACCCCATCAGGACACAGCCCAGGACACCCCCGGCCAGCACACCTGGGCAAGCGGGCCCCTCCTCTGACCCTTCAGGGAGTGTGGATGGGGAGCAGTGCTGACCTGGGATGACAATGGCCATGGCCTTCTGGTGCAGAATGGAGATGCAGATGGAGCAGGTCACGCTCCCCACAGAGCTGTCTCTCACCACCAGAGTGGCCTCCACGCTGAATAGCCCTTCAGTGTCTTGTGCCTGGACCTTGGAGAAGTTCTGGAACTCCTACCCACGGTGGTTTTTCCACTGCCCCTGGGACTCCTGGAACCAGCCCGAGGCTGTGCATACCACGTGCACCCCATCCTCCTCTGGCCCTGAGATGTGCACTTGGGGGGCAGAGCCCACACCTGCGGCGGAAGATGAGAGCCAGGTGGGGCAGGGCCCACCTGTGCACACCTCCAGGGGAGGCTGTCAAGGTACATTCTGGGTGGTCTCACCACCTCTGGTGGGTAGCAAGATGATGACCCCCACACAGAACTGAAGGAAGGAGCAGAAGAAACTGGAAGGGCCTGTGCCCCTCTCCTAACCCTACAGTAAAAAAGACTGATTCACACAGAAGAGAAGGAATTTCAAATCACTTTTTTCTAAAAAAGATAAATCATCAGGATAAATTAATAAAGGATAAAACTAAGATCAGCCTACAAGAATAGACATGTATTACCAAAATATTCAAGTGCATAAGTTATACTTATCCATGCATTTTTGACAGTACGAAATCATGAGTTGACTTTATTGAGATAGCAGAAAATATTTGATATTATAAGGTTTCTGGATTATATATTGTTAAATTTGTTTTAATCATCCCCAAACTCTTGCTGATCCAAACTGATCTCCCTCCCACCCTCCTGTGGTTCAGTGAGAGGGAATTTCCCCACCAAGGATGACGATTCCCTTAGGTCTCACCCCACAGGTCATCATCTCTCCTGAGGGTTGTTCCATGCATTGTCTTCTCTCTCTCTCACTCTCTCTCATACCCCCAGGACATCTCCACCAAAGCTTCCTGTTTCGCCTTATGTATCACTTTCAAAATAATTCACCACATCTCCTCAACCCCACCAACATTATACAACCATCCTTAGGGGTTACATCTAACAGGATTTCTCACATACACTTCAAACTCAAAATTCTACATCTGAATTAATGATTTTGCCTCATCTGTGGTAGGTTGTTTATAACAATAGTCATGCTTCTTCATAGAAAGCTCACACTCTGCCACCTACATTTTATTTCCCTCACACTCTGACTCTGGGTTCAGGTATGTGACTTCATTCGTGAGAGATCAGCTCATGTGACTCATCAGTGATTTAAAGTGCTGGCCCCATGGGTCCTCCCCCCTGCCATTTCCATGGAAGGTGCTGGAGTATGAGCTCATGGAGCAGGGCCTGTCACCAGCCTTTCCAGCTGAAGCTGCCCTCCCTCAGCCAGAAGCCAGTGACTGTTCATGTGAACCAGCCAGCCCAGTGTCCACCTGGTCACCTTTTCATCTGATCAAAGATGCATGAGTAAGGTCAGTGGAGTTTAGTCAAGTCCATCCCAGGTTAGCTGAAGTGTCCATAGGCCCAAAGTGAATACAAGTCCATTACTATAGGCCGCTAATATATTTTCTGTGGTTGTTTGTTACCCAGCATCATTAAGGTGATAGGTAACTGATACACATTAACATTAAATAACAAACAGAACAAAAGCTTGGAAGCCTCTTCAATTCCTTCTTCCCCTTAAAACACTTTGTGTCCCAATTTAATTCATTCCATTGGGTACTCACTCACTGTGTGAGTCAGGCAGTGCTCCATCCACACCATAATTGCACTCGATGCCCCAGATGGTCTCTCCTCTCATTAACCTCCCCACTACTGCCAAGGTCATCATTCTAAAACTGCTGTGCTTAAAATTTTCAACAGCTCCAATCCAACACCATAACATGCACACCAAGCTTTCTCTATCTGCCAACTGCTTTCCTTGCCATCTCTCAAGGACAAATACTAAAAACCCAAGAATTTAACTGCTATTAACCACAAACAGCATGCTCTAAACACTTTCTCATCCTTTCTTCCTCTGCTCCGAACTGGTTTAATGAACCCTATCTGATAAAACTAAGTTCTACCTCAAGAGTCCACTTCCTATGGAGTTTTTTAAAGATTAAATTTGGTAGTATTAATCAACCACCCTTGACTTGTGTACCTTGAACTCATGACATCTTTTCATAAAGTATTTTCATCTCTTTTTTTCCAAAGATTTATTTATTTATGCATACAAGAACTGGGGTGTAAGCCAGAGGTGTGGAAGGTGAGAGGATTTGCCAGAGACAGTGGGGAGAAGAACAGACAGATCTACTGAAATACACTGCTGAGGGGATTAGCAGGTGAGTCGGGAGAGGTCTGCTGCTCCATGTGGGTTATTTCCCTGGCTGGGGATCGAACTCATGCTGTCGTAGCTGGCAGTAGCTTGATAGCACTGTCTTTTACCAGTGTGCCACCAGTGAGGCCCCCACTTTTGTAATCTCTCAACACTCTGTCTCCTCATTCTCTCCCACCAGACATGAGGACTCCATGTGACCCAAGAACAGAAACACATACTCACTCCAGGTTATTCACATCGGCTGATCCCTCTATTTAAAAATTCCTTCCCTGTGATTTACAACATGATTACTGTAGCTATCACTGCTGTGTGATGTGTAGGAAAGTTGCTAAAAGAGTAACTCCTAAGACTTATTTTCCTGATCAGAAAATATTTCCTATCTTTCATCTTTATCTTTTCTTTTCATTGTATCTATATTAGAAGATGGATGTTGGCTAAACTATTGTGGCAAACATCTCACTATATATGTAATTCAAATCATTATGCTATATGCCTCAGACTAATACAATGATGAGTATTGCGTCTCAATAATGCCAGTGGAGAGAGAGAAGAAAATCCAATACCCCAGATATCTACTTAGCTAAATCCCCACTTCCCTTGAGTCTTTGCTCCAATGTGACCATCCTGATCTTCTATTTATTACTGTAACCTGCCCTCACTCCCAGACACATGTTGCTGACCCATTTTCCCTGTTCCATTTAACTTCTTATCCTCATGACTTGTCACTTTCTTAAATCATATGTAACTTGTTTATTTATTGTGATAGCTCTATCTCACTCTTGAAAATAAAAACTCACAGTGTGCAAACTTTATTAGGTTCACTGATGTATCCACGTTCTTAGAACAGTCCCAGATATATAGTAGGTGCTTTATATATTTATATTCAAAGCAACAATGAATTAATAAGCCTTTTCTGCCTCGTGAATGAAGCAAGAGACTAAATAACATTGTCCTTAGGTTCTTCTCAGCTCCAAACTCCAAAACTCAGATATTTAACCATATTACCAACCTGCCACCTGCAGCTCCAAACTGGCTTGCCCATCGAAGACTCCATTGCTGAAGAAGCAGGTGTACAGCCCATTGTCAGAGGCCTGGACCTTGTGGATAGTCACAGCAGCCTCACCCTTTCTGAGGAATTCCCCCATCAGTGAGGTTCTCCCTGCATACTGGGCCATCAGCTTCTCATTTAGCTCCTGTCTGTCTTGATAGATGAACACTGACTCTGAGAAATGTGACCAGAACCACCTCACCTCCATGTTCTCTGCACTCATGACGGGGAACAGGGAGCAGGGCAGATTGATGTCCTCACCCAGCTCTGCCACAATAGGTTCTGAGGGGCCAATCACCTGGAACTTCTCTGCAAACACAGAAAAAAGAGTGACACAGCTTAAAGGTGCATGCATGGCATGAAACTCACACCATTGTTGGGGAAGCGTTGGGAAAGTGTCAAATAAGACTAATAAAGTGAAGAATTGAGCAGTAACAAATATGAATCTGGAAACGATGTTTCAACAACTCATGGTCCAGAAATAATTGTGAAGATACTCCTTCATTCACTGCTATACCTGATAGCAGGAATTTCCATGGAGAATTCTAACTCCAAGGTTCTCACCTTCAGCATAATCACCTGCATCAGAATCTCCTCACCTGCATCAGAATCACCAGGAGGGCTTGTAAACATAGAATGTGGGAACCATAAACCAGAGCTGATGCAGTAGATCAGGATGTACCCTACAATGTACATTTCAAAAGAGTTCTTGGGGATACTCAGTTGGTGTCAGAAGAGGTTCATGACTTCATTCCCCAGAGGATCATCAAGGTTAATGAAAAGAACAGTGCATCCAGAGAATACTGTTCTTGCAACAAAACTAGAACACCTCTTGGAATTCAGTCCCCAGAAAGACACCAAAAGGGATAGAGAGGAAATTAATACTTCACTGACAAAAAAAAAAAAGGTATGTGGAAAGAGACACATGGAGTCTGTCATCAGGGATGGGAATCTACAGAACAAATTGCGGTGCTGCCGTTCAACCAGCCACTTGACCAGTGGTCCTGGGGTGGGTAGAACTGAATGGTATGAAGCCACATATCCTCAAATAATGGCAAATATTTGCAAAGACTCTTTGTGGTCCCAACAGACTAGGTCCCCAGTGAAAACAACAGCTGGAGCGCACTATCTCTCTCCCCACTGAGGACTGGTACTAACCTACTGAAGCACACTGATAATGAGAACATGACAAAGTCTCAGGCCTGGAACCAAGAGGATCTGGCCATCTATGGTGCCAAAAACCTGAGACAGCAGGCCCCCTGCCTTAGCATCCACACCACAGTTTGGATGACTGCAGATCCCACATAAATCCTTTGACTCAGCATCTCAAAGATCAGGTCTCCTCACCTGCATAATCCAAAACTCTAAACTCACATAAAACTGAAGTGCCTCCTGATAGAAAGCTAGAAGAAGTTCAAATCTCTAAGTTACTACTACAGATGCATTAAAAAAAAAGGAATCTAAAGCAGCAAATTAAGCACCAATAAATACATTACATGTAAACTTGAGACCTCAGGGGAATAAGAAATGACAAAAAAGAGAATAACTTCCATTATATAAATACAAATATATGGAAGATGTTTTCTTCCTACCAGACAGAGAGTTCAAAATTGCCATAATAAAGAAAACCAAAGATATGGAATAAAACATAGAAAAGTGAATCAAAGTGATATAGCAAATTCAAAAACACTTCAAGAACTAAACAAATACATGAGGAAAGGCAGCATAAGGATAGTATATATTTCAGAAGAATAGAGAAGGGAACACAGAACTATTCAAAGAAATTGAGGAAAAGTTCCCAACCAGGGGGAGGAACTGTCTATACATGTCCATGAAGATAAAAGAACACCTTGCTAAATATTGTAGACAATTAGGGGAGAATAAAGTAAGTAACCTACAAGGGTATTCCTACAAAGCATACATCAGACTTCTCTGAGGAAACCCTACAAGCAAGGAGAGAATGCAATGATTCAAAATATTGTAATACAAAAACTCCCAGCCAAGAATGCAATATCCTTCAAACTCTCCCACAGATATCAGGACAAAATAAAGACCTTCCCAAACAAAATTGTTGATGGAGTATAAACTGTAGAACTCCACTGCAAGAAATGTTAAAAAGAGCTCTTCTATGAAAATCAGAGTGAAATAAATTTTAAGATATTAAAAAGGATATAGATAAAAGCAGATAACTAATGACAAAAGGGCAGTAGTAAACCCACATGGATCAATAATCATCCTATACATAACTACACCAAACCCACCCATATAAAAGGATCACAATGGCTGGATGGATAAGAAAACAAAACCCACTTTCTGCTGTATCCAGGAGACCCATCATCTCTCCAAAGACAAAGAAACATAGGCTCAAAAATGTGGTTGGAAAACAAGAAAATGAGGCCCACAAAAAAGGGCATGGACAGCCATATGAGTTAATATAGACTTCCAGATAAAAAAGTTAAGGAGACAGGGATAGACTTCATATAATGATTTCACTAGTGAGGTCTACAATAATTTCAAAGACAAATTAATACCTACACATCTCAAAGTCTTCCAAAAAAAAATGAGGAAGAGGAAATGCTTCCAAACACACTTTATGGGTCCAACATTACTTTGATGTCAAAAGAGAGAACATTGCCAAAAAAAAAAAAAAAAAAGAACACTACACACTAATATCCCTGATGAAAATATATACAAATCCTCAACAAAATCTTACCAAAGCAAATTCACTACTACCTTAAAAAGATCACATCTCCTGACCAAGTGGGATTTATCCCAGCAACACAAGGATGGTTCAACACTTGAAAATCAATCGATGAAATTTAAGCTCACATGAGTAGAAAAGGCTAAAATCAAAATGCCAAAAAATAATAAATGTTGGTGAGGATTAGGGGATAAAAGACCTTTGTGCATTATTGGGAATGTTATTGGTGCAGCCACTTTGGAAAAGAGTATGGCAGTTTCTCAAAACAATAAAAATAGAATAACATATGATCCAGTAATACCACTTCTGGGCATTTACTGAAGAATAAGAAAACACGTACAGTGCCCTTAATTTAATTGACACACTATTCACAAAGTTGTTCCAAAGTATGGAAAACCCAAGTCCTTAAGGGCAGAGGAATAGTTTGAGTGTCATATGTACACACAATGGAATAATCAGATATTTTAAAAAATATGTAATCTTGCCATTTTGAACAATATGGATAGAATTGGAGGGAACTGTGCTAAGAAAAATGGAGAACGACAAATACAGTGTCCTTGCAATCATTTTGGGCTATGGAAATAAAAGCAATCAACAAACAAGCAGAGGTAGATCAACATGGTGGTGAGAAAACGCTGCGAGTAAGATCTCCCATTAAAAAAAAAAAGTTAATAGGGAGGAAAAGCGGCAGGTCCCAGTGAGAGCTGGGACACGGATGATAAACAGGCTACTCCAGCAAACTACCTGAAGAAAGTTGCCATAAAAGAGGACTAGAAGGGAGAAAAGCTCAGAACTCTGCTACCCTCCCCGACCCACAAAGTCGGCACATTCCCACCAACAGAAATGAGGAAAAAACAAAAAAACTAAAACAACCAACAAGAACAAACTACACATCAAGCGGGACTGTGAGTGGAAAGGAACTATTTCAGCCACCACACCCCCTGAACTGGAGCTGTGGAGAACCCTGAAGAATTCACCACAGAGGTGAGCGAATGGCTCTGGGCGCCATTGGAGAAAACAAAGACTCCAGGAGACCTACAAACAGCTCCAGGCCAGCTGGTAAGCTTGTGCGGAAAAGCGGCATGCTTGAAAATGGTACGCGGATTGTGCAGCTGCCCAGGTCCCCACAACTGTGACCTAGGCTTGTGGGGAGATGCGCAGGGGGCGGGGTGGGGGGCTCATTGAGGTGAATGTCCCTCACTGAGTAATCAGAAACCAGGTGCCCGGACATGGGAGTGGCGTGCAAAAGATGCCATTTCTGTGGACACTGAACTGGGCTACAGCCCACGTCCTGGACCTGAGGGCTTTGGAACTGAGACCCGCGGCACAAAATTCGGGGCGTGGGTTCCCCACGACGGTGGGTTACAAGGCAGACACAGCACACAAAAGCCGTTGAGGCTTTCCCCACCACTCCCACTCTGTTCCCCTGTCCCATGGGGTAAGGAAAAAAAAACAGCTCCCTAAGTATACTAGGAGAGATCTCTGTTGCCACCTAGAGACCAGAAAAAAAAATCACCAACACCCCATAGTATAGGGACCTTTCTTCAGTAAAGATTGCTTGAAACCGGCAGAAGGCTCCCAGAGGAGTCAGAGGTGAACTGGGAAGTTTGCCCACGTCAGGCCCCTTCTGACAAGCAGTCCGAGCCCAGAGGGGGAGCAGGCACCCATGGCTGGGGCAGACTGGGAGCATGGAAGTGTGTGCCTATCTCCAAATCCCCATTTTAGAATTGGGACCTTTCTTCAGTAAAGAGTGCTTGAAACTGGCAGAAGGCTCCCGGAGGAGCCAGAGGTTAGCTGGGAAGTTTGCCCATTCCAGGCCCCTTCTGGCCAGCAGTCTGAGCCCAGAGGGGGAGCGGGCACCCAGGCGGGCAGACCAGGTGCTCAGGGGAGTGCATACCTGCATCGCCTTTTTAGAACAGGGACCTTTCTTCAATAAAGACTGCTTGAAACCAGTAGAAGTCTCCTGGAGGAGCCAGAGGTAAGCTGGGAAGTTTGCCCAGACCAGGCCCCTTCTGGCCAGCAGTCCGAACCCTGAGGGGGAGCAGGCACCAAGGGCTGGGGCAGATACAGCGTGTGGGAGAGTGTGCCTGTCTCTGAATCGCCATTTTAGAATAGGGACCTTTCTTCAATAAAGATGGCTGAAACCAGCAGAAGGCTCCCGGAGGAGCCAGAGGTGAGCTGGAAAGTTTGCCCATGCCAGGCCCCTTCAGGCCAGCAGTCCAAACCCAGAGGGGTAGAGGGCACCCACGGCCAGGGCAGACCGGGTGCACGGAAGAGTGTGACTGTCTCCAAAGCGCCATTTTAGAACAGGGACCATTCTTCAATAAAAACTATTTGAATCTACCAGAAGGCTCCCTGTGGAGCCAGAGGGAGTCAGAGGTGAGCTGAAGGCCCGCACAAGACTGGTCCCACCTGGCAGGAAGTCAGAGCCCAGAGGAGGATCCAGAGATTTGGAACCAAGAGTGCAATCCAGCTGCCCCACCTGTAGGGAAGTCTGAGGGACTTCAAGACACACGTTTGTAACTAAACACAGAAGGAGGAGAGATTCCATGACAGACCCATTAACATACTCAAAGTACCACTTCCTCACTAGACTTCTGGTATAACAGTTTTTGACTCTAAACTTCCACAACGAAAGGAGAAATACAGCAAGACACATAATAGTAAAGTTCCCAAGAATCTAAAACAAGGAAAAAATAATGAAGCTGACAAGAGGGAAGAAACAAATAACATTCAAAGGAAAACCAATCACACTGACATCAGACTTCTCCGAAGAAACACCACGGGCAAGGAGAGAGTGGAGGGACATAGTCAACAGACTCCAAGAAAACAGATGCCAACCAAGAATACTCTATCCCGCAAAGCTCTCCTTCCTCTATGAAGAAAGAATAAGGACCTTCTCAGACAAACAGAAACTCTGGAATTTCATTACGACTAAACCTCCACTCCAAAAAATACTACAAGGAGTCCTAAAGCCAGAAACTCAGAGGGATGAATAACAACAAAAGAAGGCCCTCCAAAAAAAAAATGTTATGAAAAGAATAAATAAATAAAATCAAAGGAAAGACAAGCACAATGGCAAATACAGATGCTAACATATCAATATTAACTTTATATTTTTTTTAATTTTTTTAAGAGG
Source organism: Talpa occidentalis (assembly GCF_014898055.3). Taxonomy (NCBI): domain Eukaryota; kingdom Metazoa; phylum Chordata; class Mammalia; order Eulipotyphla; family Talpidae; genus Talpa; species Talpa occidentalis. The sequence continues at coordinate 50,275,604 of NW_023602073.1, read as the reverse complement.
CATGTATTATTTATTTATTTGTTTGTTTGTTTGTTCATTTACACATGCACTGGGTACAGTCAGAAGCGCGGGAGGGTGAGAGAATTCACCAGAGGCAGAGCGGGGAGCAGAGCAGGCAGAAGGACCGAAGTACACTGCTGAGGGGAGCAGCGGGCGGCAGGAGAGGTCTGTGCGCCATGTGGGACCCTCCTCAGGTGGCCGGGGAACAGCTGGGGATCAAACCGGCGCCACAGAGGCTGCGGGCAGCTTGGCAACCCAGCGCTCAACTGCTGCGCCACCGGGGAGGCCCTCAATATTAACTTTAAATGTAAATGGACTAAACTCTTCAATAAAAAGACACAGAGTTGCAAGCTGAATTAAGAAACAAAACCCAAACTTTTGCTGTCTCCAGGAAACACATTTAGCTATAAAAGATAAAAATAGACTTAAAGTTAAAGGATGGAAAACAATCTACAAGTGAATGGACCAAAAAAGAAAGCAGGAACAGCTATACTTATATCAGAAAAAAACAGATTTCAAACTCAAAAAGGTAAAAAGAGACCTCAATGGTCACTACATTATGATCAAGGGGACAATACTTCAAGAAGAAATAACACTCATTAACATATATTCACCAAACGAAGGAGCAACAAAATATATCAGACAACTATTATCGTCTTTGAAAACAGACATCAGAGAAAACACATACATAGTGGGAGACTTCAACACACCACTATCAACATTGGATAGATCAATGAGACAAAAAATAAGTAAAGACACTAAAGCTTTAAATAAGGATCTAGAGTGCTTGGGCTTAACAGACATCTATAGAACACTAAACCCAAAAACTTTGCGTACACATTTTTCTCAAGTGCACACGGATCATTTTCCAGGATTGATCTCATACTGGGGCACAAGACAAACATCAACAGATACACCAAGTTTGAAATTATACCAAGCATCTTTACTGACCATGAAAGCATCAAACTAGAAATAAACCATTAAAAGAAGGCAAGGAACTCTCCTAACTCATGGAGATTGAAACCCACACTACTGGAAGTCCACTGGACTAATGAGGAGATCAAAGAAGAAATTAAAAAATTCTTTGAATTGAATGACAAGGAGGACACCAATTTTCTAAATGTATGAGATGCAGCAAAAGCAGTAATAAGAGGAAAATATATAGCAATAGAGGCTCACATCAAGAAACAAGAAAGAACTCAAAGAAACAACCTAATCTCAAAGCTCAAATATCTAGAAAAAGAACAACAACAAAAAAACCAAAACCAGTAGAAGAAAAGAAATAATAAAAACCAAAGCAGAAATAAACAAAATTGAAACTAAAAAAAAAAAAAAACAATCCAAAAGATCAATGAAACCAAGAGCTGGTTCTTCAAAAAAATCAATAAAATAGACAAACCCCTAGCCAGGCTCACAAAAGAAAAAAAGGAGAAAGCACAAATAAAAAGGATCATAAATGAAAGAGGAGAAATCACAATGGTCACAGCAGAAATCAAAAGAATAATCAGAAACTACTATGAACAGTTATATGTAAATAAATTCAACAATCTAGAGGAGATGGACAAATTCCTACAACTCCACAATCACCCAAAGGTAGAGAAAGAAGAAATAGAACACCTAAACAGACCAATTACAAGCAGCGAAATTGAAAGGGTAATCAAAAACTTCCCCAAAAACAAAAGCCCAGGACCTGATGGATTTACAAATGAATTCTACCAAACGTTCAGAAACAAATTAGTGCCTATCCTTCAAAAAATTGAGAAGGAAGGGACAATACCAAACACGTTCTATGAAGCCAACATTACAATAATACCAAAACTGAACAAGGACAACATAAAAAAAGAAAACTACAGACCAATCTCCCTAATGAACACTGATGCAAAAATCCTCAATAAAATTTTAGCTATCAGAATCCAACAATGTATCGATAAGATAATTTACCACGACCAAGTAGGATTCATTCCAGGAACACAAGGATGGTTCAACATCTGAAAATCAATCAATGTTATCCAACACATCAACAAAAAGTAATATAAAAACCATATGATACTATCAATAGATGCTGAGAAAGCTCTTGACAAAGTACAACACACATTCATGATTAAAGCCCTTGAAATTCTTGGGATACAAGGAACATACCTCAACATCATAAAGGCCATATACGACAAGCCAACAGCCAGTATCATTCTCAATGGTGAAAAGCTGAAAGCATTCCCATTAAGATCTGGGACAAGACAAGGATGTCCACTCTCATGACTGCTTTTCAATATAATACTGAAAGTCCTAGCCAGAGCAATAAGACAAGAGAAAGACATCCAAGGAATCCAAATAGGAAAAGAAGAAGTCAAACTATCACTATTTGCAGATGATATGATGATAATATACATAGAGAACCCCAAAAACTCCACAGAAAAACTAATGCAACTCATCAATCAGTTCAGTAAAGTAGCAGGATACAAAATCAACATGCAAAAATCAGTAGCCTACCTATACACAAACAATAAATCTGAAGAAGAAGAAATAAGAAAAAAACATCCCTTTTATTACTGAAACAACAAAAAAATCAAATACTTGGGAATTAACCTAACAAAATAGGTAAAGGACCTATACAAGGAAAACTATAAAACACTATTAAAAGAAATAGAAGAAGACACAAAGAAATGGAAAGACATCCCTGTTCATGGATTGGAACAATAAACATTATTAAAATGGCCATCCTACCAAAAGCAATATACCGATTCAATGCTATTCCAATAAAAATTTCAATGTCGTTCTTCAAAGAAATAGAACAATTATTGATGAAATTCATATGGAATCACCAAAAACCCCGAATAGCCAAAGCTCTCCTGGAAAAAAAAAGAAGGGAATGGAGGCATCACAGTCCCAGACTTCAAACTACACTACAAAGCCATAATCATCAAAACTGCATGGTATTGGAACAAGAACAGTCACACAGACCAATGGAATCAAATAGAAAACCCAGAAGTAAACCCACAAATTTATGGTCAACTTATCTTTGCAAAGAAGCAGAGAATATGCATTGGAGCAAATAAAGTCTGTTCAATAAATGGTGCTGGGGAAACTGGGTTACTACGTGCAAAAGAATGAAATTTGACTACTACCTAACACCATACACAAACACCAACTCAAAATGGATTAAAGAACTAGACATAAGACCTGAAACCATAAAATATATAGAAGGAAATATAGGCAAAACACTACGTGATATGCACATCAAAGACATCTTTACAGACACATCACCCAAAGCAGTGATAGTGAAGGCAAAAATCAACAGCTGGGACTACATCAAATTAAAGAGCTTCTGCACAGCAAAAGAGACAATAACAAAAACAAAGAGAAACCACACCCGCTGGGAGAACATTTTTGCACACAACACAAACGATAAAGGACTGATCACAAATATCTGCAAAGAGCTGATGAGACTCAACAACAACAAATAAAATAATCCTGTCAAAAAACGGGCAGTAGAGCTAAAAAGAAACTTCTCTGAAGAGGAAATGCAAATGGCCAACAGCCATATGAAAAATTGTTCAAGATCACTTGTAATCAGGGACATGCAAACCAAAACTACAATGAGATATCACCTTACACTAGTGAGAATGGCACATATTAAAAAAAAAAAAACTAGCAACAACAAATATTGGCAAGGTTGTGGAGAAAAAGGAAGTCTCCTGCACTGTTGGTGGGAGTGCAAACTGGTCCCACTATGGAGAGTTGTGTGGAGATTTCTTGACCTACTAAAAATAGAGGTTCCATATGATCCAACAATTCCACTCCTAGGTATTTACCCAAAGGACACAGAAACATCAATTCCAAAGAGCACCTGCACCCCTATGTTTATAGCAGCACTGTTTACAATAGCTAAGCTTTGGAAACAACCCAAATGCCCAAAAACAGATGAGTGGATCAAGAAGATGTGGTACATATACACCATGGAATATTACTCAGCATTCAAAAAAGATAAACACATGCAATTTGCAGCAACATGGATGGCACTGGAAGGGATCATGCTCAGCGAAATAAGCCAGAAAGTAAAAGAAAAATACCGGATGGTCTCACTCATAGCAGGAATCTAGAGAACTTAAATAAGGGACAAGGAAACAGAATAACTATAAGAAAAAAAAATCAAAATCAACAAACAACTATGAACAAGAGATACTCTATGGGGCTGGGGGGCGTGGAAAGGAGGGCTTGGGGTAAAAATAAGGGGTTGCAATTGTATGGGGAATATAAAAATACAATTTAAATTTAAAAAAAAGACTCACACTGGGGGGCTGAAGATTCCTTGTGCCTCACACCATGGGGCTGATGATTAACATCCTGTTACAGGGCAGGGAGAGGGGCAGCCCAGACCCCAAAAACTTGCCTGCTCTAAATTGGTTCTGCCATCTGCTGCATCAACACAAAACATATGTGACTTTAATGGGAAGGAACTTTAATACAACTAGGAAACAATACAGGAAAGGCAAAGAATCTAGTTTCTAAATCAAGCACCCATAGTTACCCGTCCTCTCATGGGTAAAAGTCCATCCAAATGGGATTGGCCCAGAGCAAGGCCCCAAAACCTGCCACAAGTCTAAAGCATCTTCCAGCGGGGACCCACAGAAAAGGGTCAGAAACAACCAGACAAGCCCAGAAGGAAAAGAGCAAAATCAAGATAAAAAGCTGCCATTGACACCTCCCCACGTGTCTCACCCACATCTGTGTCACCCAGTTCTGCCACCAAAAGGCAAGTGCAGTTTCTTCACATGTCTCTAGCCTCCACGCGCCTCCTCCAGGTCTCCTTCTGGCTCCATCCTGCTTCCTTCCTTCCTCAGTCTCCTCTGCAGCTTCTTCTCTCCCTGCTCAGCTCCAACCTCCATTTGGGTGGTGCAGGGAACCTGGAACCTCCCCCTTTCCCTGTTACAATCCCTTTGTTTTTTGTTCTTGGTCATATAAGAAAAAATTCTTGGAAAGTACATTGGGCAATAAATCATGCATATAGAATACTGTAAGTAGATGGCACAAAGAAATACCTGCTTAAAAATTAAACACTGTAAATTTGGCCTGCCTGACTATGGGAAAGAGTTTGTTATACATGAACATGCCTGACAAGCAACCCAGGACAACGACTAATGTAATTCCTTCTTTTGCCTTTTTTAGAAGTTTTTTAGGAAAGTTTTTTAATGCTCTATGAAGTTAATTGTATTAAGAAGATTCTAGGTAGAAAACCCTGTTAGCTGATAACCGGAAAGCAGCTGGTCTCCAGCTGAAGGCCATACGAATAGAGGAGTCCTTTGATGCTTAGGCGTTAGCTGATAGGAGTGTACTGGCGGCTATCAACTGTCTTAGGTAATTGTCTAGCTGAAATAATGAGTTTCAGTGTAAGGCTTAGTTTTTTTTGCTATTAACCTTGAAGGTTGCCTTCTTGCTGAGAGCACACAGCAGCCAAAAGTCTATGGAAAAAGAATGCACAGATTGCTTCTGCTTTGCTTCCATATGATGATGTCATCTCACTACTTGCCTTAGTGTAAATAAAGACCCCCTGAGGTCCTCAGGAGGAGATACTAACACAAGGCATTGTGTGAGTCTGCCTCATTCCTCAATTGCGCCTATGCCGTCCCATCCTTCAGGAACCCCTGACACCCAGTTTGCCGAGGCTGGCTCCCAGCAAGAAAATGGAAATTGAAGCCTTAAATGAACATCACAGAGACAGAGGCATTAAAAAGATCAACAGAGAAGCTGCTCGCTCCTGTATAAGCTACTGGAGCAGAAAAGACCAGATAGAAGATCAAATCAGTGACCTCCAATAATAATGAACAATTGACCGAATTAGAAGAAAATGGAGAAAATTGAAGAAAAATCGGAAGAACTAACCAACTCTATGAGGAAAGGCAACATAAGTATAATGGATACTCCACAATTTGGAAGAGAGACAGGAACAGGGGTATATTAAAAGAAATAGTAAAATTACATATATATACACACACGATGAAATAGTACTCAGATTTTTTTTTAAAGCTTCATTTTTATTTATGCATACAAGAACTGGGGTGTAGGCCAGAGGTGCGGGGGGTGAGAAGATTCACCAGAGACAGAGTGGGGAACAGGACAGGCAGATCTACTGAAATACACTGCTGAGGGGAATAGCAGGTGAGTCAGGAGAGGTCATGATGCGCCATGTGGGTTGCTCACTGGCCGGAGAACAAACTCATGTTGCAGTGGCTGGTGATAGCTTGATAATGCTGAGACTTAACCTTTTGAGTCCCCAGGGAGGCCCTTAGATTTTTTTTAAAAAAAGTAAAATCATGCCATTTAAAACAATATGAATGGAACTTGAGGACATTATGCTAAGACAAATGAACAAAGGCAATTCCTGAAGGAGGCGCTCCCAGAGGCCCTGAGCACCACCCACCCAAAGGAGACACAGGAACAGGGAGGGACACACTCACCTGGGGAATCCCCAGGGGGCAGCTGAGGAGGAGCAGCAGGGAGGGGAGGAGGCAAAGCACAGAGCTGGGGCAAGAGCAGGGCACCATCTCCTCAGGGCTGGGGAGAGACAGGGCAGAAGGTAGCCAGCCCACACAGAGGAGCAGGGCAGCCAGGAACTCTGGGATCAGTGGGGAGCAGGCCCAGGGACCCCCACCAGCAGGAGCAGGGCCCTTCCTGGTGACTCCTTAGGCCCTGAGACTAAGGAGGACAAAACTGACCCTTAGAACCCCTGAACAAGCAGAGAGCAGGACAGGGGCCTGTAGGGGGCCCCTGATTCCTTGGGGACAATGTCATGTGTCATGATGCTTCTCAGGGACACCTGATCACACTGAGGCTTTGTCTCAGGGCTTCTAAGCCTCTGTACTGCTAGAGACCATGAGGTTTATTGGAGAAAAACATCCTCCCTTCCCTTCCTACCCTGTGGAACCCACACCCCAGACCCACCTGCTCAGTACACTAGGCCCCTCAATTCCTAGCACCTGGGCCCGGGGTGCAAACTGCCCTCCCCTCCCCATCATCACACCCAGTGACTCCCCAGGACAGAGGCCCAGACCCAGGCCCCCATGAAGGACAGGCCAGCGCCTGCTTGTGTCCTGTCCCCCTCAGTGTGAGCAGGTGTCCCTGAGAAGCCTCAGGACACACGACACTGTCCCCAAGGAGTTGGGGCCCCCCTACAGTTCCCTGTTCCTGCTCTGTCTGCTTGTTCAGTTCACCTGAAGGTCAGTCCCTCCCCAGCCCTGACCTGCCAGGGACAAGGACAAGGTCCTTCCCCAAACACAGCAGGAGCCGGGTCAGATCCCCACTGAGGGCTCATCCTTGTCCTCTCTAACTCTGATGATTTCTGCCTCATGGTGAGGGACACAGTGAGTCACAACAACAGAGAAGGGAAATGAGTCCTGCTCAGAGAATACACCCTCAAACCACACATTGCTGGGGTTGGGGAGAGGCAGGCCATGGTCCTGGGAGGGCTGATTCTCGGGCTGACAATGAAGTCATCTCTAGACTTAGCCATTCTCTGTGTGACCATCTTCATCAAGTCACTTAACCTCTCTGCCACACTTTCCCTACCAGAAATATGGGTGAGTATCAGCATCTCCCAACCAAGGTTGGAATGAGAATTACATGGACAATATTTGAAGAGTCACTACCTGTAATTCCAGAACAGACTCCTGCCCCTGGAGTGTTACAGACACATTATTAAAATAAGTGAAGTACAAGACCGGGTGTGCAGGGGAGCGCATTCCCGCATCGCCATTTTGCAGCAGGGACCTTTATTTGGTGGAGACTGTGTCAAACAAGCAGAAGGCTCACCGAGGAGCCAGAGGTAAGCTGGGAGGCTTGCCCATGCCGGGCGCCTTCTAGCCTGCAGTTCCAGCCCAGAGGGGAGCAGCACCCACGGCAGGGGCAGACCGGGCGTGCAGGGGAGCACGTCCCCTGCACCGGCATTTTGCAGCAGGGACCTTTCTTTGCTGGAGACTGTGTGAAACAAGCAGAAGGCTCACCGAGGAGCCAGAGGTAAGCTGGGAGGCTTGCCCATGATGGGCGCCTTCTAGCCTGCAACTCAGCCCAGAGGAGAGCAGCACCCACCACTGGGGCAGACCGAGCGTGCAGGGGAGGGCGTCCCCGGCACCGGCATTTTGCAGCAGGAACCTTTCTTGCTGGAGACTGTGTGAAACAAGCAGAAGGCTCACCAAGGAGCCAGAGCAGGGACCTTTATTTGGTGGAGACTGTGTGAACCCAGCAGAAGTTCCCCGGAGGAGCCAGAGGTGAGCTGGGAAGGTCACCCAAGATGCCGGTCAGCACCAGCAACACAGTGTCACAAGGAGTACGGCAAATTAGAAAACAGGCAGTAGGGAGTAGAAAAACCACATGCAACCCAGCAACTCCTCAGCAAAAAAGCACACCGCAAAAAGGAAACCATCTACCAGATTGCAACAACAGTAACTTGGATGAACTTCTGAGCCTTCCAGATAGAGAATTTAAAATTGCTGTGATTAAAAAACTGACAGAAGTCATAAAGGAAAACAATGATAAGGGGAAAATAATTAATGACCAGAAGAATGAAATTGAGTCCCTAAAGAGGGAAGTAAAAGAAATGCAGGAGATCAAAGAATTAATGGAGATGCTAAAGAACTCTGGGAAAAGCAATGAAAGCAGAATAGATGAAATGGAAGAACGAATACGTACTCTTGAAGACGCAGAAATAAAAAGAACTAAAACAGAAAAGAAAGGAGAAGTACGAAGGAAAAAGACCGAAGAAAGACTTTGGGAATTATCTGACTCCATGAGGAAAGGAAATATAAGAGTTATAGGAATACCAGAAGGAGAGGAGAGAGATGTAGGAACAGAGAAAATATTCAAGGATATAATTGAAGAGAACTTCCCAAATGCGAATAAGGAGCTGAAAATTGATATACAAGAAGCAAGAAGAACACCAAACTTCCATGACGAAAGGAAAAATACAGCAAGACACATAATAGTAAAGCTCCCAAGACTCCAAGACAAGGAAAAAATAATGAAGCTGACAAGAGGGAAGAAACAGATAACATTCAAAGGGAAACCAATCAGACTGACATCAGACTTCTCTGAAGAAACACTATGGGCAAGGAGAGAGTGGAGGGACATAGTCAACAGACTCCAAGAAAACAGATGCCAACCAAGAACACTCTATCCCGCAAAGATCTCCTTCCTCTATGAAGAAAGAATAAGAACTTTCCCAGACAAACAGAAACTCCAGAATTTTATTACGACTAACCCCCCACTCCAAAAAATACTACAAGGAGTCCTAAAGCCAGAACCTCAGAGGGACAAATAACAACAAAAGAAGGCCAAAAAAAAGAAAAGTTATTAAAAGAATAAATAAATAAAATCAAAGGAAAGACAAACACAATGGCAAATACAGATGCTAACATATCAATATTAACTCTAAATGTAAATGGACTAAACTCTTCAATAAAAAGACACAGAGTTGCAGGCTGGATTAAGAAACAAAACCCAACCTTTTGCTGTCTCCAGGAAACACATTTAGCTGCAAAAGATAAAAATAGACTCAAAGGTAACGGATAGAAAACAATTCTACAAGCAAATGGACCAAAAAAGAAGGCAGGAACAGCTATACTCATATCAGATAAAACAGATTTCAAACTTAAAAAGATAAAAAGAGACCCCAGTGGTCATTACATTATGATCAAGGGGACAATACTTCAAGAAGAAATAACACTCATTAACATATATTCACCAAATGAAGGAGCACCAAAATATATCAGACAACTATTGGCATCACTGAAAACAGACATCAGAGAAAACACATACGTAGTGGGAGACTTCAACACACCACTATCAACAAAGGATAGATCAACAAGACAAAAAATAAGTAAAGACACTAAAGCTCTATATAAGGATCTAGAGTGCTTGGGCTTAAAAGACATATATAGAACACTAAACCCAAAAAAATCTGAGTATACATTTTTCTCAAGCACACACGGATCATTCTCCAGGATCGATCATATACTGGGGCACAAGACAAACATCACCAGATACACCAAGATTGAAATCATATCAACCATCTTTTCTGACCATGAAGGCATCAAACTAGAAATAAACCATAAAATGAAGGCAAGGTACTCTCCTTCCTCATGGAGATTAAAACCCACACTACTGGAAGTCCACTGGACTAACGAGGAGATAAAAGAAGAAATTTAAAAATTCTTTGAATTGAATGACAAGGAGGACACCAATTTCCTAAATGTATGGGATGCAGCAAAAGCAGTAATAAGAGGAAAATATATAGCAATAGATGCTCAAATCAAGAAACAAGAAAGAACTCAAAGAAACAACCTAATCTCAAAGCTCAAAGATCTAGAAAGAGAACAACAAAAAAACCCCAAAACCAGTAGAAGAAAAGAAATAATAAAAAAACAAAGCAGAAATAAATGAAATCGAAACTAAAAAAACAATCCAAAAGATCAATGAAACCAAGAGCTGGTTCTCTGAAAAAATAAATAAAATAGATAAACCCCTAGCCAGGCTCACAAGGGAAAAAAGGGAAAAAGCACAAATAAACAGGATCATAAATGAAAGAGGAGAAATCACAACGGACACAGCAGAAATGAAAAGAATAATTCATAACTACTATGAACAGTTATATGGAAACAAGTTCAACAATCTAGAGGAGATGGAAAAATTCCTACAACTCTACAATCACCCAAAGCTAGATAAAGAAGAAATAGAACACCTAAACAGACCAATTACAAGCAGCGAAATTGAAATGGTAATCAAAAACCTCCCCAAAAACAAAAGCCCAGGACCTGATGGATTTACAAATGAATTCTACCAAACATTCAGAGATGAATTGGTGCCTATCCTTCACAAACTCTTCCAAAAAATTGAGAAGGAAGGTATAATACCTAACATGTTCTATGAAGCCAACATTACACTAATTCCAAAACAGAACAAGGACAACACAAAAAAAGAAAACTATATGCCAATCTCCCTAATCAACACTGATGCAAAAATCCTCAATAAAATTTTAGCTATCAGAATCCAACAATGTATCCATAAGATAATTCACCACGACCAAGTAGGATTCATTCCAGGGACACAAGGATGGTTCAACATCCGAAAATCAATCAACGTTATCCAACACATCAACAAAAAGAAATATAAAAACCATATGATAATATCAACAGATGCCGAGAAAGCTTTCGACAAAGTGCAACACCCATTCATGATAAAAGCCCTTGAAATTCTTGGGATACAAGGAACATACCTCAACATCATAAAGGCCATATACGACAAGCCAACAGCCAGTATCATTCTCAATGGTAAAAAGCTGAAAGCATTTCCATTAAGATCTGGAACAAGACAAGGATGTCCACTCTCACCACTGCTTTTCAATATAATACTGAAAGTCCTAGCCAGAGCAATAAGACAAGAGAAAGACATCCAAGGAATCCAAATAGGAAAAGAAGAAGTCAAACTATCACTACTTGCAGATGATATGATAATATACATAGAGAACCCCAAAAACTCCATAGAAAAACTAATTAAACTCATCAATCAGTTCAGCAAAGTGGCAGGATACAAAATCAACATGCAAAAGTCAGAAGCCTTCCTATACACTAACAATAAATCTGAAGAAGAAGAAATGAAAAAAAAAATCCCCTTTATTATCGAAACAAAAAAAAATCAAATACTTGGGAATAAATCTAATAAAAGAGGTAAAGGACCTTTACAAAGAAAACTATAAAACACTGTTAAAAGAAATAGAAGAAGATACAAAGAAATGGAAAGACATCCCTTGCTCATGGATTGGAAGAATAAACATTATTAAAATGGCCATCCTACAAAAAGCAATATACCGATTCAATGCTATTCCAATAAAAATTTAAATGTTATTCTTCAAAGAAATAGAACAATTATTGATGAAATTCATATGGAATCACCAAAAACCCCGAATAGCCAAAGCTCTCCTGAAAAAAAAAAAAGAAGGGAATGGAGGCATCACACTCCCAGATTTCAGGCTATACTACAAAGCCATAATCATCAAAACTGCATGGTATTGGGACAAGAACAGACATACAGACCAATGGAATCGAATAGAAAATCCAGAAATAAACCCACAGATTTATGGTCAACTGATATTTGACAAAGGAGCAAAGAATATGCATTGGAGCAAAGAAAGTTTGTTCAATAAATGGTGCTGGGAAAACTGGGTCGCTACATGCAAAAGAATGAAGCTTGACTACTACCTCACACCATACACAAAAACCAACTCAAAATGGATTAAAGAGCTAGACATAAAACCTGAAACCATAAAATACATAGAAGGAAATATAGGCAAAACACTACGGGATATGCACATCAAAAACATCTTTACAGATACATCACCCAAAGCAGTGATAGTGAAGGCAAAGATAAGCAGCTGGGACTACATCAAATTAAAGAGCTTCTGCACAGCAAAAGAGACAATAACAAAAACAAAGAGAAACCTATTGGGAGCCATGCTACTCATGCCGTCTGACAAAAGTCCGGGCTTGGGGCAGATTTCTGAAAAATCAGGAATCTCGTTAGCTGACTCCAAGATTTTCCTCATTTGTTTATGGCTAGTTTCTACCATTGCTAAAATACGCATTTAAAAGTAAAACTGCAAATACTGATCAATCACTGAATAACCAATTTAATGACAAATGACACTGCACGATACAAATATTACATTTTTTATAAAATTAGTCCTTCTCTGCCAAAAGGCAGTCAACATTTGGCCTTACATTAACAAGTGAAAAAACTTCTGGGAACAAAAGGCTATAAACATCCCTTGGCCAAGTCTTTAATATGGAGATGTGGTCTTTTGAGGCAAGAGCTAATTGGAGAAGGAAATTCTATTACTTTATAGATAGCAGTTGGGTGGCAGACGTGATCCATGCTCCAAGTGTAAGAAAATTCCTGATGAGCCAGGAGGCACCATAGCTAACTCCTGCTAAATTCTTCCTGTTTGTTTAGAGCTGATTCCCCTGGAGGTGACAATTGGTATGGTAGCTGTTAGAGTGTGCATTCAAGAATAAGTCAACAGCAATTTTATGACTGGTCAAGCTAAAACAATATAGATAATAATTTCTAAATAAAAGCCTTCTGTTTTTTACTTTAATCAATTAGTTATATGTTGGTCTAAACTTTGTAGGTTAGTTAGAAAAAATTCCTTTGTCTCCCTTCCCCCAGGTAACTTCCTGCCCTTTGTTTCCCTCAGCCCATAGTTAATCATTCACCATGGCAAACTTAGAAATGTTAATTGTAGACACATACCCTTTTTGCTAGTAATAAAATAACTGTTAGATTGTTTAAAGTAAATAACTATTTTGAAAACATTTGTTTAGCAACTGTGCCTTCTTTAAGACAAAGAATAATAAATGTTACACCTCTGCTGGAAGGCAAACAGACCCTTGGCGGCTCCTGAAAAAGGACATGTGATGATTGTTATCTTCCTACCTTATGCTTGTGTACTCACGATTTGCTTAGTATAAATAAAGGGCTGCTGAGCCCCTCAGCAGGATGATGTCAGCACCTGATCAAGTGTCTGCGTCTCCTCATTCCCTCTCCCCCTTCCCTTACTATTTTTCTCTACAATTGCCCTGACGCCTTCCCATCCTTCAGGAACCCCTGACACCCAGACTGCTGCGGCTGGCTTACAACAGAAACCCCACCAACTGGGAGAACATTTTTGCACACAACACTAATGATAAAGGATTGATCACAAAAATCTGCAAAGAGCTGATGAGACTCAACAACAACAAAGAAAATAATCCAGTCAAAAAATGGGCAGAAGAGCTAAAAAGAAACTTCTCTGAAGAGGAAATGCAAATGGCCAACAGGCATATGAAAAAATGTTCAACATCACTTGTCATCAGGGAAATGCAAATCAAAACTACCATGAGATACCATCTCACACCAGTGAGAATGGCACATATTAAAAAAACTAGCAACAACAAATGTTGGCGAGGGTGTGGAGAAAAAGGAACTCTTCTGCACTGTTGGTGGGAGTGCAAACTGGTCCAACCACTATGGAGAGCTGTGTGGAGATTTCTGGACCTACTAAACATAGAGCTTCCATATGATCCAGCAATTCCACTCCTAGGTATTTACCCAAAGAACACAGAAACATCAATTCCAAAGAGCACCTGCACCCCTATGTTTATAGCAGCACTGTTTACAATAGCTAAGCTTTGGAAACAGCCCAAATGCCCAAAAATAGATGACTGGATCAAGAAGATGTGGTACATATATACCGTGGAATATTACTCAGCATTCAAAAAAGATAAACACATGCAATTTGCAGCAACATGGATGGCGCTGGAAGGGATCATGCTCAGCGAAATAAGCCAGAAAGAAAAAGAAAAATACCGGATGGTCTCACTCATAGCAGGAATCTAGAAAACTTAAATAAGGGACCAGGACAATGAATAACTATAAGAAAGTAAAAATCAAAATCAACAAAAAACTATGAACCAGAGACACTTTTGGGGGGTGGGTGGCGGGAGGGGAGGGATTGGGGTCAGAATGGGGGGGTTGCAATTGTATGGGGAATATAAAAATAAAGTTTATTATTTAAAAAAATATAAGTGAAGTACAACCTTCAATGAGGTTGTGCTAGGTCCCCTTAGAGCTGTACCATTTCCTGTGACACCTCCCACCCCACCCAGCCTCACCACATTCTCAGCCCTTCCTTACGGTCATCTGCTCCCCACTTCCGTCTTCTTAAAAGAAACATGTCTTCAAATCTGACATACCTGCTTTGAAATGGTGGGGCTTCTAGGGCGTCCCTTCAAGCTTGTGTTTCCAGCAGACACGAAATCTTCCCCTGCTGTTAGCTGCTCAGGAGCCATTCTGGATGCCAAGGGGGTCTCATGGCTCAGAGAAAATGGTTCCAGGGGGCGTCGACAAGCAGAATCTGGCACATGTTGAGGAGAGTGTGCAGAGGACAGCCCGCGGGTCCTCACAAATTTCTCCCAGAGAAACCAATCATACTTCCCTGGCTCCTTCCGCCATCTGAAAGTAAAAGATGAAACGCAATCCCAGCAGCCTCCACCCTGCCCTCTGGACAGTGCACCCCGGGTATCAGCAGGGAAACAACAGGATCAGAGGAGCCAGCAGAGGGGAAGGGCAGGGACCCTGACACCGCTGCAGTCACAGGAGAGGAGCCCACCCAGCACACACTCTTGAGCACCCACTGCACTCCAGGCTGCTTGGCTCCCAGACCCAGAACTAGGGGTGAGTGTGGGGCACAGTCAGGACAGACTCTGAGCCCCATGCAGGGCTCTGCCTGTGCCCGATGTGACCCCAGTGACCCCATGGCAGCTGTCACCCCACATGGCAGAGCCTGCGAGGAGTCCCAAGGGAGCTGTTATTCTTTTCCTCACAGCAGCTGACCCAGAAGCCCCACACCCTGGACACCAGGAGTCAGCACTGGGCATCAGGAGCTGCCAGGACCTGGTCCTGCCCACACTGCCTGGATGGGGCCTGCAATTTGTTCAGATGTTAATGTCACCTGAGACCTGGTCACAGTGACCAGACCCTGTCCCTCCAGGACACGGGGTCACCAGGAAGGCCCCATTCTATGTCTCCAAGGAAACTATGGGGTGTGGGCCTCCCTCCCCCCTCACTTCCTGTGGTTCTCCCTTCTCAGTGAAGGGCACCTGTGTCCCCCAGTTATCTCTACCTCAAACTTCAGTGTCATCTTCACAGTCCAATCCCCACCCAGTCTACTGACAATGCACCCAAATATTCAATCCACGTCCATTGCCAGCACCTATTCCGCATCACCCATGTTTCTCACTTGGCCCAAGGGTCACCCCACCCCACCTCCAGTCTCACCTCCCCCAGCCAATTTCCTTCCAAGACCATGACCCTCTCCAGTCAGCTCATGTCATCTCCCTGTCTCATCCTTTCAGGGGATCCCTTAGCTTATAGGAAGTGCTCCTAGGCCTCCCCCTCCCTCTCTGATCCCCTCCCATCACTCTCTCAGGGGCCCCCTCTGTCTCAAGTGACTTCTCCAATTCAGAGAGCTCTCCCAGCCTCAGGATCCCTTATATCCCTGATGTTCCTGTTGCCTCTGCTCCCCAAACCCTCACCTTTCAGGCCACATCTGAAATGACCTGCCAAAGGGGCCTCTGCCAACCTGTTGACCCACTTTGCACCCCACACCTGCTTATTAGGCTTGGGGGTCCTGTGTTCCACTCAAGCCTTGA
Source organism: Talpa occidentalis (assembly GCF_014898055.3). Lineage (NCBI taxonomy): Eukaryota > Metazoa > Chordata > Mammalia > Eulipotyphla > Talpidae > Talpa > Talpa occidentalis. Next base: position 50,259,372 of record NW_023602073.1, on the reverse strand, counting down.
CGTGTGTCATCTGGGAACCATGTGGGATCCCGGGAGGAAGCCCTGTGTGTCTTGCTCCATGTCCAGCAGGGAGGGTTTTCACCAGCCTCAGCTGAGCTCGTCTGCAGAGGAGACACTGCTGCTGCCCCTTGGACCCTTGGCCTCATCCACTCAGAAAAGCCCTCAGTCCACAGAGAACATGAGACGTCACCTCTGACCTGAGCACCAGCCTCTGATAGACACAGTGTCCATCATGCTAGCCTGTCTGCTATTCTATCCCCCCAAATATAACTGAGTCACTAATCACATCTCACTGAGCTGGAATCATTCAGGGCAGCACCTATGTCTGTCGCCCAGACTCTCCCAGGGCTCAGTCCCCACAGTCACTACCTGGTGACTGAGGCCCTCTCCACACTCCTGCCAGGTTGTAGAATTCACAGCATGTTCTACACACCAGGAATCCGACTCCTCACACAGTCCCTGCCTCACACCAGCAGGACTGTCCTGCCAGGGCTCACTGTCCCTCTCCTGAGGGGCCTGCTCTGTCTGTCTTCATGGCGCCAGACTGGCTAATCCTGATGCACAGAATTGCTTGGTTTCTGCTGAAGTCTGGTCTGACATATTAAAACTCGAAGGTTTCTGTATATTCTTGAACACATCCCACTTTGCCATCTTTAAAATTTCATTTACGATCCTATCGACTTAGAGTCCATCTTGGAATCTCCAATTGAATTTGAAAATAAAGAAAGAGACAAGGAATAATTCTCTCTTCCATATTTACCCCATCAAACATCACCAATCACTGTCCAGTAGGGACAATTCTTAAGGCTTAAAGGCATTAAGAGTATTTGATGAATAAACAGAGTGGAAAAAACACTGTATTGAGCACCTAAGTGCCAGGAGCTGGGCTGCACAGGTGGTGTTGTAACAGGGTGGCCCCTGATTCTCACACCTGCAGGCAGAGATGAAGGCACCTGAGTCCTGCCCTCTGTGTAGTGACATGATCCAAGACCTTCCTGGGGGGAGGGGCTGCAGCTACAGGATTTTCCCCACTCCCACCCCAGCTCTCAACAACTCAGTGCCCAGATCCACACCCCTCAGGGGGAGGGGAGCAGGAAGGGAAATTTGGACTCAGAACTGCTCCAGGAGGACACATCCAGAAACCTCATCTCCCCTCAATGCTTTCATTGGGTCAATGTGGAGAGCGGAAGGGAGTAGGGAGAGAGCACAGGGCAGGTGTCCCTGGACAACAATGGGGGGCACTGGACACCCTGCAGGAAGGACACTCACCCTCCCCACTGCCCCTTCCAGCTCCTCAGGGCCTGTTCCTGCTGCTTTGTCAGCACACACTGTTCCCTGTTCCCTGTTCACTGTTCTGTCTTGTCAGATATAAATTGTTCTGATGCTGATGGGTTAATAATTTACTTTTCTGTTCAACCAAGGTATAGTACCCGTAATCTTTTTATGGTGTCAATAAAGGTTCGGCGTGGTAAAGAAAAGGAGAGCCAGGCTAAATTTCTCAAAGGCAGGGAAAGTTTATTGCGTCCCTGGCAGACCTCACACACCCAAGGTGGGGGTCAGTGAAGCCTCACATGTTGTCAGGGGGAAGCAGGGTTTTATAGGATGAGGAGGGGTCAGGTGGGAAACTGGGCTCTTAAGGTGGGAAACAGTTTGTTGGGCGGGGGAAGTTTCTTTGTCTGAGAAGAGACCCATGTGGGGGGAGGGAGGCTCATTGTCTGAATCCTCCAGGCAGGCTTCTGCATTCCTGTTCCCAGGTGGGCTACCTGGTGGGTTTTGGAATTCAGGCCTCCTGCATGGACCTTTCATACCAGCCTTTTGTTGATAAGCAAAGGGGCAACGTTTTTCTCTTTGGCTACTTCCTGCTGAAAGGGGGCAAAGACCAAGGGGGTGACTCAGGCCTGGTTATGAGGGTCTTCTGCAGGGATGTGAGAATGTGGGTGGAGAGGGAGTTGGTTAAAGGTGGTAGGAGACATTTCCCGAATGTGAGCCTGTATGAATTCTAGGAAGCAAGGAGGAAAAAGAAAAAAAAAAAAGGTTATTATTAATATTGGCCCTAAGAATGGGAGGAGCCATGACACTATAGGATTTTGAAACCATGTCAGTGCAGAGTTGGAGCCCCGGCTTTTACTAGTAATAACATTCTTCCCTGAGGAACAGGCAGGTACCCCCCTTATCAGATATTAATAGGTCCAGAGCCCAGCGGTTTTGGAGAGTGACCTGTGCCAGGAGATGACCTGTCTTTTAATGATGCTAAAGACAGAGGTTTTTTCTAAGGATATATTTATTTGTTAACCAAAATGTTAGAAGTACAGGAATGAAAGCTGGCAAGGACATCAGTTTGTTAGCAGGTGTAGCTGTGATTGGAGTCCCATGTCGGGGACTGAGAGTTGGGGAGCCTGGCAAGCAATGGCCGTTATCTTGGTTGTAGTGGTATCGAGATTAATTGGAACTGCCGCCAGTAGAGGCCTCTGAAGGGAAGCACAGAGGAAACAAGAGGAGGTGTTAGTCCCAAAAGAGTCATTTAGGAAAGTTATAGTATTTTGGATTATATGAATCCAGGTTGAGGGTGTCTCGGTTTTTTCTGATGATGTTAGCTAATTTTATAGGACTTGTTCTGAATGGAGCGTTTCCTGGGAGACTTGGACTGTGGCATTTTGTGTCTGGACATATTTCCTTGAGATGGACAGTGTTGCCACGGGTTAGGAATGCCAACCAGTGTACAATGCGGCTTGGACTCCCTGTACCCAACATTGGTCCCAAGGATCTGAAATAGCATAGCTAACTTGATTCATATTGAAGCCCATATTATGACAGACCAGAGAGAACATTTGGCCTTTGTCTGGAAGGTGCACTGTACATGACTGTTAAGGGCACCCCCATATTCTTTATAGGTATTTTTGTAGTGATATAAGGTTTGATGGTAAAGAAACAAAACAAGGTGTTCATTGGGTTATTAATCGTTGAAAGAGTTAGGGTGAGAGTGATAGGTGCTGTCCATCTGGCCTGTGGGCACTCCGCAGTACCCACTTAGTGGGTAGTCTCAGTGGATCCTGAGACAAAGGTCTCCCTAACTTTGAATTTCCATACACAGGACACTGAGCTAGGGGAGATTTTGACAAGAAATGCTCATCCTAGTAGGACCCAGGTTATGACATACATACTGTTTGTCTTAGAGGGCACGTTTGACCCGTGATAGATGGAGCCAGGATGGGTCTCCCAGAAGTTTTACCGCTGTAGGCGTGCTGAGAATGACTGTGTGCAGACTGGTTCACGGAGGCTGCAGTGGTTTCGGTTGAAGCATTTTGAGCAGGACTTGGTCCCCCGGATGCAGTGGTGGGGAATGTCAGTTGAGGAGGTCGAGATCCGAGGCAGGACTGGGTAAGTACCTGTCTGCGTGTTCCCGGAGCAGTTGTCTGAGTAGGGAGAAGTCAATCCTGTCCGGGTAGGTGTCCATGCAGTTGGTAAGCTGCAAAAGAAGAAGGTGGGCGAACTCACCCTTTAGGTGACATGCGAGCACAGGTTTTGCACTCAAGGTGGGGTGGAAGAAAAGCAGACTCAGGAATTGGTGTTCATTAGGCTCATAAGTCAGAGTGATAGAGGGGACAGAAAGAGAATAGGGGCAGGGTCTTTAGCAGAGTCAGTTGTGAGAGCGAGAGCCCTTGCATCCGCCTTGTTATTCTCTGTGGTAACAGAATTGTCAGCTGGGTTCCTTTACAGTGGATGATGGCGACTTCAGTTGGAAGCTGCAAGGCTGCTAAAAGCTTAAGGATAAGTTTAGCATTCATGATGGGGGACCCCAGGTGGAAAGGAACCCCCTTTCTTGCCAAATCACAGCATGACTGTGAGCAATAAGGAAGGCATATTTCGAATCCGTATAGATGTTACTTTATTATGTTTGCTGAGGGTAAGGTCCCCGGTTAAGTCCTATGAGTTTTGCCTTTTGGGAGGTGGTTCTTCCGGGCAGTTTTCCTGTGTTAATGACCTGATCAATGGTAACAGTGGCCTAAGCAGCCCTTCTTTTGTTAGGGGGAAAAGGATGTCCTAAAGCTAATTCCATACAGGCTTTGTAGACTCCACCCCCGACTCCAGACCAAAGCCAAAAGACACTGGGAACTCCAAATCCCATCCCCACCAAAGGGAAGGTGGCTGGGACCTGAGGGTGGGGTTAAGCAGCCAGGTGTGGTATAAAGCCAGACACGTGGGCTTTGGAGGGGATCCCCCATTTTGGCTCCCCACCAGCTCGCAGCATTTGGCCAGCTCTGAGAGTGCCTTTGGGTTTCAAAGTCGGAGGATCGGGTAGGACACATTAAAGACTTTATTTCCCTATTTTCTCCCTGAGTTGTACATTTCCTTAATTCCCTTTCCCTTGTAAATAAACTTTTTATTAACCTTTTGTGTGTGCCTGTAGCGGAGTATTAATAAGTCCCTTTTAAGCACGCGGGTGAGGACCCACAGGCAGGCAACCCATTTTATTTTATATCGGGGTTGTCCTATAACAGTTTGGCGCCCAAATAACACGCTGACTGCCCGCATCTTTGCAAGAGCTGCCAGTCTACAAACACAGTAAGCATCTGACAAAGGAGAGTCAGTCTGGAGGTTTGCATTTCTTCCAGGATTTTAGGACCCGAAGGAGGCCAGAGACAGGCAGAAGAGGGACTGGGTTGAGAGAATTAGGCTGAGTGAGACTCACCAGGGAGTTTTCAATAAAGAGCATAGGGAAATCCTGTAAATGGGAAGGAGTGAGAGTGGAGAGCGAGGGTGAGATAGGAGGTCCTGAAGGTGGTGCGAGGAATGTGCTTGGACGGGTCTTCCCAGAGTAAGTTTCAGGTATTCCCAGGTGAGTAGAGTTGCTGCTGCCAGGGCTCTAAGGCAGGGTTGCCAGCCCCTTATGGTGGGATCCATCTGCTTGGAGAGATAAGCGACAGAACACAGGGCTGGGCCCAGAGGCTAGGAAAGGACACCTGCCGCAATACCCCAATGTTCGGCTGTGAACAGGAGGAAAGGCTTTTCTGGATCAGGAAGGGCAAGGGCAGGTGCCTTAAGAAGGGTATTTCTGAGTAAAAGGAAGGCCCTGCGTATCTCCCCAGGGGATTGGAGAGGGCCTTCCAGGGAGGCTATTGCTGCGTTGTACAGTGGCTTGGCTAGGGAAGCAAAATTAGGGATCCAGTGTCGGAAGAATCCGAACAAACCTAGGAAGGAAAGGATTTGTTCTGCCGATTCAGGGGACGGAAGGTCCTGGATGGCCTGTTTATGGTCCACCACCAGCTGTTTGCAGGAAGGAGTTAGTCAGAGACCCAGATAGACGACTGTGGGAACTGAAAGTTGGGCTTTGGATGGGGAGACATGGTATCCTTTTGAGCACAGGAAGTTGAGGAGTTGTGCAGTGTGTCGCTGAGATTGTGGCAGATAAGGACTGCAGAGGAGGAGTCAGCAACATACTGAAGGAGTGCTGGGTGGAGTATTACAGGGCGAGGAGTCCCTTTCCCAGGAGTCGTTGGATGATGGGTTTGAGACCCTGAGTGTGAATGAGGGAGACTGGAAACTGGAGGCGAGAGGGAAAAGAAGAGGGATCCTTAAGGCAAATGAGGACTGGGGTATGACTGGTGTCAACATTCTGGATAGAGATATTGCAGACCAGGGGGTTGACAGTGGAAGGAGACAGTGGGACAACAGGTAGTCCTGAGGAGGATTAGGAGATGTATGGAGCCATGGAAGGATGAGAGATGCTCTAGGGTCTTGAAAAACATGAGAGAGTAGCCCTGAGTTTGGTCAGGAGGTCGTGACCCAGGAGTGGTGTGGGGAAAGAAGTCATGACTAGGAAAGAGTGGACCAGTGGTCCTGAGCTGAGAAGGAAGGCCGTCAACACCCATAACCAAAGCCTGAAAAGGATAAACTTGACCAGAATAGGAGAGGACAGAGAATGTAGCCCCCGTGTCAACCAGAAAGGAGATGTACTTACTTGACCATTACCCTGGGCTCCTCAAAGGTTATCGGAGTTGATGAGTCCCGGCCTCTTCAGTCCTCAGCCACCAAACCCAAGACCACTGGTGGCAAGAGTTGCAGGGACTGGAAGTGTTAGGGGGAAAGGATGTCCTGAGCTAAACCCATGCAGGCTTTGTGGACTCCACTCCCACTCCAGACTAAAGCCATCAGGACATAGGGAAAGACAAATCCTGTCACCACCAAAGGGAAGGTGACAGGGACCCGAGGGTGGAGTTAAGCAGCCAGAGTTGGTATAAAAAACCAAACATGTGGGCCTTGGGGTGGCTCGCTATCGCTTGCCTACTGGCTTCACAGCTCCTGGCCTGTGGCCAGCTCTCAGAGTGCCATTTGGGATTCCTGATCGGCGGATTGGATAGGACGCATTTAAAACTTTGTCTCCCACTTTTCCCCCTGAGCTGTACATTTCCTCATTTCCCCTTCCCTTGTAAATAAACCTTTTATTAACCTTTCACGTGTGCCTGCAATAGAGTATTGATAAGTCCTTTTAAGTGCGCAGGTGAGGACCCACAGTCAGGCACCCTGTTTTGTATCGGGGCTGCCCTATAACAAACAGTTTGGCGCCCAGTGTGGTTTCCAAGTTACACCCGAGGTTGACCAGCCCAAAGTAACATTCCTTGCATTGGTCACCATAAGCGCCCTAGTTCTGCAGGACTCACAGTGCAATCTTCGTCTCAAGTCCTGAAAAGTCTGTTTTTTTCCCTGTGCGTACAGCCCTTGTGGGTGCGTTTTTGACTCAAATATGGCTTCGACCATGAGCTTATACAGTTTCATCCCTAGCTTGAGTTCTTTCAGTTTCCTTCCGGCCTTGAATTTAAGTAGCCTTCTTCCATTAAATATCACCGCCAGTTTCATTAATGTAAATAATTTGATGAAGCCTGGTGTATGGCACGTGATTTTACTATTGTATACATACATGGGTGGTTTACAAGCCATCCATTTACAGTCTGTGCTTCTGGGTGTTTTTTTTGGTAATATGTGTGAGCACCATTTGCTACATTCTTGTTTCTATGAGAGGTAGATGTTCTACTTAACATACTGAGAATGTGCAACAACACATTCAGGCTCTTAACTTAGCCATGCAACAACAAATTCGGGCTTTAACGTGGCCATACAACAACACAATCAGACCTTTGATTTAACTATTAAGTGCATGAGGGATGAGAACTGTAACATCTTTGAGACAGTTTATAAAAGCATGTGAGATCAAGCTTTTAAAAGTATGCAGGACCGGATAGAGGTCGCCCTCCATAAAGTGGAAATGGCAGAGGCTCGGCTTATGGCACAGAGTAAGGATAAACCTTCCCCTTCCCATGAGGACTGCCAGAGGGCAGAGTTAGAAGAGGAGGAGCATCATATTTTAAATACTTTAAATACATCAGGACAAAATCCTCTTCCATATGACAAGACCCCTCCCGTGCAGACTCCTGAGGCTGCACAGCCTCCACTGCCCTCTGGGGAGGACACTAAAATGGTGTCTCCGCCCCACACTAGACATGGCACCCATTTTGGCAGGAAGGATCACCCTGAGGCAGGATAGTTTCTCCTTCGCCAGATGCCAATGGGTGGCTTGAATGAAAGTGGGCGACCTGTTGGGTACTTTTGGTCGCACCATCCTTTCAGTACTGTGGACCTCCTAAATTGGAGGAGCTCTGTTCCCTCATACCGGCAGGCTCCTAAGAGGATGACAAACTTGTTTGCCTCTATCTTCATCTCCCACTGCCCTAACTGGGCAGATATACAGTCCATGCTCCATACTTTATTAACTCTGGATGAGCAGAGAATGGTTTTCAGAAAAGCCAGGGAGGAGGCTGACCATCTCCACCAACAGGATAGGCAGTCCCCAGAGCCAGAGGTTGTTGTCCCAGAGGAAGATCCTGGATGGGACCCTAAAAATGGAGGAACGGCTATGTTGGATCTGCATAAAAAATGTTTATTGGTAGGACTGCAGCAGAGATTCTGTATTTTCATTCTTTTTAAAAGATGTGATTTCAAGAGCTGTGAACCTATATCCCTAAATCACTTACAGTGTAAACCAATGTTACCTCAATAAAAAAATACATTTTTATAAATATGTGATGAAACAGAGGACAATTGTACAACACCATAAAACCCATACTAAAAAGGATTTCAAACATACACTAATTTTAAAATCATATTTAATGCTTAATATAATTGAGCTCACTATAGCAATCCAGTTTCCACAGCTCTCCTTTTAACACAGAACCAAAAATGGCACCGCTTTTTCCACAGAACTTGCTCATGCTATAGTGAAATTTCTATGTATCTGTCAAGCTGTCTTTCCCTCACTGGAGAGCCTGTCAGAAATAATCATTTCATGATCTCACATTCACAAAGGTGCAAAGCCCAGATATGCTTGCCTTTTGAACGTCAGAAATTGTGCCGACACAAGCCTCTTCATCAAGGACTGTGGACACCAACCCCCTGCTCCCAAAGTTTTTGTTCTGTGTTTTATTCAAGAGAAGGTCCTGCCACTTAGATTATCCTCAAGTTTTCAGAAATGTAGCCAGAATAATTTATTGCTTTACTGTGATGTTAGGTAAGAAATTCTTCTACTATATCACTGGATATTTTGTAAATATATAGAATTCCTAATCTAATGTTATTGATAGTTTCACTTAAAAAGGTCAACACTCTCAAGCTCCTTGTTTAAAAAAGAAACCTGTCATCTCACTGCATGTCGGAAAAGAAGGAAATGACAATAACACTCCTATGCTTCAATAAGAAAGCCCAGAACATGCATACACCGGAGAATGCAGAGCTGTCAGTCTACATATTATTATAGACAATACATAATTAAATAAATCATTTGAATTAATGACACAGATCTCAGGGATTAAATACCATTCCACAGTTTCCAGAGCCTAGGGGTCCTACAAAGCTCTTTTACTAGAAATTGTATTGCAGGGAAGTTTAGATTATGTAGAATAGCATCTGCTTTTCTGCAGCTGTAAGGAAAGTAGTATATATATTTCTGTATTTCCTTCCTCATCTTCACGATCTGTATTCCCCAACATTTAGTGGTTTCAGCACCAAGACAAAATGCTGTGATTCTGTTTGTTGGAGTAATAGACATGATAGCATAGTTTCTAGCTGCACAAGATAATTCCCACCATTTCTTCTTCCAAGAAATACTGATAAAATTTCCAGTGGTGCAACATTCAAATCAGTATGAGAAGGACATGATTTCATTGAGAAAAATTCCAATATCTATGCTAATTTCGCAAGATTGCACAACAGATGTTCATTTAGGATATAGCCTTAATGGGAATTATAAAGAGACCTACCAGCAGATTTTACCTCTGCTGTTGACTCATAAAGTGTTTGTTAAAAATATGAACCAGGTGTTCCTGTAAGGCTGGGATATGAATCTGGAACATGAGAGTAGGGCCAGAGCTCACCTTTCCCTCTCCTTCCTGCCTCCCTCACTCTCTCCTTCCTGCCCTTCTTTCTTGCTTTCTTTCTGAAATCTCCTTACTTCTAACCCATGGAGTGAACACATAGCTAGATAGCTGGAAGTAAAGGAAAAAGTCAGAAAAGGGTTTTATTTGTAGAACTAAGGACTAGTTCACTCTCTAGGCAAGTCCAGCCAGTGATCAGCATGCTCGAATTCCAATTCAGACTCCATTCCTGGTTAACTCAGCAAATTTAAATAAATTACTCAGCCTCCACTAAATAGGATTTTCCTTATCATTAACACAAGAACTGTAATGATATCCCTGCGCTGGGGAGAGGATTAACAGATCAGGAGAGTGCAATATTTAGAAGAGTGTGTGGTAAGGTATTTCTCTTTTCTAAGGTTGTTATTATGTGTTTATCGTCATTGCATTGATTACAGTTATTATTATAATGTTAATGTTGGCATTGAAACTCACACTCAATGAGTTCCAGTGGAAAAATAACAATTCCTTGGCACATTCATAACTCTGCAACAAAAAGCATAAAATTAGTGATACAATGCCACCCAGAAGCAAGGCAAGAGTGACTTGTCCTGGTTGGAGTAAGTTGCGACACGCTGCTTATTTCATGTGAAAACATAGAGCAGACAAACAAAAACAAGAGCAAGCCAGTCACACAACTTCTTTCCTTGCTCACTAGGTGGTTTTCCAATGAGAGGACCCACAGGTGGACCCACACTTCCTTCTGATTCTGAGTTACTACCCAAACATTTCCATGCTGAAAGAAATGCTGCTTTGGCACATAACACCTCAAAGGTGTGAAGGCCTTTGGGCAAAAAATAATAGCAGATTCTTTGTTAGAGTAAATAGTAAAAAGGGCTATATATAGAATTTGATACATTTTAAATGGATATTCTCTTTTTTTGTAGTTTCTGTTCTGAAGCCAATAAAATCTTAATGAGGGTCTTTGCTTTTATTACTTACTACTTATTCCTTCTATCTATATTCGACCTCCAATATTCCGTCACCTCCCACTTACAAGTGTCAATCCTCCACCCCTTCATTGATTTACTATTCATCCTTATGGCTCACCTCTTTCAAAATATGTTTTAATACTACTTTGGAAGGCAGATCAAAGTGATAAGATCTTAAACAAAAGGTTGTCTATACTGAATTGTCAAAGATAGAAATAATGCACAATACAGAGCACGGAGAGGTGTTCTGTACAGGTTGAAAATTTGAAGAATGTTAATGAAGAAAATGTAAGTACAGAATTTCCTGTCTCAATGTATATGTAAGGATAAGAGAGAGAAATAAGTTAAACAGTAATAATTTAAAGTATAACAATAGCTGAACAGAAGGGATTCCTCTTCCTTCATCTGCAGTATGACTTCACCTGTATCTACTCTTCACACAGCTACTGAAGCTTCCTTTTCAACTATGCACTTCTGAGTCATTGGCACAGAAGCTTCATACTTGGAAATTACATGGTTTCATCAAATGTTTTCCAGAATATCTGTAGTGAATTTTGTGCCACCCAAATCCATTCTACTGTCCACACCATCCCCTCGCCACCCCCCACCCCCGCCGCCTTGGAAGCCCTGCACTCGCACAGACTAAGTTGCTTATTGTTGCTCTAAATCATCCCATGCCTTGTTCAGTTCTTTTTCCTCATTCAAGAAATCTCTTGCCTTCTGCCTATGAAACATGATGCCAGTTTTCAAGAATTATGTCAAACTCATGAACTTACATACAACATCTCGGCTTACCCTACCATCAATCAGCATGGAATTGCACTAATCCTACCCAGCATGGAACTTCCCCTTTATCACCACTATTTCTTATTTCCCAATACTCATCAGCACGCCTGTTCGGTTTTTCTTTCTCTCACATTCTTATCACTGGCTCATGGTAAACTCACTCTGGGGGTACTCTACTCCCCATACCCCAGGCATTTTCAGGGTAGGGGCGGCAGATTATTTATAAAATAATAAAATAATAGCAGAAACTATTATTCATAATATCTTGAATAAAGTAGAGGAAAAAAAAGTAGTTAAAGAATTTGCTTAAAGGCTGGCATTTAACTGATGTTCCAAATTTGCCACATGAAGAATCATAAAGGTATTCTGACATCTATCCACAAAAATCTGAGCTCTTTTGTCCTTCAACACTGGGACCCTGACGTGAAGCTTACAGGGAAAGCTGTGTGCATCCTTGCTGTCTTATGAGCATTGCCTATTCATAGTCTGCATATCCTAAGTGATACCTAGTGGAACTCCATTGTATATTTCACACTTCCCACTTAGCCAGAGCTATTGATATTCAATGAATCCCATTTAAAATGCCTGGTTTTATTATCGCAGTCATCAAAAATTCTAACTATATCAACTCCTTGCTTAAAATACGTAATTGTTCACCTTGACACCAGAACTAAAATCATAAACCCCCTGAGGAGTGCATTTACCAGTTACAATACCTAACACTCCAGATTCATGCATTTGCCTTCTTGCAGGTGGAACAATAAAAGCAGAGGCTTCTACTGTTCAGAGTCCTTGTTGCTGCCGCTGGGGGGGATCCAGGATGGTTTTGCTGTTGTGCAAACAGACACACTGACTAGGCCCATAGGGGCTGGAGCTGGGAGAGAGGGGGTTTCACTGGTTCTGGTGACAAATGTGGAGAAATCGGGGAGCCTTTGATTGATGGGAGAGGACTTTGATTGACGTGAGACTGAGCAGCTACGGGCGCCAGCTGCTGGATCGTCCCCTGGACAGCGGCCTGGTCGAGGCTGCCCGCGTGTGCCGGGCGCTACGTCACCGTTTTGACGGTTTGAGTCAGCGGGGCCTGACGGTCATAAAAGCAGCCAGTAGAGGCCGTTGTCCAAGAAGAGCAGCTTGGGGTGCAGAGAGGGGAGGTCCCCAAACCTCAAAGGCGTGTGGGCGGAAGGTAAGGAGCATTGGCTGGAATGACGTCAGGCCCTCATTCCCCGCCCCTGACTGAAGGACTTTCTCGGTGGTGCTGAGAGTGGGTTGTCCGGGAGCCTGCCCGTGTGGCTGGCTTCGTCACTGAGCAGGGCCTGGGGGCGTGGGGGAGGCGTCCAGGTTCAGTGATTTCGTTTCCGATGCTTTATCGATGTCCCTTGAACACAGGCAGCGACACCTGCTACAGATCACACGCCGGGCATTGATCCTGCAACGCGAACTTGTTGCTTGTCACTGGCTGTCCCAGCAGGCGGGTTACTTGAGGGCTTGTCAATACAAAGCTCCAAAGTACATACACACCTTCATTTTCCACCTTTATCCTTGTGCACTTATCATTCACAGTCTGTTTAACTTCACTGCGGATTAGCGTGAAAGGGTCCGAGCGCACCCTAACACTCCCTTACTTGCCAGAATTCATCCTAAGGAAAAGATTTTCTCAAAATCCAGTCTCCCTCACTGAAGCTGGAAAGGTCATTTGCAAATTCTCTCACTGACATCGATACCATAAAAAAGCAAACGGATTGCATGATGTGGTAAAATGGAGCATTCAAGAGAAATAGTAGTGGGGCCATTGATATAAAAAGATTGAACTCGAAATTTCCTCTGACTCTAAATTATTCCTGAACATGGATGTGTTCCTGTGCACTAATACCTATAATTTTTCTTTTCTGAAAGAAATTCATAAAAGGTTTACATCGTTGCCATCAAAGATGCAGACAATAGATACAAATATACTGGAATAAATTCCTTTGTTAATTAGGTTGCCTGGAATCTTCCATGCTTAAATTTCTTCATCTGTCAATGGGGATGTTAACTCACTAACCTTATTTGATTGTTTCAATATATAAATACTTTGGTATACAACTGAATACTTAATATATTAATTGACAGTGACTTGTATAGATAAGCAGTGGTTTTTCATATCTCTAATTTTAGATGTTTAATTTGTTTAAATTTTTACATATTTTAAAACCTATTCTTATCAAATTATTGACAGAAATAAATTATCATTATAAAATAAAAAATAACAGAATATAAGCCCCAACATATAAAGGTGCATTTGTCTAAGACAAAAATCACCAGTAGCCTATGAAAGATAGTATGTATATTGATCAGCACATTAGATAGTCTTCTAATAGACAATTACTTTCTTTAAGAATAGCATTGTCTCTGAAATATATATACTACCTGCAAGTATTTGAATTAAAGGAACTTGGGAAATATTGCAGCATATATTTAAACTCATCCAAATAATGAGTCAGAGTGAAAGATAAGAATGTAAAATGAACCAATTTATGAGCAAGTTAAGTATATATATCTGCATTAAGATATTTCTCCGTAGTCTCAAAAGACTAAAAACAATCTAAATGATAATTGCCTCTATGCACAGACCTAAAGAAAAATGGGTAGGTGGAAAGGGAAATCAGTATTCTTTGGAGAAAATATTATTTGGATATTTAGAATGCTCTGTTGGAATCTAGGGTGTTCCATTTGCAATGCTGATGATTTTTCTCTCATTTCTTCTGATGCGATGTACCCAGATTCTTCTTTGTAACCCATTATTAAAATCTGGTAGAATGAATCACACTATTTAAGGGACTTTCAGCAGTTTTTGTGGAGAATCAGCACGATCATCTTTTGCTTCAATAGCTGTGAAACTGTGTCCACTGTCCCGTCATCTCCTTTCCTGGTAGTGAGCTCTGTCATGTGTCATGCAAGGCTTGTGTTCTTGGCACTGTACCAAGTAAGGAGACTTCTTAGTGATGGAAAATTCTTTACTTCTTACAAGTATGATGAAATGTATTTCTTTCTAGCTTACTAGGGAGTTAAAAAAATCTGGTACAATATTATGACTCTAAAAGTTCATGTTTGGAACTTTTTAAAAAATTATATTTATCTTATGTAAATAAACATTGACATTACACAACAGAGTGCTTTGTGAACAATTTTATTTTATTTTTTTAAGATTTATCATTTGGAAACAAAGGTAAAATTTTGACAGAATACTTTTATGTCAGCAAGAAACCATGCAAGCACAAATACAGCGGAGAATCATCTTCAAAGTACTGCAAATAAAACAAAAACAAAGAGACATCTAGCCAAATTTCTGTGCCCAGGATTCACAGATGAACCAGAATTGGGAGAATCCTCTATCAGCCGAGTGACAGGGGAAAAAAATGCCAGTTTTTCAGATGAAAAGGAGAATTATACCAAGAGAAATTACAAATTTATAGCAAGGACTGGAGAGCGCTGGGAGCAGGGTAAATAACGAATGAAGATAATATAAAATTAGTTTTCTTTTTTATATTTAATTGTCTAAAGCAAAACTGCCACAACGTGGTGAATGTTCCCAGCATATGTAACAATGAAATACATGACAACAGTGACACGGGAGAAGGGAAGGAGGGATCGAGACTATCTTGTTGCAAATCCAGACAGGGTGCAGGAAGCAGCAGAAGAGTATGTGACCATGGCTAATTAAAGAGGAATATTGAAAACCTCAGGGCAACCACGAAAAACATAAAAGTGGAGATAAGATAAAATAAAATAAAATAATTAAAGCCCCAATCAGCACCAGAGAATCCAGAAAAATGAAAGAACAAAAGGCGCTAATAGAGAAGAGCCCACAAAATGGCAGATTTAAATCCAGATACTCCGATGACCAAACTAAATGTAAATGACTTAAATGACGCACCACCACAGAGAGACAGAGACTGTGGACGGGACAGGAATTTATGAATTCACCAGTGGGACATGCTCTTCCAGCAGGAGGGTGTTGCCCGAGGGCAAGCTGGAGCACCTACGTGAGTGTCAAGCATTTTGGAGCAGGGGTTATTATTTGAAACGAAGCGAGATACTACATAGCAAAAGGGTCCATTTCCTCAAAGATAAAACCATGTAAAATGTGTATGTTTTTAGCAACAGAGCTTGAAATACATTAAAAAATGATAACATTGCGAGTAGGCAAATACAAAATTGCAGCTAAAAGCTTCAAGACTTTCTTTAATTGCTGATGAATTAGAAAGTGAATGAGAATGTAGAGCACCCAAACAAAGCTAGCTGCCAGTTTGGCCTTGCTAGTATGTCTGTGTCGCCCTCGCTCACAACATCCAATTTACTTTTCACACACACACACACACGAGAAATATTCCCTACGACAAACCATGTACTGCTACAAAGCAAGTTTAAAATTAGAAACCATATACAATTTTTCTTCTTGTAAGATTACACCGGATACAGGGGAGAGGAAGCAATCCACAGTGAAAATTTCACAGGAGTGTAGAATCCAATGTTTTGTTTGGACGGTTCTCACTTGTGAGGTGGGCTCTCCTGCGGCTCTGATCTCCGTCTCCCTGACGATAACCGACGATTAGCCTCCCTCCCCACGCTGCTGGCCAGCTGTATGTTTTCTTTTTCTTTCTTTTTTTTAAGTGTTCTTTTTTTTTTTTTTAAGATTTATTTATTTATACAAGCACTGGGTGCAGTCAGAAGTGTGGGAGGGTGAGAGAATTCACCAGAGCCAGAGCGGGGAACAGAACAGGCAGACTGACGAAATACACTGCTGAGGGGAGCAGCGGGCACGGCAGGAGAGGTCTGTTGCGCCATGTGGGACTCTCTCCGGAGGCTGGGAATCGAACTGGCACTGCAGAGGCTGCGGGCAGCTTCGCACCCCAGCGCTCAACCGCTGTGCCACCAGGGGAGGCCCCTAGCTGTATGTTTTCTTTGGAGACGTCCCTATTTAGCTCTTCTGCCCATTTTCGGGGGTGGTTTATTTTTTGTTTGTGGAGTTGTAGTCGTCTTGGTTGATCCTGGGTAGCAGCCTCTTGTCAGATGTATGGTGTGCAAATATTTTCATATCAAGGCAAAATTTAATTGAGCTCACACACTTTCTAACGGTCCCCTTTCATCCACTGCCTTCTTTAACTTACTGCAGAGGCTTTGCTTTCCAAGGGGAGCTGTAAAGTGTTGCCTTCTTGCTTATTTATTAACTTAGAAATTTATCTCCTCACCAGGTCTCGCTGCTCATCTCTGGCACAGTTGTTCTGGGCCAGTGCCCTCTCTGGCGTCACCCATGGAGAGGACGGTGTATGCCTGTTTACACAGAGCACACTCAGCAGAGTGATGGGCGTGCGGCCGCTCCCCAGCAGTGCTGTTAAGTACCAAGCCTGTCTGCAGACAGTTAGGGGGCGACCTTTTCGACCTTATGAGTACACATCCTCATATTGACTACCGGTTCATCTTTCCCATGATGTTAGTCTCACATATTCCAAGTGCATTGGTCAGGTTTTTAATAAATTCTACTGATCTGCCACATTAATATGCTACTCTTTGCCTAAATTTACAATATTGAGGGAATAGATTATGTTGAGATCAATTCTGGTGGAGGTTGAACATGCAACTGCTTTCAAGTAGAAAATAAATAAAATGGGGCGGGAGAGTCTCAGTTTCTCACACATGGCTCCTGAGAGCTGCAGAGCCTTGTATGTGACCTCCCCGGGTGCCTGTGTGTTGTGTGTATGGTATGTGTGGCATGTTTGATGTGTGTGGTATGTGTGTGGTATGAGTATGTGTGTGTGGTGTGGTATATGTGTGATATGTGTGGAATGTGTGTGATATGTGTGGAATGTGTGTGTAGTATGGTGTAGTATGTGTGTGGTGTGTGGTGTATGTGTGGTGTGTGTGTGTGAGATGTGTGGTATGTGTGTGTGGTGTGTGGTTTCTGTGCTGTGTCGTGTGTGTGGTGTGGTGTGAAATGTTCCAAACACCTACATAAAAGTCTTGGTTGTCAAGAGCCTGTTTTTAGGAAAGAAGTGTTACATGAATAAGGTCATATTAAGGGTTCATTTTCTTTTTTGAATCGTCGGATTTAAAACCTGATAAGGGAAGAGGATGGAGCCAATCAAAGCCACATCCACAATGTGGGCCGGCAGAGAAGGCCTCCTTCTCCCAATGCCACACGTCCTCACTGAATGCAGCTCCCTTTCGTTTCATCAGTTTCTATGACATACTCTTTAGTAACACAGCAGAAGCTGATGGAAGTGTGCCAACAGCTCAAAATATTATGGATCCTTATTTCCTATTTTTTTCAATTTATCAGCTTGGTTTAATCATTGGGCACAGAGTAGTTATAATTGAATCTCTTATGGCTAGAGAAGCAAATTATGACAAATCCTGTGTAATTTCTGTTATGTAATTATGATTCAGGGTCAAACCGATCTCACCTTTTCTCTAAGAAATTGTCTTCCAGAAGAATAGGGAGAGGCATTTTTCAATGACTGGTTTGTAATGTCACTTTTTCATAAATGCAGCATGTCATCTGTAGATTTGTTAGTCCAAAGACAGCCATTTGTAAGTGAAAAGAGACCGTTGTTGGACATTATTGATATATTATCACCATGGAGTAATTTCTTTGCCAAGGAGCAGTGAAACACTCCCCTTTCCATCAGTTACATTCAGCTGATTTCAAAATAAGGATTCCAGGCTGCTGTTACAGATATTAAATCTGGTGAGGGTGCGTGTTGTCGGCGTCACGGACACTGTGCAGATACTTCAATCATGTCCTCAAAGAGGCTTTTAGTTTTCTTTCTAGACTAGTTTATTTCCACTGAAAAAAAAAATGGATGGGCTCAGAATTAGCCTGTGAAATAAATTACACTGGTCCCTCCTGATTCATAAAACATGTCCTAAGATGTCGAAATAGTTTAGCCTCTTGTTTTCAAAAGCGATGCTTTATCATGCTGCCAGCGGTGCGGGATTGAGCCAGCCCGGCTAGAAGCAGATAATAAGAACAAAGTCATATTTTAAATCAATGTATTTTAAAGTTCATGACATCAAATTTCACTTCCCATGCTCTATTTTGCAAATTCTTCTGCATTGCTAAAGGGATAAACGATGCACTTCTTATTCCTGAAGAACAAACCGAAACTCATGCAACATGTGAAGCTTGTTGAAAGAGAAGTCTAATCTGCAGCAACCGCACATTGCTCGCGCCTCCTTGCATTTCATAAAGGCCTCTCCGTCCTGAGGACCAGGGGAGAATCTGCTCATCCATTTCCACCGCACTAGCATTTCACTTGCGCGTTCCTCCCCCACTTACTCACGACAGGTTTGAGGAAAATCGGCTTCTGGGTTTCACAGGCAGTGAACCCCAGCCCAGCTCACAGTTGCTCGGGCCCTGCTGGGTGGGAGCAGGCCTGGCTGTGGCGGCGCAGCCTGGGCCGGGACTCCAGGGCGCGGTGCTCTCCAGCGGGGCCAGGTCCACACTCAGGGGGCAACAGAGGAGAGCCTCAAGGTCACCCCTGCGCCCCCTGTGAGGATGGAGAGCGGTGCTCCTCAAGCTAACGAGGAGTGCTCCCCAACATGAGGGTTAATGAGACACCCACAACGGCACACACTTCTCCCAGAAACATATTTAAATTCTGATTTAGGATCTCCCTAATGAATAAATTAAGGAATATTTGGTGTACAGAAGAAGATTTGGGAGTTTTATTTTCCAGAGACATCTTCCAAATGAAGGAGGAGAGTATTTTAGAGAAGTTAAATAATAAATCATTTTAATACTGGGAATAAAATTGCAACATATTTGTTAATATTATACTCACCCTACATGATATGCTTTGTAGTTAAAGAAACAAAGCCATCATTACACACTACTGATTTCTATAAAAATAATTAAATACAACAATATGTTCATAATGCACATAAAAATATTCCTAACTATTAAAAGTATGGCTTGAAGAACATGCTTTATTTTAATATAAGCCCACCAAGGTGGCATTATGGAAAGATTTATTTCTGCAGTAAAATAGATATTAAATTTGGATTATAGATTTGAAGTCATTATGTAACCTGAAAGTATATGCTGTAGAAAGAACAGGCTATTTCTTGAACGGCCTTTCCACGTTGACATGTTCTTCTTTTTAAAACTTTTTCCATGAGTAAGTTTTCCAAGTTATTTTTACTGAGTCAGTATATGTGTGACAGAGTTTCTATTCTTATCTGGTTGAAGTTGCATCACCCGGATCTCATAATTCTCACTGGTAGTTAGACTTACAGAGCCATCAAAACTTAGCCCAATGATCTTGAGTATGGTATATCATTTGAGTCTTAGTTTTCTTCTCTCTAAATCAAATAGCCTCCATGAAATATATAAATGATGCCTTCTCCCCTGTTCTGTATGTCTGTGATTCCTCACATCTGCGGTGTCACGTCCTATTAAGATGGAGAAATATGACAGCAAAAGCTGCGCATGGTGGAGTCTGTCATTTTAAGTTGAGATTTCATCTTACTCCTTAAAGATTCAAAATATAAATGCATCTAACAAGAAGAAATTAGTCAACAATAACAGCACTCTAGTTTAAAAAACGAAAGATAATGATGATGGGACACCTTGTGACTAGGTCACGCATTCCAAAGTGCAAAAGCTAAACTCCATCTTCCTTTTGTTTCCCTTTTTCTTGTAGTTTAAGATTAAAAAATCCTATGGACCCACGCCACAGGGGTAAGAGCAAAGGGGATGTTTTCACTTGACTCACCTCAGGAAAATTCGGGATCTCCATTCCTCTCTCTCTAAACAACATGCAACTATTCAGATGTCTAGTTTTGTGCCAGAACCCCTGTCACACAGCGTTTCTGAATGTGCATGTGTCCACCCTGGGCCTGAGCTCTGCTCACTCTGTTTCCCTTTCCGCAATGCTGCACATTATTTAATTTTTAGTATAATAAAGCACCGCATTCAACATGATTTTTAAATTTCAAGCACTACGCAAAGAGCTCCTGCATGAGTTACCTCTTCCTCACACCCTCTCTCCAGCGGCCCTGGAATTATTTCCGATTTTAGGTCTTGTCTGGGTTTCCCCGCATTAGCGCTGCGGGGTCCCCCACCGCCCACCTGCTTGGGGCGGCACCAGGACCCCAGCCGCGGGCGGCAGGTCTCCCGCTAGTAGGTGAACCCGCGGCTGCCAGGAGGAATCACACGCGTCCCAGCGGCTCAGAGATGGTGCTGGAATGTACTAGAAAGGAATGATGTAACGTATGGCACTTGGTTAAAAACACAGGCGCGAAGAGAGGAACTGAATTTCGAAATGATGATACAGAGATGATGTATCATCCCTCTATGAAATATATAAGTGATGTTTCAGATGATGTATAAATGATGTATTACAATACATCCCTCCATGAAATATATAAATGATGCCTTCTCCCTTGTGTATGTCTGTGATTCCTCACATCTGTGGTGTCACGTCCTATTAAGATGGAGAAATATGACAGAACAGAGTATTCTAATAGACTGGAGGACGTGGTCAACCAGCTCCCAGGAAAATCCAGCTTCCGGGAGTTCAAAGAGTTAACAGAAAACATGGTGTCCTCAGCCCACATGCCTGCGTGACAAGAGTCATCCCAGAGAGAGAGTAACTGGCTGAGGCTGTTTCCTGGCAAATCCCACACAATAGTCAAGGAACGCACGACGCCAGGTTTATACAAAATCCTCCACAGAAGAGAAGGAGGTGGAGTTCTCTCTAACTTTTGTTTTCTTTTCTTTTTTTTTTTTTTATAAATTTTATTGTTATATTCCCCATACAATTGCAGCCCCCCATTCTGACCCCAATCCCTCCCCTCCCGCCCCCGCCCCCCTAAAAGTGTCTCTGGTTCATAGTTTTTTGTTGATTTTGATTTTCACTTTCTTATATTCATTTTCCCGGTCCCTTATTTAAGTTTTCTAGATTCCTGCTATGAGTGAGACCATCCGGTATTTTTCTTTTTCTTTTTGGCTTATTTCGCTGAGCATGATCCCTTCCAGCGCCATCCATGTTGCTGCAAATTGCATGTGTTTATCTTTTTTGAATGCTGAGTAATATTCCATGGTATATATGTACCACAACTTCTTGATCCAGTCATCTATTTTTGGGCATTTGGTTGTTTCCAAAGCTTAGCTATTGTAAACAGTGCTGCTATAAACATAGGGGTGCAGGTGTTCTTTGGAATTGATGTTTCTGTGTCCTTGGGTAAATACCTAGGAGTGGAATTGCTGGATCATATGGAAGCTCTATGTTTAGTAGGTCCAGAAATCTCCACACAGCTCTCCACAGTGGTTGGACCAGTTTGCACTCCCACCAACAGTGCAGAAGGGTTCCTTTTTCTCCACACCCTCGCCAACATTTGTTGTTGCTAGTTTTTTTAATATGTGCCATTCTCACTGGTGTAAGATGGTATCTCATGGTAGTTTTGATTTGCATTTCCCTGATGACAAGTGATGTTGAACATTTTTTCATATGCCTGTTGGCCATTTGCATTTCCTCTTCAGAGAAGTTTCTTTTTAGCTCTTCTGCCCATTTTTTGACTGGATTATTTTCTTTGTTGTTGTTGAGTCTCATCAGCTCTTTGCAGATTTTTGTGATCAGTCCTTTATCATTAGTGTTGGGTGTAAAAATGTTCTCCCAGTTGGTGGGGTTTCTCTTTGTTTTTGTTATTGTCTCTTTTGCTGTGCAAAAGCTCTTTAATTTGATGTAGTCCCAGCTGTTTATCTTTGCCTTCACTATCACTGCTTTGGGTGATATGTCTGTAAAGATGTCTTTGATGTGCAAATCACGTAGTGTTTTGCCTATATTTCCTTCTATATATTTTATGGTTTCAGGTCTTATGTCTTAACTTTTGTTTTCTTTTAATTGAAGATAAACTCTGAAAGCAAGCAAGCTAAACAAATATAAAATTGATGGCTGAATCTCCCTTAACATCTAAGTGCAAACAAGTGTTTGCCAAAAGGATCTGTCAATGCATGAAGAGATGTGAAAACACGGGCCTTTAAGCTCTCCACGGAGTGTCGGTTCCAGGAAATCTGAGCAGAGTTACACTCTCACACGTCATCAAATCAGCTGCTGATGGGGCTCTTTTAAATGCTAAATAGCTACCTTGTTGGATGCACTGTACTTCTATGTATATACACATCATATTATTTATGACACCATATTTTCAGTAACTCACAATGCATATTTCTAACTATATATTTTCACACAACTCTCTTTCCCCTGGCACTATCACTTCATCTTTTTATTTTTCAATTTTAATACCTTATGTTTTTATTTTGTTGAAATAACAAGGACTTATAACATTACATATGTTTCAGGTATATATTATTAAAAATGCAGACTGGACAGGCCCTATGGAAACAGTATGGAGGTTTCTCAAAACAGCAACTCCACTCCTAGCTATCTACCTGCAGGAAGAAAAACACCAATTCAAAGGGACAGATGCACGTCTGTGTCCACTACGGCACTATTTACAATAGGCAAGATGTGAAAACACCCTCAGTTCCCAAGGACAGATGACCGGAAGGCAGTGGCCAGGAAGATGCGGTGTGCACACACACGGGAAAACTACTCTGCGATAAAAAAGACGAAATCTGGCCATTTGCAACAACATGGATGGAGCTGGAGGGGATGATGCTGTGCACATTAGTCAGAAGAAGACAAGGAAGGCCCAGAGTGGAAGATAAACATTCAACTGACGTGATTTGGAAAGGAGAGTGATTTCTAGACAGGGCGGAACACACTCGACTCAAGGACACAGATAATCATACGCACAAATCCGCAAAAGGAAAAGAAACATACATGTGGCCACTTGCTAGAAAAGGCAGGGTTGAGGATGGGCAAGAGTGGAGAACTGCGCAGAAGCAAACACTGTGGAAAATTCCCACCAGACACACGGAAGAGGCGCTTAGTGACAAGGACACTGAGATCCTTAGATGGAGATGGGTCACAGAAGCAGAGCGGGCATCCTGCAGCCCTGACCTTGCTGGGCCAAGAGTTAAAGGAGGTGCTAGAAGAGCGGCAAAGGGCAGGGGGCCTCATGTGGTTGTGTCTGATGGGATGAAGCTGAGAGCCCTTGAAGGGCCCCGTCACTTGAATTTGGACAGAAAACGCCTGTGGCAGCCAGAGGGTCACCCTGACCATCAGTGTCTAACGCTGGTCTTTTCTTGGCGGTGCTGACGGAGCAGGAGGATCTGATGACAAATCTGGAGCCGGGCGTGCTCCCTGACTTCTCTGCAAGTGGCGGGGCGCCCAGTTGTGAGAAGAGACACAGACCCGCTGGGAGATGCCCCCACAGAGTGGATTCAGACCTGGGCCCCGGCGCAGCAGACTCCGGATCCAGAAGAGCCGGGGAGCAGGAGCCGGGGAGCAGGAGACGAGTCACCCGGCACGCAGGACCGTGATCCACCATGGAGATCGCAGCTGTGGTCATATTTGCATTTCTTAGCATTTCAGTTGAAAAGATGATCGCTTATTTGCTTCTCATGGATTAATGATGGGAGGAAAGACTTAAAAAGTCCATAAATAGTTTATGCATAAATATTTGGCCAAGGACGACTTCTCTGTTCAGAGACAATGTAAGGCGCAGGTGACCAGACAAGCAGATTAAGGGAACAAGTCAGAAGCATGCGTGTTAGCATAGATTCTACTAATGTGATAATATCGCCCTCCATATAAAGGATTTCTGCTCATTAAATTTCAGAAATAGCCAGAAAAAATTAATAATCCCTTTAACATAACGTCTTAAACATTTAGAAATTTGAACTAAATACATGTATCAATACGCATGTGTGCATCAGATATACTTATATGTGATCTGCATTCTGAGAAGATGTATGATATTGAGGGACCACAGCTTACTTTTCATATACTTTCTATGATTAAACACACTCACAGCTAAACGCTTCATTCAACAAATTTTTTTCAATTAATATAGAGGTCAGCCTCTTTGATAACGAAATGAGCTGCACATGGCTGGCACCAGGAAGGCCACTGAGTGGGTGGCTTAGAAAGCCTGGTAGCCAGAAGATTGAGATGCAGGCACCACTGAGGGCTCTGGGGGTGCAAAGACCATGTCATATTTCACTTTGCTCCACAAATGTGACATATCCAAAAATCAGCAGAGTCTTCTGTCTGGACCTGCACTAGCAATGACCTCGAGTGTAGTGATTCGTGCTGTCATATGTGCTTCCATCAGTGCAAAGATTGTTCATTTTTGATCTTTGAAATCGTGAAAGAAATCATCAGACTCTAGCACATTTGCACATTCTATTAAAATCACTGATCTACAATCCAATGGAAGGACATGTTGCTTCATTAAGGTAATATGGACTGCCTGGTGGCCATTTGCATTTCCTCTTTGGAAAAATGTCTTTTAAGTTCTTCTGCCCATTTCCTCACTGGATTGTTTATTTTGTTTTTGTTGAGTCCTGTGAGTTCTTAGTATATCTTTGTGATCAGTCCCTTATCAGTTGTATGGAGTGCAAAGATTTTTTCCCAGTCAGTGGGGTGTCTCTTTGTTTTGGTTAATGTCTCTTTTGCTGTGCAGAAGCTTTTCAGTTAGATGTAATCCCAGGTGTTTGTCTTTTCCTTGACTATCTTTGCTTGGGCGATGAGTCTTTAAAGATGTTAGTGAGGTATATCTTGTGATGGTGCACGGGTGCATTGGTGAAGGAAACTCTATGGGGACTCCACCTTAGGGGGTGAGGGGAAGCAAATAATGTTTAAAAATGAGCAATGACATAAAAAAATAAAAAAATAACTTTTAAATTTTATATGAAGTGTTCACTAATTCCTCAATAGAAATATGTACAAGAGATTCCTTTAGGTTCTAGTAGATTCATTTTTTGAAACATAAGCCACACAATTACTATGGGTTTTATGCATCACCTGCTCAAGTGTGACAACATCATGGATGCATTTCCCCAATAGCTTAAGTGCTCCCAAAGCTTCTGGCATCAGGTCTTCCAAAGACGCTGTCCCCTGTGCTGGGTGCTCATGCCCGATGCAGTGCACTTGAGGCTCTTCAAGCAGCTTAACATCTGCCAACAACCTTGCCGATGTGCATAAAAGCCTCGAAACACCCTGAGCGGGGTCCCCTGGAGCAATGTGCGCAGATACAGGGGCCACTCCTCTTTTTCTGGTGCTTCCTCGCAGAATCCGCTCTGGACAAGGACCACTGGGGTCCAATTCAGTCTCCTCTAACTCTAGCTGTGCAGCAGCTTCCTTAGTCTTTCCAGGAGGATTTTGAAGTAGGACCCTAATGTGTAATAACAAATCCAGACGACCAGCCATTCGGTATTTGTAATGAGCATGGGAAGCGCGCACTGACATGAAATGTCTTAATTAGTTAGTTAACGGTTTATATAGGAATACATTTTACTTTATTTAAAATCAGAACCCCAGTCTCATGCTGCAATGGGCTCAATAACACACTGATCTCAAATGATTAGCAGGTGACATATATCTGAGAGGCGGGGCCCAAGTCCGCTGAATCCCACGGGGCTGAAAATCAGTGTCAGCTCAATAAAATAAAATCTAAGAGCATTCCAGGTTCAGATGCAGATTGAACATGAGATAAACTAGAACCATCGTGAAATACGAAATTATTCTTGGGAGGAAAGCATGTAAAATATAGACAATCAGATCTTATGAAGCCTCTTAGGTAGAGCTAACAGAAAATTCTATTTATGCCTTCCACACCTCAGTAAACTAAAGTTTTCCTAGACTGAAAAAAACTTGTGGGTTACATTGGCAGAGCAGCCACTCCTCCTCCGCCCCCTTTCCTCCCCTGCTCTTCTGTCCCTCACGCTCCCCTCCCCTCCCCTCTCTCCTGTGCGCTGTTTCTCTCCTTTCTGTTTCTTTTTCCCATAATCAACTTGGTCATTTTCATCAGAATTATCATCTTTTTTTCTGTCATCACCTCCACCATTTATCCTGTAATTATAAGGGATATGTTGTTTAATTTGATGATTTCTTCTTTGTTACTCTTTATCATTAATAATTAATTTATAATGTTACAGATCAATGCAGTCAGGTCCAGAGGGGTGTGTGCCAGGGGCAGGAGCGAGGCGGTGCTGCTCGGGGTGGACACG
>NW_023602073.1:50208504-50232975 GCF_014898055.3 Talpa occidentalis | reverse complement strand
GCTGAAGGGGCACAGGGGTGCTGAGGAGCAGGAGCTTCACCCCCTGCTGATACACAAGGGACAGGAAAGGAGGAGCCTGTCAGGTAGGGGGCCTTGAGGTGACACCCCACCCCTCCTTCCTCCACAGGGCCCTCCTGCTCCAGACCCAATAAGCAGCTGCATCAGGAGGCCCTGGTATGATGGGTCCTTAGGGAGGGTCCCCCAGATCACACAGCATCATGACACAGGGGAGGATGGAGCTAGGAAGGGACAGAGAGATGGACCAACACAAGCACAGGGGGAAGGGAGGGGGTTCCATCCCCAGAGCAGCCTCTGTGTCTCCAGACCCAAAGCCCCCAGGCAGGTCACCCTGTGGGTCACAGAGCCTCTGCCCCTTCCCCACCACCTGGGGCTGCTGAGACTCCTAGGAACATGGGTTCTCCTGGCCTGGAAGGGTGGGGATCCCAGAAGTTCAAACAGTCCTGAGATGTGCGATCTATAAAGGTTCACCCCAGGAGACTGCCCTCCCCTGCCCTGACAATCCCATCACCTCTGACATTGTTAGGGGGAAAAGGATGTCCTAAAGCTAATTCCATACAGGCTTTGTGGACTCCACCCCCACTCCAGACCAAAGCCAAAAGACACTGGGAACTCCAAATCCCAACATCACCAAAGGGAAGGTTGCTGGGACCTGAGGGTGGGGTTAAGCAGCCAGGTTTGGTAAAAAGCCAGACACGTGGGTGCTGGAGACCAGCTCCAGCTAGAAGTTGTGTCAGGGGTCTCAGAGAGGAGAGGACAGCGTCGGCCAAGTTTTCTTTAGGAGGGCTGAGGGAAAGTGGAGCGAGGTAGAAGTGAGGTAGACACAGACACCCTCTCTGGTGCAAGTATCTCCTACTGAGGGTCTCAGCAGGTCTTTATTTATACCTTAAGGCAAGCGCTGAGATGACATCAGCATAAGCATCAAAGCAGAACAGAGACAATCATTACATGTTTTCTCATGAACATACAAAGACCCTCTTGATCTCATACTACAAAAGGACACTTCTTTAATCTAATTAAGAAAATCAACAGGGACAATTACTCTCTTAGGTACAACTCTTTTTCTAACATAATCAATTGTCTAAGACAGTACAATGTTCAGTAAAAATCAATCATCCTGTCAAGCCTTCCTAATTTTGGAGTAGACATGAAAGTCCATTGTTATGCTATATTACTAAAATCAACCCATTCATCTAACCTATTATCAATTACTTCAAAGTGATCTAAAACAACTCATCAAATATATGTAAGTTCTGCTGAAGTCTAACTGTTAACTAGAAATTCCTAACCTCCACACACCCTGCGAACTGTTGGCCTTACGCGTACACCAGGAGATGTACTGTTGCCACAAACAAGTACCCCCCAGGTTAGGCTATGGTTTCCAAACACAACTGGTTCAGGGCAGCTTGTTCTCCATAGTTCTCAGGGCCGAAACATTTCTTTCCTAACTATATCTTTAACAATTTTTACTTCTTTTGTCACCTGAGTCTGAATTGGGTTTTCACAGGCCCATTAGTAACTAACCTCAGCATTAACCAAGAACAAAGAGGACAGCTTTAGCAGGCACTGCCATGGAGACTCCCTAGTTCAGATCTTCTTTGGGAAGTGCAAGAACTCCCTTCTTCTGGGAAGTACAACTTTCCCTCTTCGGGGGAGCACAGGGACTCCCCGCTTCTCTGGAGTCTCCCCCAATGTCCGGACCTTGTCAAGAGACAGCATGGGAGGTGCAGCCTGCTGCACGTGGGCTTTGGAAAGATCCCTCATTTTGGCTCTCCGCCAGCTCGCAGCATTGGGCCAGCTCAGAGAGTGCCTTTGGTTTTCCAGGTCGGCAGATCAGGTAGGACGCATTAAAGAATTTATTTCCCTATTTTCTCCCTGAGTTGTACATTTCCTTAATTCCCTTTCCCTTGTAAATAAACCTTTTATTAACCTTTTGTGTGTGCCTGTAGTGGAGTATTAATAAGTCCCTTTTAAGCACGCGGGTGAGGACCCACAGCCAGGCAACTCGTTTTAATCGGGATTGCTAGGTAACAACATCACCACCTCTGAGACCACTCAGGAAGGGCTTCTCTTGTACCTTTAATTCACAGCAAGAGTTAGAGGGGATTTACTTAAAGCCCTTTATTGAGGAATGACTGACACAGAGAAAGCTGTGCACATCTAATCTACACAGCAGGATGCATCTGACGATATGCAGACATCTATGAGACATCCCACAGTCTAAACCATAGGCACATCCACCACCTCCAAAAGTTTCCTCTCACGCTCTTTATCATAATCAATGTGTGTGAAGATTCTTTAAATATGATTCGCTCTCTTAACAAATGTTTAAATGAGCATTGCACTATTACAGCTGCAGGCACTCAGCTGTCCAATGAAGTACTTTTAAATGAACTTTCCGAAAAAAACAGATAAGGGAGCAAATAAAATAATAACACAGACAAGGGTTCAGGACCAGACTCTGAGCTCTGTGTCCACATTATTACGAAACCAGGGGCAGCTGCCTGGGGTCTTGCACCCTCACTGGATGGACCAGCCTCAGCCCCTCCAGCCCCTCCTTCCCACATCTCCGCAGTGACCCCAGGCTCCTCCCCAGGGCCCTGGCCTCAGCCTCCAGGTCCCCTTGTTAGGGGGAAAGGATGTTCTGAGCTAATCCCATATAGGCTTTGTGGACTCCACCCCCACTCCAGACCAAAGTCATCAAGACATTGGGAAAGACAAATCTCATCACCACGAAAGGGAAGGTGGCTGGGACCTGAGGGTGGAGTTAAGCAGCCAGGTTGGGTATAAAAACCAAACATGTGGGCCTTGGGTCTCTCACTCTGTTGCTCGACTCCTGGCTTCACGGCTCCTGGCTTGCGGCCAGCTCTAAGAGTGCCATTTGGGATTCCAGATGGGCGGATAGGGTAGGACGCATTTAAAACTTTGTCTCCCATTTTTCTCCCTGAGCTGTACATTTCCTCATTTGCCCTTCCCTTGTAAATAAACCTTTTTTTTTTAATCTTTCGTGTGTGCCTGCAGTAGAGTACTGATAAGTCCTTTTAAGTGCACGGGTGAGGACCCACAGTCAGGCACCCGTTTTCTATCGGGGCTGCCTTATAACAATTTGGCGCCCAGCGTGGTTTCAAAGTTACACCCGCGGTTGACCAGCCCAAAGTAACATTCCTTGTGTTGGTCACCACAAGTGCAATAGTTCTGCAGGACTCGCAGTGCAATCTTTGTCTCAAGTCCTGAAAAGTCTGTTTTTTTCCCTGTGCATACAGCTCTTGTGGGTGTGTTTTTGACTCAAATATGGCCTCAACCATGAGCTTATACAGTTTCATCCCTAGCTTGAGTTCTTTCCGTTTCCTTCCGGCCTTGAATTTAAGTAGTCTTCTTCCATTAAATCTCACCACTAGTTTCATTAATGTAAATAATTTGATGAAGCCTGGTGTATGGCACGTGATTTTACTACTGTATACATACATGGGTGGTTTACAAGCCATCCCTTTACAGTCTGTGCTTCTGGGTGATTTTTTGGTAATATGTGTAAGTGCTGTTTGCTACATTCTTATTTCTATGAGAGGTAGATGTTCTACTTAACATACTGAGAATGTGCAACAACACATTCAGGCTCTTAACTTAGCCATGCAACAACAAATTCATGCTTTTAACATGGACATACAAAAGCAAAATCAGGCCTTTGATTTAACTATTAAGTGCATGAGGGATGAGAACCGTGACATCTTTGAGTCAGTTTATAAAAGCATACAAGATCAAGCTTTTAAAAGTATGCAGGACTGGATAAAGGTCGCCCTCCATAAATTGGATATGGTGGAGACTTGGCATAGAGAAAAGATAAACCTTCCCCTTCCCATGAGGACTGCCAGAGGGCAGAGTTAGAAGAGGAGGAGCATCATATTTTAAATACTTTAAATACAGCAGGACAAAATCCTCTTCCATGTGACAAGGCCCCTCCCGTGCAGACTCCTGAGGCTTCACAGCCTCCACTGCCCTCTGGGGAGGAAACTAAAATGGTGCCTCCTCCCCACACTAGACACGGCACCCATTTTGGCAGGAAGGATCACCCTGAGCCAGGACAGTTTCCCCTTCGCCAGATGCCAATGGGTGGCTTGAATGAACATGGGCGACCTGCTGGGTACTTTTGGTCACACCATCCTTTCAATACTGTGGACCTCCTAAATTGGAGGAGCTCTGATCCCTCGTACCGGCAGGCTCCTAGGTTTGCCTCTATCTTCGTCTCCCACCGCCCTAACTGGGCAGATATACAGTACAAGGTGAAGATCACTTTTCCAGAAACGACAAAAAATACGTGCATATTCATGATTTTACGATGACCTATCCTATGTGGACCATTCATAATTTCTTCAGCATGAGTTGAGGTGGGCTGTTTATCACTACAAATAGAAATGAACTAAAGGCAGCTCAGGCAGTGATTCTGTTTCACTTATACTGTAAACCAATGTTACCTCAATAAAAAATACATTTTTATAAATATGTGATGAAATAGAGGACAATTGTACAACATCATAAAACCCATACTAAAAAGGATTTCAAACATACACTAATTTTAACAGCGTATTTAATGCTTAATATAATTGAGCTCATTATAGCAATCCAGTTTCCACAGCTCTCCTTTTAACACAGAACCAAAAATGGCACCGCTTATTCCACAGAACTTGCTCGCGCTATAGTGAAATTTCTATATATCTGTCAAGCTGTCTTTCCCTCACTGGAGAGCCTGTCAGAAGTAATCATTTCATGATCTCACATTCACAAAGGTGCAAAGCCCAGGTATGCTTGCCTTTTGAACGTCAAAAATTGTGCCGACACAAGCCTCTTCATCAAGGACTGTGGACACCAACGCCCTGCTCCCAACGTTTTTGTTCTGTGTTTTATTCAAGAGAAGGTCCTGCCCCTTAGATTATCCACAAGTTTTCAGAAATATAGCCAGAATAATTTATTGCTTTACTGTGATGTTAGATAAGGAATTATTCTACTATATCACTGGATATTTTGTAAATACATAGAATTCCTAATCTAATGTTATTGATAGTTTCACTTAAAAAGGTCAACACTCTCAAGCTCCCTGTTTAAACAAGAAACCTGTCACCTCACTGCATGTCGGAAAAGAAGGAAATGACAATAATACTCCTATGTTTCAATAAGTAAGCCCAGAACATGCATACACCAGAGAACGCAGAGCTGTCAGTCTACATATTACTATAGACAATACATAATTAAATAAATCATTTGAATTAATGACACAGATCTCAGGGATTAAATACCATTCCAAAGTTTCCAGAGCCTAGGGGTACTACAAAGCTCTTTTATTAGAAATTGTATTTGCAAGAAAGTTTAGATTATGTAGAATAGCATCTGCTTTTCTGCAGCTGTAAGGAAAGTAGTATATGTATTTCTGTATTTCCTTCCTCATCTTCACGATCTGTATTCCCCAACATTTAGTAGGTTTCAGCGCCAAGACAAAATGCTGTGATTCTGTTTGTTGGAGTAATGGACATGATAGCATAGTTTCTAGCTGCACAAGATAATTCCCACCGTGCTTCTTCCAAGAAATACTGATAAAATTTCCAGTGGTGCAACATTCAAATCAGTATGAAGAGGACATGATTTCATTGAGAAAAATTCCAATTTCTATGCTAATTTCACAAGATTGCACAACAGATGTTCATTTAGGATATAGCCTTAATGGGAATTATAAAGAGACCTACCAGCAGATTTTACCTCTGTTGTTGACTCCTTAAGTATTTGTTAAAAATATGAACCAGGTGTTCTTGTAAGGCTGGGATATGAATCTGGAACGTGAGAGTAGGGCCAGAGCTCACCTTTTCCCTCTCCTTCCTGCCTCCCTAACTCTCTCCTCCCTGCCCTTCTTTCTTGCTTGCATTCTGAAATCTCCTTACTTCTAACCCATGGAGCGAACAAATAGCTAGATAGCTGGAAGTAAAGGAAAAAGTCAGAAAAGGGTTTTATTTGTAGAACTAAGGACTAGTTCAATCCCTAGGTAAGTCCAGCCAGTGATCATCATGCTCGAATTTCAATTCAGACTCCATTCCTGGTTAACTCTGCAAATTTATTTTATTTTTATTTTATTTTTTTTAATATTAAATTTTATTTTTATATTCCCCCATACAATTGCAAACGCCCCATTCTGACCCCAATCCTTCCCCTCCCGCCCCCCACCCCCAAAAAGTGTCTCTGGTTCATAGTTTTTTGTTGATTTGATTTTCACTTTCTTATATTCACTTTCCTGGTCCCTTATTTAATTTTCTAGATTCCTGCTATGAGTGAGACCATCCGGTATTTTCTTTTTCCTTTTGGCTTATTTCACTGAGCATGATCCC
Source organism: Talpa occidentalis (assembly GCF_014898055.3). Lineage (NCBI taxonomy): Eukaryota > Metazoa > Chordata > Mammalia > Eulipotyphla > Talpidae > Talpa > Talpa occidentalis. The sequence continues at coordinate 50,226,592 of NW_023602073.1, read as the reverse complement.
TTCCAGCGCCATCCATGTTGCTGCAAATTGCATGTGTTTATCTTTTTTGAATGCTGAGTAATATTCCATGGTGTATATGTACCACATCTTCTTGATCCAGTCATCTATTTTTGGGCATTTGGGTTGTTTCCAAAGCTTAGCTATTGTAAACAGTGCTGCTATAAACATAGGAGTGCAGGTGCTCTTTGGAATTGATGTTTCTGTGTCCTTTGGGTAAATACCTAGGAGTGGAATTGCTGGATCATATGGAAGCTCTATGTTTAGTAGGTCCAGAAATCTCCACACAGCTCTCCATAGTGGTTGGACCAGTTTGCACTCCCACCAACAGTGCAGAAGAGTTCCTTTTTCTCCACACCCTCGCCAACATTTGTTGTTGCTAGTTTTTTTAATATGTGCCATTCTCACTGGTGTGAGATGGTATCTCATGGTAGTTTTGATTTGCATTTCCCTGATTACAAGTGATGTTGAACATTTTTTCATATGTCTGTTGGCCATTTGCATTTCCTCTTCAGAGAAGTTTCTTTTTAGCTCTTCTGCCCATTTTTTGACTGGATTATTTGCTTTGTTGTTGCTGAGTCTCATCAACTCTGCAAATTTAAATAAATTACTCAGCCTCCACTAAATAGGATTTTCCTCATCGTTAACACAAGAACTGTAATGATATCCCTGCACTGGGGAGAGGATTAACAGATCAGCAGGGTGCAATATTTAGAAGAGTGTGTGGTAAGGTATTTCTCTTTTCTAAGACTGTTATTCTGAGTTTACTGCCATTGCGTTGATCACAGTTATTATTATAATGTTAATGTTGGCATTGAAATTCACACTCAGTGAGTTCCAGTGGAAAAATAATGATTCCTTGGCACATTCATAACTCTGCAACAAAAAGTATAAAATTAGTGATACCATGCCACCCAGCAGCGAGGCAAGAGTGACTTGTGCTGGTTGGAGTAAGTTGTGACACGCTGCTTATTTCATGTGAAAACCAAGAGCAGACAAACAAAAACAAGAGCAAGCCAGTCACACAACTTCTTTCCTTGCTCACTTGGTGGTTTTCCAATGAGAGGACACACAGGTGTACCCACACTTCCTTCTGATTCTGAGTTACTACCCAAACATTTCCATGCTGAAAGAAATGCTGCGTTGGCACATAACACCTCAAAGGTGTGAAGACCTTTGGGCAAAAAATAATAGCAGATTGTTTGTTAGAGTAAATAATAAAAAGGGCTATATATAGAATTTGATACATTTTAAATGGATATTCTCTTTTTTGTAGTTTTTGTTCTGAAGCCAATAAAATCTTAATGAGGGTCTTTGTTTTTATTACTTACTACTTATTCCTTCTATCTATATTCGAACTCCAATATTCTGTCACCTCCCACTTACAAGTGTCAATCCTCCACCCCTTCTTTGATTTTCTATCCATCCTTACAGCTCACCTCTTTCAAAATATGTTTTAATACTACTTTGGAAGGCAGATCAAAATGATAAGATCTTAAACAAAAGGTTATCTATATTGAATTGTCAAAGATAGAAACAATGCACAATGCAGAGCACAGAGAGGTGTTCTGTATAGGTTGAAAATTTGAAGAATGTTAATGAAGAAAATGTAAAAGAGTACGGAATTTCCTGTCTCGATATATATGTAAGGACAAGAGAGAGAAATAAGTTAAACAGTAATAATTTAAAATATAACGATAGCTGAACAGAAGGGATTCCTCTTCCTTCATCTGCAGTGTTTCCTTCCACGGATAATGACTTCACCTGTATCTACTCTTCACACAGCTGCTAAAGCTTCCTTTTCAACTATGCACTTCTGAGTCATTGGCACAGAAGCTTCATACTTGGGAATTATATGGTTTCTTCAAATGTTTTCCAGAATATCTGTAGTGAATTTTGGGCTACCCAAATCCATTCTACTGTCCACACCACCACCACCCCCCGCACCCCCCCCCCCCCCCCGCCTTAGAAGTCCTGCACTCACACAGACTAAATTGCTTATTGTTGCTCTAAATCATCCCATGCCTTGTTCAGTTCTTTTTCCTCATTCAAGAAGTCTCTTGCCTTCTGACTATGAAACATGATGCCAGTTTTCAAGAATCATGTCAAACTCATGAACTTACATTCAACATCTCTTAATACTTACCCTACCTTTAATCAGCATGGAATTCCTACCCAGCATGGAACTTCCCCTTTATCACCACTATTTCTTATTTCCCAATACGCATCAGCACGCCTGTTCGGTTTTTCTTTCTCTCACATTCTTATCACTGGCTCATGGTAAACTCACTCTGGGGGTACTCTACTCCCCATACCCCAGGCATTTTCAGGGTAGGGGTGGCAGATTATTTATAAAATAATAGTAGAAACTATTATTCATAATATCTTAAATAACGTAGAGAAAAAAAAAGTTAAAGAATTTGCTTAAAGGCTGGCATTTAAGTGATGTTCCCAATTTGCCACATGAAGAATCATAAAGGTATTCTGAGATCTATCCACAAAAATCTGAGCTCTTTTGTCCTTCAATACTGGGACCCTGACATGAAGCTTACAGGGAAAGCTGTGTGCATTCTTGCTGTCTTATGAGCATTGCCTATTCATAGTCTGCATATCCTAAGTGATACCTAGCAGAACTCCATTGTATATTTCACACTTCCCACTTAGCCAGAGCTATTGATATTCAATGAATCCCATTTAAAATGCCTGGTTTTATTATCGCAGTCATCAAAAATTCTAACTATATCAACTCCTTGCTTAAAATATGTAATTGTTCACCTTGACACCAGAACTAAAATCATAAACCCCCTGAGGGGTGCATTTACCAGATACAATTCATAACACTCCAGATTCATGCATTTGCCTTCTTGTAGGTGGGACAATAAAAGCAGAGGCTTCTGCTGTTCGGAGTCCTTGTTGCTGCTGCTGTGGAGGAGCCAGGATGCTTTTCCTGTTGTGCAAACAGACACACTGACTAGGCTCATAGGGGCTGGAGCTGGGAGAGAGGGGGTTTCACTGCTTCTGGTGACAAATGTGGAGAAATCGGGGAGCCTTTGATTGATGGGAGAGGACTTTGATTGATGTGAGACTGAGCAGCTACGGGCGGGCGCCAGCTGCTGAATCATGTCCTGGACAGCGGCCTGGTCGAGGCTGCCCGCGTGTGCCGGGCGCTACGTCACCGTTTTGACGGTTTGAGTCAGCGGGGCCTGACGGCCATAAAAGCAGCCGGTAGAGGCCGTTGTCCAAGAAGAGCAGCTTGGGGTGCAGAGAGGGGAGGTCCCCAAACCTCAAGGGCGTGTGGGCGGAAGGTAAGGAGCATTGGCTGGAATGACGTCAGGCCCTAATTCCCCGCCCCTGACTGAAGGACTTTCTCGGTGGTGCTGAGAGTGGGTTGTCCGGGAGCCTGCCCGTGTGGCTGGCTTTGTCACTGAGCAGGGCCTGGGGGCGTGGGGGAGGCGTCCAGGTTCAGGGATTTCGTTTCTGATGTTTTATCGATGTCCCTTGAACACAGGCAGCGACACCTGCTACAGATCACACGCCGGGCATTGATCCTGCAACGCTAACTTGTTCCTTGTCACTGGCTGTCCCAGCAGGCGGGTTACTTGAGGGCTTTCAATACAATGCTCCAAAGTACATACATACCTTCATTTTCTACCTTTATCCTGTGCACTTATCATTCACAGTCTGTTTAACTTCACTGAGGATTAGCACGAAAGGGACCGAGCGCACCCTAGCACTCCCTTAACTGCCAGAATTCATCCTAAGGAAAAGATTTTCTCAAAATCCAGTCTCCCTCACTGAAGCTGGAAAGTTCATTTGCAAATTCTCTCACTGACATTGATACCATAAAAAAGCAAAGGGATTGCATGATGTGGTAAAATGGAGCATTCAAGAGAAATAGTAGTGGGGCCATTGATATAAAAAGATTGAACTCGAAATTTCCTCTGACTCTAAATTATTCCTGAACATGGATGTGTTCCTGTGCACTAATACTTATTATTTTTCTTTTCTGAAAGAAATTCATAAAAGGCTTACATCTTTGCCATCAAAGATGCAGACAATAGATACAAATATACTGGAATAAATTCCTTTGTTAATTAGGATGCCTGGAACCTTCCATGCTTAAATTTCTTCATTTGTCAATGGGAATGTTAACTCACTAACCTTATTTGATTGTTTTAATATATAAATACTTTGGTATACAACTGAATACTTAATATATTAATTGACAGTGACATGCATAGACAAGCATTGGTTTTTCTGATCTCTAATTTTAGATGCTTAATTTGTTTAAATTTTTACATATTTTAAAAACTATTCTTATCAAATTATTGACAGAAATAAATTATCATTATAAAATAAAAAATAATAGAAATATAAGCCCCAACATATATAGGTGCATTTGCCTAAGATAAAAATCACCAATAGCCTATGAAAGATAGTATGTATATTGATCAGCACATCAGATATTCTTCTAATAGACAATTACTTTCTTTAAGAATAGGATTGTCTCTGAAATATATATACTACCTGCAAGTATTCGAATTAAAGGAACTTGGGAAATATTCCAGCATATATTTAAACTTATCCAAATAATGAGTCAGAGTGAAAGATAAGAATGTAAAACAAACCAATTAATGAGCAAGTTAAGTATATATTATCTGCATTAAGATATTTCTCCGTAGTCTCAAAAGACTAAAAACAATCTAAATGATAATTGCCTCTATGCACAGTCCTAAAGAAAAATGGGTAGGTAGAAAGGGAAATCAATATTCTTTGGAGAAAATATTATTTGGCTATTTAGAATGCTCTGTTGGAATCTAGGGTGTTCCATTTGCAATGCTGATGATTTTTCTCTCATTTCTTCTGATGCGATGTACCCAGATTCTTCATTGTAACCCATTATTAAAACTTTGTAGAATGATTCACACTATTTAAGGGACTTTCAGCAGTTTTTGTGGAGAATCAGCATGATCATATTTTGCTTCAATAGCTGTGAAACTGTGTCCACTGTCCCATCATCTCCTTTCCTGGTAGTGAGCTCTGTCGTGTGTCATGCAAGGCTTGTGTTCTTGGCACTGTACCAAGTAAGGAGACTTCTTAGTGATGGAAAATTCTTTACTTCTTACAAGTATGATGAAATGTATTTCTTTCTAGCTTACTAGGGAGTTAAAAAATCTGGTATAATATTATGACTTCTAAAAGTTCATGTTTGGAACTTTTTAAAAAATTATATTTATCTTATGTAAATAAACATTGACATTACACAACAGAGTGCTTTGTGAACAATTTTATTTTATTTTTTTAAGATTTATCATTTGGAAACAAAGGTAAAATTTTGACAGCATACTTTTATGTCAGCAAGAAACATGCAAACACAAATACAGTGGAGAATCATCTTCAAAGTACTGCAAATAAAACGAAAACAAAGAGACGTCTAGCCAGATTTCTGTGCCCAGGTTTCACAGATGAACCAGAATTGGGAGAATCCTCTATCAGCAGAGTGACAGGGAAAAAAATATGCCAGTTTTTCAGATGAAAAGGAGAATTATACCAAGAGAAATTACAAATTTACAGCAAGGACTGGAGAGCGCTGGGAGCAGGGTAAATAATGAATGAAGATAATATAAAATTAGTTTTCTTTTTTATATTTAATTGTCTAAAGCAAAACTGCCACAATGTGGTGAATGTAACAATGAAATACATGACAACAGTGACACAGTAGAAGGGAAGGAGGGAATGAGACTATCTTGTTGCAAATTCCAGACAGGGTGCACCAAGCAGCGCAAGAGTATGTGACCATGGCTAATTAAAAAGGAATATTGAAAACCTCAGGGCAATCACGAAAAACGTAAAAGTAGAGATAAGATAAAATAAAATAAAATAATTAAAGCCCCAATTAGCACCAGAGAATCCAGAAAAATGAAAGTGTTATAGAGCAGCCCCGATATTAAACGGGTTCCTGGCTGTGGGTCCTCACCCGCGCGCTTTAAAGGGACTTATGAATACTCTACTACAGACACACACAAAAGGGTTAATAAAAGGTTTATTTACAAGAGAAAAAGAAAATAAGGAAAAGGTACAACTCAGGGAGAAAATAGGGAAATAAAGTCTTTAATGCGTCCTACCCGATCCGACGACCTGGAAACCCAGTCACTCTCAGAGCTGACCGGACGCTGCAAGCTGGCCGAGAGCCCAAAATGGAGAGCCCCCCCAAAGCCCACGTGTCTGCCTTTTGTATCCACCTGGCTGCTTAACCCCACCCTCAGGTCCCAGCCACCTTCCCTTTGTTGGTGATGGGATTTGGAGTTCCCAGTGTCTTTGGCTTTGACCTGGGGTTGGGGTGGAGTCCACAAAGCCTATATGGAATTTGCTTTGGGACATCCTTTTCCCCCTAACAATTCCCCCCTTTCACTTGTTGCCACCATTTCCATGGTGATGAAGATCGAATATATGGAGGTTGGGATGCAGTCTCAGATGAACATTTTTTCAGGTTCCAGTGTGAAAGAAAACCAGTCTCTCCAGGTATTTGTCCATTGTGGAAAGCAAAAGTCCTCCACTCCAGGAAAAATAGTTCATCAGTTTAAGCCAAAAAAAATCTGGAGGTGTTAGCCAAAACAAGACAGCAGATATGTAAAAATTACAGGAAAAAAAATCTTAAAATGGTTCAACTGATGTAAAAAAAAACACAAATTTTCTCAACCTTGATCCCAAACTTTTAACAGCAAAGCAAAAGTTTGCAAACTAAATCTACTTTTAAACCATTTTTCCTATTTTTGCATAAAATCACAGGGTAGAAATAACTAACAGCAATTTGTTTAGCTGGCTTTGTTGAAATATTCCATACAGGATCAGAGTGAACCGGTGGCATCCAGTCGATGTAGGCTTCAGGTATAAAGTTGGTCTCATCAGACTCCACCTGGGCTTTCCTCTTCTCGAGGTACCAGGGCATTTTCGTTGGCCGGGTTGTCCAGTCCTGCCAATGGAGGCAAGCTTCCTCACCTTCTTTGGAGGTCTCTGGAACCCTACAAACAAGGCAAACAGGTTCTCCTCTTCTTGGTTCAGCTCTTTTTCAACTTTTGGAAGAACTCCACACAAAGCCACACAATCAAACTCACGTCCAATTTTTGTTAAAACAGACCAAATCCCTATGGAAGTTATGCAAAAACGGACTCTAAGATAAGTAGCAAAAATTACTACCACTATTTGTATGCTGCGTTGGTATCAAGGGGAGAGAAAATGTGACAAGTTAGCTTTGCTGGAAAAAATTGCAACCTTGCTGCAGATCCTGGTTACTCAAAACAAAACAAAACAAAACAAAACTTTGTGGATTCAGGACAAAATGCATAAAAAATTACCAGTATTATGTCAAAGAAACCTTAGTAAATGTCAGGTGTATTTCCAGGTCTATTCAGTCCTTTGTAGGAAAGTTTTTTACTCTCAACAGTTCCATCAATAGGAATCTGTTGAGACCTTTTCTCCCCATATTTTCAGAAACAATTTCTGTAGATGTGAAACAATTGAATTATATAATATTACAAGGTGACAATCACCATTGACAATTTACATACATACCAGATACTACTGTTAACATTTTGTACATACCAAAGTTTTACCATTTTCCCAAGTGACAATGCTTCCCTTCCAGTTTTACTTCATTAGGTAAAATCCAAATAGAACAAATTCATCTAATGCCTTTCCCAGGAGGAAAGGGAGAAACTTTGTGGAGTGTCTCAGGAGCTCTACTGAGGTTCCACAAAATTTCCTTGCATCAGCCAAATGACAGGCTACCAAATTTGTACTTGAATTTTGATTTCTGGGAAGCTTTGCCATAAATATCAGAAAATTAACAGAAACAACAATATTCAATGTCTATGAAGGCACCGGCTTAGTTCAGTAGCACAATGTTGACAATCAAACCATAACCTTTAGTTTTTTTCTCATAACTGGAGACTCTTTTTTTTTTTTTTTCTTTTTCTCCACATCTATGGGCACCATGTATACCAATTTGTCGATCACTGGAGGTCAAGACGGTTAGACACAAGGACATACTGACAGACAACATATAGACACAAAGAGCTCTTTAGTTACCATTCATCACGCGTGGGATATCCCGTGCAACTGCAGTTTGTCTGATAGGCCAAAGTAACAATAAAAAAACAAGCAGGGAAACAAAAAAACTTCAAAGTAAAAAAAAAACAAAAGTTGATAGGAAATAACAAAATCAAGATTAAAAACCTTTGTATGGAAGAAAAAAAAATACTGGCAGCATATGCATGATCCTAGATGTTATTTCACATCTCCTAAACTTTGCAAGGAAGAGATTGGTTAGAGCATGGTAGTTTTTTTTTTCTTCTCAGGGTTTCTTCAGAAAAAAAAAACGAGTTCTTGGGTATCCTGCAACAATAACTGGAAAAGAAGTCAGTAACATTCAAGTTTCTTTCTGTTTCTTAAATAAATATCTCAAGTCTTCAATGGGTTCACAAGACCAATGGGACTTCGTCTCTGGGTCCGTTCCTTCTGGCACTTTCTTAACTCTGGAATGATGTACCCAGGGTTTTATTCCTGCAAGTTTTAGAGAAGTATGTGTGCTTAGCAAAACGTCATATGGACCGGTCCATTTTTCTGACAACTGGTTTTGGGCATCCCCACTCTGCCAGGTCTTCAGTAGGACCTGATCTCCAGGTTTGAAGGGATGCAATGGTTGATCAGGAGGCATAGAGATCCTTGAGTTTGCAAAGTTATGAATTACTGCCAGAACCTCCTGGATGTGTTTCACATATTGTGTGATCCGGCAATCTTGAGCTATTTCTGGACTGGCTTTCAGAACCGAGGCCTGGAAGGGTCTTCCAAACACAATTTCAAAGGGACTTAATTGTAGCCCACTTCTAGGTGCCACTCTTATGCGGAGGAGGGCAAGGGATAGTACCTGGTCCCAACGAAGCTGTGTTTCTTGGCACAGTTTCGCCAAGGTTTTCTTTAAGGTGTGATTCATTTTCTCCGTTTGTCCAGAAGACTGCGGTCTCCATGCAGCATGCAATTTCCAGTTGATCTGTAACGCGCTGCTTACTGCATGAGTAACATCAGAGACAAATGCTGGCCCATTATCACTCTGGATAGAATCCGGCAACCCAAAGCGAGGAATTATCTCCTTTAGCAGCTGTTTTGCAACCTCAGAAGCTTTTTCCATCTTTGTGGGAAATGCTTCCACCCATCCCGAGAACGTATCCACAAAAACCAACAGGTATTTGAAGTTGCCCGTTGTTCTAGGCATTTGTGTAAAATCCACCTGCCAGTCCTCAAAAGGGCACTTGCCTCGATATTGAACCCCAACGGCTCTGGGGTGGGAGTCAGTCTTGGGGTTATTCCTGGCACATAGTTGACAACCTCGGGTGATCCGTTGTGCTGTTCTATGCAAATATGGTCCCTTCAAATATGGGCGCACAGTTTCTAATAAGGCATCTCTCCCATAGTGGGATCCTTTGTGAAGATGTTTTAGCACCGGATATACCAGGGCCTCCGGGAGGAGTATCATCCCATGGGAGTTTACTCTCCAAGTAGAGCTGGGGTCAAACTCAGTAAATCCCCATGCACGAGCTCTCTCCTCATCCCGCTCGGTGTATTCAGGAGCATACTGAGTCAGGTCCACAAGAGGGATGAGTGCACCCTGGAGGGCAGAACGGGCAGCGGCCTTAGCTGCCCGATCAGCTGCCCTGTTGCCCTTTGCCAAGTCAGACCCACCCTTTTGGTGGCCAGGACAGTGCATCACCGCGACAGCTGATGGTAAAGCCACTGCCTTTAACAAGGCCAGGATTTCTAATGGGTGTTTGACATCCTTGTTGCTAGCCGTAAGAAGTCCCCGCTCCTTCCAAATGGCCCCAGGAATGTGGAGAATCATAAAAGAGTATTTTGAGTCGGTAAATATATTGACTCTTTTACCTTTTGAGAGTTCCAAGGCATGGGTCAGGGCTATTAATTCGGCTTTCTGTGCTGATGTACCTGTCGGAAGGGCCTTGGCTTCCACGGTGTTCTGGAGTGTCACCACTGCATATCCAGCACATCGATGGCCTTGATCCATAAAGCTGCTGCCATCTGTAAATAGCTCCCACTCTGGATCCGGCAGAGGCTGGTCCGTTAGATCTGGTCGGCTGGCATACACTGTGTCTATGGTTTCTAAACAGTTATGGATTAAAGTGTCATCCTCAAGTCCGTCTGCATTGCTTGGAAGCAGTGTGGCAGGATTCAGGGAATTAGAAACCTGCAGTTTCACATTAGGATTGTCCAACAGAGCTGCTTGATACTTTCCCATTCGCCCAGCGGTTAACCAAAGTCCACCCTTCTGCTCCAGCAATGTCAAGACCTGATGTGGCACACACACAGTGATGGGCTGACCCAATGTAAACTTCTCTGCCTCGTGTAGGAGGTCACAAGTGGCAGCCACAGCACGCAAGCATGAAGGCCATCCCTTAGTGGTGTGGTCCAACTGTTTGGACAGATATGCAACGGGCTGCATTTCTGTCCCAACAATTGGATCAGCACTCCTAGGGCAACCCCCTGTCTCTCATGTACATAAAGTCTGAATGGCTTCCTAAGATCCGGAAGTCCTAATGCTGGTGCTGAAATCAACTTTACTTTTATTTCATCAAAAGCCTTTTGACATTCCGGAGTCCAAGACAAAGGTTCAGAGTCCAGGCCTTTGAGAGCATCATATAAAGGTTTTGCTATTAGTCCAAAATTAGGAATCCAAATCCTACAAAACCCAGCCATACCCAAAAATCGGCGCAACTATCGCCGGTTACTGGGGATCTTAAGGGCTGAAATTACCTGTTTTCTTTCCGTCATCAGGCTCCGTCTGCCTTTCTTGATTTCAAACCCCAAATACGTCACGGTTTGTTTGCATATCTGTGCCTTGTTAGGTGACACCTTGTAGCCACATTTTGCCAGGTGGTTCAGTACCACTATGGTATTTTCCAGACAAGATTCGTAGTCTGGACTTGCAATCAATAAATCATCTACATATTGCAATAAGACACCCTGGTTTAGTTGAACCTTCCTGAGATCCCTGGCCAGTATTTCCCCAAAAATAGTTGGGGAGTTCTTAAATCCCTGTGGAAGCACGGTCCAGCAATACTGGAGAGTGCTCTTGGACTTAGGGTCCTGCCACTCAAAGGCAAAAAGCAGTTGATCCTGGACATCAATTGGAATACAGAAAAAGGCATCCTTCAGGTCTAATACTGAAAACCACCCATAGTCACCAGTTATGGCAGTTAATAGGGTGTACGGATTAGGCACAGTGGGATGTAAATCCTGAACAATGTCATTAATAGCCCTTAAATCTTGGACAAAACGGTACTCGCCTGTATGGGGTTTCTTCACTGGCAGAACTGGAGTATTGTACGGTGAGCGACAGGGCCGAATGAGTCCAGATTGAAGGAACCTTTTCAATACTGGCTCAATTCCTCTCAAGGCCTCCTCCCTTAAGGGGTATTGTTTCCTTCTCGGGGTTTTGCTCCCCTCTATCACTTCTATCTTTACAGGCTCCGCATTTTCGCACGTCCTGGGGTTCCATCAGCCCATACCCCTTTACTTACTCTTTCAACAATTTCTGGAGGTAAAATTTCACTTTTTGGTGGAGCATCTTGAGTAAGCAACATCTGGAACCGCAGAGCATGCTCTGGAGGAACCTGTAGGTGAAGCCTCTGATTTTTGGGTGAGAATATAATTCGTGCATTGAGCTTACTTAAAAGGTCACGACCAAGGAGAGGGATTGGACACTCTTCCATGTACAGGAAGCTGTGCTGGAGCTGTGTGGTGCCTAGCCGGCACTCCAAAGGTTGCAGGAAGGGTGTCTGTTGTGACTTTCCTGTAACTCCAATGACTGCTGCAGTCTTTTTGCTCATTTTAGTTAATTTCGAATTCAAAACTGAGTATGTTGCTCCAGTGTCCACCAAGAAATCAATCAGGCGATCCCCCACAGCGAGGGTTACCCGGGGCTCCGAGGGGGTTATTTTGATGGGTTTAAGATCTAGTGGAACCCCTGGGCACCCCTATTCTTCATCTGAACCTTCTCCATGAACTATCATTTGTCTCCTTTCCTCCACACTTGGCTCCCGATTCCTTCTACTCTGTCTATATTCCCTCCTATCTTCACCTGAGACCCTACTCTGTGCTATCACTGGTCTCCTGTCCTCTGTGCTGGGCTCTCGATTCCTTCTACTCTGTCTATATTCCCTCCTATCTTCATCTGAGCCTCTACTCTGTGCTCTTTCCTCTCTCCTTGGTTCCTGGTTCTGTGTACTCCTCCTATATTCCCTCCTGTAACCCCTACGTGAATCATCCTGTCGTGGTGTCCTCGGTCTTCTATCCTGTCTGCTGGAATTACTGCGTCTGCCTCTGTCCTGTAACCTGGGACAACTGTCCTTCCAATGTCCCTCTTCCCTACAGAAAGCACACTGATCTCTTCCTAGGGGTTCACGTCTCTGTCCATTACTGTTATCCCGAAACTCTGGCCTGTGCTCTCTTTGTACAAAAACAGTCGCAGGTTTCGGTCTCCTGTCCTCTCTCCTGATATATTTGCTATCTTGTTTTAGCCAATGCTCCAAATTTTTTTTTTTCTTTTGGCTTGGATAATGGACTATTTTTAAGTAATGAAACTGTCATACTGGACATTCATGGACAATGCTGCTGACTAATTGTTGCTTCTCTTACACACATTGTAACCCTAAAAAAAGACTGTCTCCTAAGATTACACCATGACATCTGTGCCACCATAGATATGGTGGAATAAAAATTAAAAGGGGGGATTGTAACAGGGTGGTCCCCAGGAAAGGAGGAAGTTCCAGGTTCCCTGCCCCACCCAAGGAGGGTGGAGCTGAGCAGGAAGAGAAGAAGCTGCAGAAGAGACTGAGCAAGGAAGCAGGATGGAGCCAGGAGACCTGGAGGAGGCGCATGGAGCCTAGAGACATGTGAAGAAACTGTGCTTGTCTTTTGGTCGTGGACTGGGTGACACAGATGTGGGTGAGACCTGTGGGGATGTGACCATGGCAGCTTTTATCTTGATGTTGATTTTGCTCTTTTCCTTCCGGGCTTGTCCAGTTGTTTGTGACCCTTTTCTGTGGGTCCCCACTGGAAGATGCTTTAGACTTGTAGCAGGCTTTGGGGCCTTGTTCTGGGCCAATCCCATTTGGATGGACTTTTACCCACGAGGGAACGGGTAACTCTGGATGCTTCATTTAGAAACTAGACTCTTTGCCTTACCTGTATTGTTTCCTAGTTTTATTAAATTTCCTTCCCATTAAAGTCTCATATGTTTTGTGTGATGCGGCGGATGGCAGAACCCATTTAGAATAGGCAGGTTTGCGGGGTTTTGGGCTGCCCCTCTTCCTGTCCTATAACAAAAGAACAAAAGGCGCTAATAGAGAAGAGCCCACAAAATGGCAGATTTGAATCCAGACACTCCGATGACCAAACTAAATGTAAATGACTTAAATGACGCACCACGACAGAGAGACAGAGACTGTGGACGGGACAGGAATTTATGAACTCACCAGTGGGACGTGCTCTTCCAGCAGGAGGGTGTTGCCCGAGGGCAAGCTGGAGCACCCACGTGAGTGTCAAGCATTTGGAGCAGGGTTATTATTTGAAATGAAGCAAGACACTACATAGCAAAAGGGTCAATTTCCTCAAAGATAAAACCATGTAAAATGTGTATGTTTTTAGCAACAGAGCTTGAAATACATTAAAAAATGATAACATTGCAAGTAGACAAATACAAAATTGCAGCTAAAAGCTTCAAGACTTTCTTTAATTGCTGATGAATTAGAAAGTGAATGAGAATGTAGAGCACCCAAACAAAGCTAGCTGCCAGTTTGGCCTTGCTAGTATGTCTGCGTCGCCCTCCCTCACAACATCCACTTTACTTTTTTCACACACAAGAGAAATATTCCCTACGACAAACCATGTACTGCTACAAAGCAAGTTAAAAATTAGAAACCATATACAATTTTTCTTCTCATAAGATTACACCGGATACAGAGGAGAGGAAGCAACCCACAGTGAAAATTTCACAGGATTGTAGAATCCAATGTTTGGTTTGGACGATTCTCACTTGTGAGGTGGGCTCTCCTGTGGCTCTGATCTCCATCTCCCTGACGATAACCAATTACCAGCCTCCCTCCCCACGCTGCTGGCCAGCTCTATGTTTTCTTTTTCTTTTTTTTTTTTCAAGTGTTAGTTTTTTTTTTAAGATTTATTTATTTATTTATACAAGCACTGGGTACAGTCAGAAGTGTGGGAGGATGAGAGAATTCACCAGAGCCAGAGCGGGGAACAGAACAGGTAGACTGACGGAATACACTGCTGAGGGGAGCAGTGGGCACGGCAGGAGAGGTCTGTTGCGCCATGTGGGTCCCTCACTGGAGGCCGGGGATCGAACTGGCACTGCAGAAGCTGCGGGCAGCTTCACAACCCAGCGCTCAACTGCTGAGCCACCAGGGGAGGCCCCCTGCTGTATGTTTTCTTTGGAGACGTCCATATTTAGCTCTTCTGCCCATTTTCGGGGGTGGTTTGTTTTTTGTTTGTGGAGTTGTAGTCGTCTTGGTTGATCCTGGGTAGCAGCCTCTTGTCAGATGTATGGTGTGCAAATATTTTCATATCAAGGCAAAATTTAATTGAGCTCACACACTTTCTAACGGTCCCCTTTCATCCACTGCCTTCTTTAACTTACTGCAGAGGCTTTGCTTTCCAAGGGGAGCTGCAAAGTGTTGCCTTCTTGCTTATTTATTAACTTAGAAATTTATCTCCTCACAAGGTCTCACTGCTCATCTCCGGCACTGTTGTTCTGGGCCAGTGCCCTCTCTGGCATCACCCATGGAGAGGACGGTGTAAGCCTGTTCACACAGAGCACACTCAGCAGAGTGATGGGCGTGCGGCCTCTCCCCAGCAGTGCCGTTAAGTACCAAGCCTGTCTGCAGACAGTTAGGGGGCGACCTTTTCGACCTTATGAGTACACATCCTCATATTGACTACAGGTTCATCTTCCCATGATGTTATTCTTACATATTCCAAGAGCATTGGTCAGGTTTTTAATAAATTCTACTGATCTGCCACATTAATATGCTACTCTTTGCCTAAATTTACAATAATATTGAGGGAATAAATTATGTTGAGATCAATTCTGGTGGAGGTTGAACATGCAAGTGCTTTCACATAGAAAATAAATAAAATGGGGCGGGAGAGTCTCAACTTCTCACACTTGGCTCCTGAGAGCTGCAGAGCCTTGTATGTGACCTCCCCAGGTGCCTGTGTGTTGTGTGTATGGTATGTGTGGCATGTTTGATGTGTGTGGTGTGTGGTATGGGTGTGGTATGGGTGTGTGTGTGTGTGTGTGGTGTGGTATGTGTGTGATATGTGTGGAATGTGTGTGTAGTATGGTGTAGTATGTGTGTGGTGTGTGGTGTATGTGTTGTGTATGTGTGTGCACGAGATGTGTGGTATGTGTGTGTGGTGTGTGGTTTCTGTGCTGCGTTGTGTGTGTGGTGTGGTGTGAAATGTCCCAAACACCTCCATAAAAGTCTTGGTTGTCAAGAGCCTGTTTTTAGGGAAGAAGTGTTACGTGAATAAGGTCATGTTAAGGGTTCATTTTCTTTTTTGAATCTTTGGATTTAAAACCTGATAAGGGAAGAGGATGGAGCCAATCAAAGCCACATCCACAATGTGGGCAGGCAGAGAAGGCCTCCTTCTCCCAATGCCACACGTCCTCACTGAACGCAGCTCCCTTTCATTTCCTCGGTTTCTATGACATACTCTTTAGTAACACAGCAGAAGCTGATGGAAGTGTGCCAACAGCTCAAAATATTATGGATCCTTATTTCCTATTTTTTCAATTTATCGGCTTGCTTTAATCATTGGGCACAGAGTAGTTATAATTGAATCTCTTATGGCTAGAGAAGCAAATTATGACAAATCCTGTGTAATTTCTGTTATGTAATTATGATTCAGGGTCAAACCGATCTCACCTTTTCTCTAAGAAATTGTCTTCCAGAAGAATAGGGAGAGGCATTTTTCAATGACTGGTTTGTAATGTCACTTTTTCATAAATGCAGCATGTCATCTGTAGATTTGTTAGTCCAAAGAGCCATTTGTTAGTGAAAAGAGACTGTTGCTGGACATTATTGATATATTATCACCATCGAGTAATTTCTTTGCCAAGGAGCAGTGAAACACTCCCCTTTCCATCAGTTACATTCAGCTGATTTCAAAAGAAGGATTCCAGGCTGCTGTTACAGATATTAAATCTGGTGAGGGCGCGAGTTGTCGGCGTCACGGTGCCCTCAAAGGGCACATGTCCTCAAAGAGGCTGTTAGTTTTCTTTCCAGACTAGTTTATTTCCACGGAAAAATAATGAATGGGCTCAGAATTAGCCTGTGAAATAAATTACACTGGTCCCTCCTGATTCATAAAACATGTCCTAAGATGTCAAAATAGTTTAGCCTCTTGTTTTCAAAAGCGATGCTTTATCATGCTGCCAGCGGTGAGGGATTGAGCGCCCGGCTAGAAGCAGATAATAAGAACAAAGTCATATTTTAAATCAATGTATTTTAAAGTTCATGACATCAAATTTCACTTCCCATGCTCTATTTTGCAAATTCTTCTGGATTGCTAAAGGGATAAACGATGCACTTCTTATTCCTGAAGAACAAACCGAAACTCAAAGAACATGTGAAGCTTGTTGAAAGAGAAGTCTAATCTGCAGCAACTGCACATTCCTCGCGCCTCCTTGCATTTCATAAAGGCCTCTCCGTCCTGAAGACCAGGGGAGAATCTGCTCATCCATTTCCACCGCACTAGCATTTCACGTGCGTGTTCCTCTCCCACTTACTCACGGCAGGTTTGAGGAAGATTGGCTTCTGGGGTTCAGAGGCAGTGAACCCCAGCCCAGCTCACAGTTGCTCGGGCCCTGCTGGGTGGGCGCAGGCCCGGCTGTGGCGGTGCATCCTGGGCCCACACTCCCGGGCACGGTGCTCTCCAGCGCGGCCAGGTCCACACCCAGGGGGCAACAGAGGAGAGCCTCACGGTCACCCCTGCACCCCCTGTGAGGATGGAGAGCGGTGCTCCTCAAGCTAATTCTGATTTCGGATCTCTCTAATGAATAAATTAAGGAATATTTGGTGTACAGAAGAAGATTTGGGAGTTTTATTTTCCAGAGACATTTTCCAAATGAAAGAGGAGAGTATTTGAGAAGTTAAATAATAAATCATTTTAATACTGGGATAAAATTGTACACATATTTGTTAATATATATACTCACCTACATGATATATGCTTTGTAGTTAAAGAAACAAAGCCATTATTACACACTACTGATTTCTATAAAAATAATTAAATACAACAATATGTTCATAATGCACATAAAATATACCTAATTATAAAAGTATGCTTCAGAAAAATGCTTTATTTTAATATTAGCCCGCCAAGGTGGCTTTATGGAAAGATTTTTTTTTTTTTAAATAGTTTCTTTCTTTTTTTTTTTTTTTTATAGAGGCATGCTTTATTATTTGTTTGCTGGTTTGTTTGTTTGTTTTTGTTTATACATGCACTGGGTACAGTCAGAAGCGCGGGAGGTTGAGAGAATTCACCAGAGCCAGAGCGGGGAGCAGAGCAGGCAGAAGGACGGAAGTACACTGCTGAGGGGAGCAGCGGGCGGCAGGAGAGGTCTGCATCCATGCGGGACTCCTCCGGGGGCCGGGGAGCAGCCGGGGATCGAACCGGCGTCGCAGAGGCCGCGGGCAGCTTCGCAACCCAGCGCTCAACCGCTGCGCCACCGGGAGGCCCTTTATGGAAGATTTATTTCTGCAATAAAATAGATATTAATTTGATTATAGATTTGAAGTCATTATGTAACCTAAAAGTATATGCTGTAGAAAGAACAGGCTATTTCTTGAACGGCCTTTCCACTTTGACATGTTCTTCTTTTTAAAACTTTTTCCATGAGTAAGTTTTCCAAGTTGTTTTTACTGAGTCAGTATATGTGTGACAGAGTTTCTATTCTTATCTGGTTGAAGTTGCGTCACCCGGATCTCATAATTCTCACTGG
>NW_023602073.1:50025946-50208404 GCF_014898055.3 Talpa occidentalis | reverse complement strand
GCGGGATGGGCAGGATCAGACCAGTGAGGACAGGGAAGGCTTTAAGAAGGGTATTTGTGACATTCCAAGCACAGCAAGACCACGGGAAGGCTTGAAGCAGCAGAATGAGTGATCTATGCTTTCACTCTTCAACTGGTTGTGGGATGGAGGATGTTTAAGGAAGGCGGGATAACTAGTGAGGGGGCATCAGTCTTGGCCTAGTACCTTGCAGCCATCCCGGGCTGGTAGGTGCATTGTCAGTTCCCAAAGAGAATCTGGAGCCTTCTGTGGAGTTTTGCAGTCCCTTAGGCTGAGACGGGTCGTGTGCACAGGCAAGCTACAGAGCACAAGACTCCCACTCTGAGAGAGGCAGAACAGCAGCTCCCCTCCAGCCAGAGTAGCTGGGCGGGTGGATAACTATGGCTATGAGGGGGCCATGTGGCCTCCCTGGTGGCCTAGGGGTGAAGGCTCAACACTATCAATTCTGCGGCCTGCATTCAACCCCAGCCAGGGAGGTACCCACACAGTGCAGCAGACCTCTCCTCTCTCCCCCGCTGGCCCCACAGCAGTCGATTTCAGTGGATCCACCTGTTCTGCTCCCCCACTGTGTCTCTGGTGAATCCCCTCATTCCCGCACCCCTAGCAGACACCCCTGCTCTGTAGAGAATGTTGGAAGCCACAGGATGGATCAGTTCAGTCAGGGACAGCAAAGCAGAGGAGGAGAGATGCAAGCAGGCTTGAGAGAAAAGCGGGACTGAGCATTGGAGTTGGCAGCCGAAATGGAAGTGACCATAACTCCCTCTGCGCGGCAACTCAGGAGCAGCAACAGTTGGCAGGAGGGAGCAGCAGAACCTCTCACAGCCACTGATGGGTCAGGTCCCCAGGGGGACATGGGCCAGCAGGAGCCTGCCCTGCGTATCCTCACACCCTGAGACAAATCTGCCCTCTCCGCTCTCCAGACCCGGGAAAAGAGACGCTGGAGCAATATCAGACCCAGACCCGACACCCCTGAGCCAATGCTTCTGAGCTTTGGGGCTGCAACTGCGCTCCAGGCTGCTCAGGCGAGACTCGTCCTCAGCTGATACAGTGAGTGAACGATCAGGGTAGGCCTGGGGTGGGGGAGGTGAAAGGAATCTGCAGTCTGAGTAGCAGCAGAACCCCCGTTGTTCACCTGAACCCACGTTTCCACATGGCAGGTCATTCCTGCCAGGGCTCAGGGTCACAGCGTCCAGACCTGTCTTTGGCCAACCAAGCCGCCCCCAATTCCAGCAAGAAGCAGCTATTTCTAAGCCAGAAATCTCAGTGGGAGCTGACCACCCCCCGCTGCCCGCAGCCCTATCTGAGTCAGGTCAGGGGGTGTCCCCACTCGGGGGGCGACCATGGCAGGCAGCACTGCGTGACGGACACAGTGTCGTGCTGCTGGCGATACTCTTTACAGTGAGGGAAGGGGCTGTGGGCTCGCACCAGCAGGCAAGCCAGGCGAGCAGCAGACACGGGGAAGAGGGGAGCGAGAGGCCGAGCTTTACAGCATCTGCCCGCCTGCCAGAGCCGCCCCGGCCTCCGGCCTGGCCTGGAGGTGGCCGATGGGCACGCTCAGCTCACGGGCAAAGATGGAGGAAAACCCGGCCCAGAGAGCTTGCAATGTTGGCATGTGACGAACGGGCTATGGGTCTCGTGCGCCCAACACGACCGTCGTTTACAATGTCAGTTGTGGTGGAGCGTGGCTTTGAGACAGCAGCGTGGAAGGCAGTGACTGTGTGGAGCGCCCGCTCAGAGCAGGGCAAAAAAGCTACGACAGGTCTCCTCGCTACAGATCAAGCGGCCTCCAAGCCTTCTCTGGGTTCTCCTTAGCTGGGGACAGGTCCATCTCCAGGAAGCCCTGGAAACACACCTCTTGGCAGTTGCGTTTCCCTAAGGCCGAGAAGCCACTGGGGTTTCCCTTGCCCAGGGCGGCGGCCCCCTTCGGCTCATAAAGGGCCGACTGCATAAAGGGCCACCGTGATGGCGCCCCCGGCCCTGCCTATATAAGCCCGGCCCGGCTGCCGCTGCGTGTCCTTAAGAGCCAGGAAGCCTCTGGATAGCGACCTGCAGACTCGGACGGAAGGTAGCGTGGTGGTGTGGTTTATGTGGTTTTCCTCTGGTTTTTCTGTTTACTTATTTAGTTCTTTATTTTAGTTCTTTATTTTAGTTACTGTATTTTTATTTTTGTCTTGTTTTCTTGTATTGTTTTGTTACTTGCTTATTTTTTTTCTATTTTTTTCTTTATTATTTTAATTTGTGCTGTTTTTAGTTTTTTATTTTTCCTTTTTGTGTCTCCTCCCCACCCCCCACCCCGTCCCGTCCAGTCCCGTGTCCCTCCCCTTCTCCCCCCTTTTCCCTTGTTATTTTGTCGTGTGTTCGTTTTTCCCCTTTGTCGTCGGTCTATTTTGTTGTTGGTGTCAGTTTCTAATTGTTTGTCCTGTTGTCTGTTCTTTGTCCTTGCTGTTGTTCTATGTTGTATTCGTGAATGTAATGGCTTGTTTGTGATTGGTTTGTTTTGATCGTGTTTTTAAATGTTTATATCATTTGTATTTTTTTGGTTGTGTATGTTCATTTATCTTTGGTGTAGATAGTTAGTGTTAGTGTTAGAGTTCTAGTAAGGTTAGCATAGTAAGGTTAGTGTAGTTGTAGGTAGAGTTAAGGTAGCTTTGTTAGTATTTAGTTAGCTTAGTGGGTAATTTTGTATACTATTAATCCTATATTGTTAGTGTAGTTAGTTAATATAGTAGTAACCCTTGTAAATACTATCGGGAGAGCGTGAGGTCAGGAGAGGCAGCGCCAGGGCCGCCAGCGCAGTCAGGGCCGCGGGGACAGCCCGCCGGGTCCGCACTCGCTATGTTCAGGCCCTGCGCTCTCGGGGCCCCCAGCATGAAAAACTACCGGGTGCTGCGCACGCTGGGGGCGGGCGCCTGCGCCAAAGTCAAGCTGGCGCTACACTTGGTGACCGGCACGGAGGTGGCCATCAAGTTCATCTGCAAGGCCAGGCAGGCGCGCCTCGAGTTCCTGGCCCGCGAGGTGGCTTGTATGAAAGCGCTGCAGCACCCCAACATCATCCAGCTGTTCGAGGTGCTGGACACCCCGGAGGAACTCCTCCTGGTCATGGAGTATGCGGGCGGGGGGAACCTGCTGGACTACCTGCTCCGGCGCGGGCGCCTGGAGGAGCTCGAGGCGCGCCACAAGTTCCAGCAGATCCTCGCGGCGGTCGCGCACTGCCACGCGCGGGGCATCGTGCATCGCGACCTCAAGCCGGAGAACATCCTCATGGACCGCGAGCACAACCTCAAGCTCAGCGACTTCGGGCTGAGCATCGAGTGCGCGGGCGCGGCGCTCAGCACCTTCTGCGGCAGCCCCGAGTATGCGGCGCCCGAGATCTTCCTGCACCGCCCGTACGCGGGCCCCGCCGTGGACGTGTGGAGCCTGGGGGTGGTGCTCTACAGGATGGTCACGGGCGCGCTGCCCTTCCGGGGCTCCGACCTCGTGGAGATCCGGGACCGCGTGGTCAGCGGGCACTTCCACCTGCCCCCCTACCTCTCGGCCCAGTGCCGGGACCTCCTGGGCAGAATGATGGTGCTGGACCCCCAGGAGCGCAGCAGCCTGGAGGCCATCCAGCAGCACCCGTGGGTGCGGCCGACTCAGGGGCTCCTGGCCGTCCGCGAGCCGTCGCCCAGCCACCACGACGCGGCCCTGGCGGAGGCCATGGTGAGTATGGGCGATCAGAGACAGCAGAGCCAGACGGCCGTGGTGGAGCGAAGATTCGACAAGGTGATGGGGACGGACCTCATCCTGGGTCCCGGAGGCGGGGGGAGGGGAGCCCGAGGAGGGGAGGCGTGGCCGAGTCTCCCCGCCCCCCAGGAGCCCTGCCCACGCGCCGTGACCCCTGGTGCCCGGGACTCCGGGGAGGGCCTCCTGCAGGTGTCCGGGGATGAGCAAAGCCAGGAGGCTGGACAGACAGAGGATGCCGCTGCGTCAGCTGTGTTCAGCCTCCTGGCCACCCCGGGCCGCAGGACCAATTGCGTGAAAATCCCGCAGGACCGAGCCTCAGGGCGCAGTGCCAGCTCCCCGTCAAGCCCCCAGGTGGGGGATACCCGGGAGGACTCTTCCACCCCCACGCCGGGCCCCCTGCAGAGGGACGCCCCAGAGCGCAGCGCCACCCCCACGCCGGGCCCCCTGCGGGAGGACGCCTGGGAGGAGAGCGACACCTCCATTCTGGACATCCTGCAGGAGGTTGCCCCGGAGCCCAGCGCCACGTCAATTCCGGGCCCCCAGGTGGAGGACAGCGCCACCCCCAGGTCACGCCCCCTGCGGGTGGACGCCTGGGAGGAGAGCGCCACCTCCATTCCGGACCCCCTGCAGGAGGGTGCCCCAGATCAGAGCGCCACCTCAATTCCAAGCCCCCAGGCAGAGGACAGCGCCACCTCCATTCAAGAGCCCCTGCAGGAGGAAGCCCCAGAGCAAAGTGCCACCTCAATTCCGGGCCCCCAGGTGGAGGACAGTGCCACCCCCAGGTCACGCCCCCTGCGGGAGGATGCCTGGGAGGAGAGCGCCACCTCCATTCCGGACCTCCTGCAGGAGGGTGCCCCAGATCAGAGCGCCACCTCAATTCCAGGCCCCCAGGCAGAGGACAGCGCCACCTCCATTCTAGACCCCCCGCAGGAGGATGCCCCAGAGCAAAGCGCCACATCCATTCCGGGCCCCCAGGTGCAGGACACCAAGGAGGGTGGTAGCACCACCACCATGCCAGGCCCCCTGGTGGAGGGTGAACAGGAAAGCAAGAAGGGACCATTCAGTCCTGCCCCCCAGCCCCCCTCACCAACCTCAGACCTCCCCCAAGACGCCGCTGGCTCCTCAAGTTCCGCAGGAATGCGGTGGCTCCTGCAGAAAGCCATGAAGACAATGACACCTCAGTCCCATCCATTAGCTCTAGCCAAGGCGGGCGGGCCAGCAGGAGGATAATGAATGCCCTGCTAAATTTGTGCTGTTTCTGCCGACCACACCACTGAAAACACGGCAAGGGTGTTCACCCACCCGACAACTCATAAGACTGCCACACCCTGCAGATGTCCCGCCCAAAATGCAGCCACCAAGTGAGCAGGAGCATGCCAGGGGAGGGCGAGGCTCTGGAGAGGGGTCAGGGCCTGGGCCCAGTCAGAGGGGCCAGGAGAAGCATGACGCACACAGGACCTGATCACAGATGTCCGCGGAACACAGATGTCCTGGAGCAGAGCAGGTGAAGGGCCAGGAGGGCAATGGAACTGGTGAAGCACCTGGGGTGGGGGCGAGCAAAGTGGGCGAAAGGGGTGGGTGAGCAAAGCGGGTGAAGGGGGGCGAGTGGAGGTTGGAGGCAGCTGAACAGATGAAGGGTGGGGAATGGAGCTGTGCAGGGGCGGAGCTCCCAGAGGCCCCAGGGCCAGAGGCGGCGGGGAACCCATGGCCTTGCTTCCCACCTTAGGCTCTGTCCTGTGAAGGCCTCCCCGCCCCCTTGCTGGGACAGCCCTGCTGCTGGCGCCTGGCACACGGATGGCGCAGAGGATGCAGGAGCTCTGTGGTCTGAGTGGCATTGTCATTGACTGACGGACACGGTAGGAAGTCCCCCTGGGTTGGGCCCCTTTTAAAAACTGAAGCTCCAAGTTGGAGAATAGCTCACCTGCCAGCTAGTGGTAGGGCCTCCTGGTTTCCTTCTGAGCCCTGCCCAATCACCTCTGTGCAACGCTCCTCGGGGGATTTCACTCACACACGAGCATCCTGAACACTTCACTCTCTGCTTGGGCTTTACTGGCTCTTCTCTTCCCACGCAGGTCCCGGACGGCGCAGGAGGTGGCCGCGATGGGCAGACGGGCTCCCCACTGCAGAGGGGACCTCCAGGTGACCGGCTCTGCCTCTAGGGCGCTGGGGCGTGGAGGCATCTGAATGCTGTTTCTCGGCCTGATGGAGACACTCAGAAATGGATTGCTTTGTTAGCGTGTCTATGCCATGACTCATTAAATCATTGTTTGAAACCGACCTTATTTGCTTCTCATTTACGAACGTGCCCGCACTTCCAACACCTGGGTCATCAGATACCTAAATTTGCTTTAAAATTCCTACGATCAGCACTGGAAATTTAAGAAAATTTAGAGATTTTAGAAAGCATTGAGAAAATTTTAGAAGTCAGGTGAATCACAGGGTGATAGCACAGTGAGATGGAGAGTGGCGCAGAGCTGCCAATGAGTATGTCATTAGGTATTTGCACTATGTTCTTTAGGTGTATGTGCATTTCACAGTGTCTGTGCAAGTGTGTGCATGTGAGCCTGTACATGAGTGTGTATGTGGGTGCTTCTATATGTTGAAGTGTTCATGTACCTTCTACTGTCAGAAAGACACTCAGAGAGCTGTAGAGAATTGGTACAATGTCTTCAAAAGTGGGGACCCTGGTGGCACAAGGGGTTCAGCACAGCACTGTGAAGCTATGGGCAGTCTCTGCAGCATGAGTTCCATCCTTGGTTGGCCAGGGAGCTACCCACAGGGCACAGCAGACCTCTCCTGTCTCCCCGCTATGGATTTTAGTCGGTCTGCCTTTTCTGCTCCCCGCTCTGTCTCTGGGGAATCC
Organism: Talpa occidentalis; assembly: GCF_014898055.3. Classification (NCBI taxonomy): domain Eukaryota; kingdom Metazoa; phylum Chordata; class Mammalia; order Eulipotyphla; family Talpidae; genus Talpa; species Talpa occidentalis. The sequence goes on along the minus strand of NW_023602073.1, from coordinate 50,201,800 downwards.
TCTCACCTCCTGTACTTCTGGCCTGTACCTCAGTTCTTGTGTGCATAAATAAATAAACCTTTAAAAAATTTTAAAGTTTGGTAGAATTAACCCATCAAACCCTAGCTTATTCTGGTTTATAATTGTATTATTCGGGCCCTCCCTGGGGGTGCAGGAGTTAAAGTCGCCGTGTCACCAGACACTGAGGCATAAGTTCAGGAGTTTGATCCCCAGCCCAGGAGCTGACCCACACAGGAGAGGGCAGGAGACCTCTCCAATCTCCCCACTGCTCCCCTCAGTTGTGGATTTCAGTGGATCCACCTGTTCTGCTCCCCACTCTGTTGAATCCTCTCACCCACTGCACCTCTGGCCTACACTCCAGTTCTTGCATGCATAATTAAATAAATCTTTTAAAAAAGGGTATTATTCAATTTGCCATCGATTTTAATGCTCAATATTCAAAACAAGATATCCTTACTTTGAAATAAAACATCTATTTTTGTTTACTGTATTCGAACATTTCATAGAAGCAATGACCTCGAACTGTTATTACATTTAGTTCCAACAAATGCTTATGTGGATATTCATTAATTTTTCCAGTAATTAGAAAAAAATAGAGTAAAAAAAGTATTTTTGATACTAAATCATAACATGCTTATTTGAAAGATCTTAAATATAAGACTGAAATTGTTATACATTTTCCTAATTCATTTAAGATTTATTGGTTGGTAAGTGAGCATATTTTAAAAAGTACTATTTAAAAACAATACAAATGATATACTGTATTTTTGAAGACTTCTTAAGTGATTTATAACTTAGATAATATTACAAACTTAAAATTAGTGATATTATTAGTAACATCATATATAAAATCTAATGATATTTTCGATCTCCCACATTTTTCCATATAATACCATGTAACATGGTGTATACCGTATAATGTGTTCTTGTACCATATACTGTCTTATACCATATACTGTTCTTATACCCTATACCGTATACTGTCTGTGTACACCTATGTATCCTATTATGTAAGTGATAGTGATGGTTTATTTTTATTTGAATCAAAATGATGTTTTATAAAGGAATTGAGTATAATAATTTACAATACTAGAGTTAGATTAAATGATACTTGGATACAAACAGGAAAAAATAGAGTATGTGCAGATACTTTTAAACTCCCGTTTCCTGTGATTATCCAGAATAACTTTTAAATACTGATCAAAATTTGTTTCCATAGACTAGACTTAGTCTGTCTCGAGCATATTGCTGTCATTTTTCATGTTGTATGATTTGCAGATATACTTCAATAAAATGATTTTTATAGTTGTTAGATATACATTATGCAATGCTCATTTAAACATATTAGCTTTTACTGTACTTGCCTTGATTTTCAAGCAAAATTTTATGTCACAGTACATTAATTTCTATTATCTATTTTTGCACTTTTTCATTAACACATTTTATTACAATAAACAAAATTAAAGATGGTGTTAGTTGTTTGGCTCCAGGCTGCAGTTATTTCACCAAACATCTGGAAGACAAATGAATGGAACAGACTAGTTGTAATTATATTTATTGATTTGAGTGTTTTTAAATTCTTATTTATTTTGAACAATAATGTATTTGTGTCTATAAATTGATTAATGGATTCTAATCTTAATCATGAAATAGTAGAAGTTACAGCTGGCTAAGTATTGTGGTTTCTTACAAATTACTTCAATTACAGATGCCAAGCATTCTGCATTCCCCACTTAACAAGAAGTGGTTTGCCAAGAAGTTTCTTTAATGATCAGCTTGTCTCTGTACTGGCACAGCTGTTGGAAAAGAAACTACCCATGTCAAACGTACCTCATCCCAAAACTCAATCCCCAACTACACAGCTACACAGTGTGTCTACACAATTATTCCAGGCTTGAAGTGGTGTATGATCTGATATCTTCCCAGTAACAACAGTTGAAACAGTTAGCTTGTATTTATATTTAATTGTTTGCATCATGTTTACCATGCTTTTGAATAATAGAAATAGCCTGCATTGACTAGCAATTACAATATTAAAATACTGTGGGATTTTAACGTGTAAAGTTATGCAGGTTAAAACTGTTCTTTCCTAATTGTCACTTTATGCTATTTTAAAATTTAGATATTACTTGAAAATGAGGCCTCCCTGGTGACACAGGGGTTAAAGGCAGTGCTATCAAGCTATCAGCAGCCATTGCAGCAGGAGTTCCATCCCCTGCAGGCTGGGGAGCAACCCACAGGGCCTGCCAGAACTCTCCTGCCTCTCCCGCTTCTACCCTCAGCAGTGTGTTTCAGTAGATCTGCCTGTTCTGTTCCCCACTCTGTCTCTGGTGAATCCTTTGACCCCTCACACCTCTGGCCTACACCCCAGTTCTTGTATGCATAAATAAATAAATCTTTTTAAAAAGTCTCTTTTAAAATGATCTCTTATATTCATGATCCTATATCTGTTAATAGGATAATAATAGAGGTATATATAAGTTTTTATTTAATTTTTATAATCCAGAAATATGTTTTCCTTTTATAGTAATTTATAAAGAATGGATGAGAGATAGCTTATATATATATACACACACATATAATACATATATAAACTTCTTTCATAGATAGATAATAGTCATATTCTGGTAGTTAGGTGAAAGTATTAAAGTTACTGATTTACCAATTAGAAAGAAAATTTCATTTATAATTTTAAATGCTTTTAAATAGGCTTCATAGGGGCCTCCCCGGTGGCGCAGCGGTTGAGCGCTGGGTTGCGAAGCTGCCCGCAGCCTCTGCAGCGCCGGTTCAATCCCCGGCTGCTCCCCGACCACCGGAGGAGGGTCCCACATGGCGCGCAGACCTCTCCTGCTGCCTGCTGCTCCCCTCAGCAGTGCACTTCGGTTCTTCTGCCTGCTCTGCTCCCCTCTCTGGCTCTGGTGAATTCTCGCACCCTCCCGCGCTTCTGACTGTACCCAGTGCTTGTATAAATAAATAAAGTAAATAAATAAATCTTTTTTTAGAAAAAGGCTTCATAGTATGTTATTGACATGTGCACATTCTTATGTGGAAACTGAGATTCCATTAGACTGCATACACAAAGGAACAATAGAGGAACAGGTTTTTAGTACTCAGAAGTTAATTTGGAAGAAAATAATAGAAGAGTCTGATCCTTCTCAAATTTATGAAGTTGGAACTCAAACAGTGCTAAATGAGTTACGAATAAAAACTAATTGGCAATTAAAAACTATAGAAGGTGCGTTTTACCTTTTTTCACTTCAAGTGAACATGAGGGTGGCTGTGTCGGGACCCAGGGGGTAGCTGCCGGAGAGGGCGAGGAATGTGCGTTCTCGAAGCCATGGCGAGCTGACAAGGCCGGGCTGCCTGGACGAGGGATTCTGATAAGGTTGAAACGATAAACTTACTTATAAAATAAAACACGTCACATCACTTAATGCAGTCATGAACTATCACACACTCGGAGATAGAATTCCGTGTACTGGCGCTAATGAAAGGTGCACCCCATCAGCGCTTGAGCGTGCTGTGCGCCGGGGCCTCCCGCCTCACCTTCCCGCGCGAGTCTCTCCACGTTTCGGGGGCGGCCACGAACAGGGGTGAGGTGTCAGGTCCCCTGGCTCCTCCTGTGGCTCCCTGAGGATGAGCGACCTTGAGCTCCTTGACCTGTGCCTGCCGGCCATTGGCATGTTTTCTGGGAAAAATGTCTATTCTCTTTCTGGTTTTAACCACATAGTTTGGGGCTTTTTACTCCTTAGTGGCACGGATTCTTTATACCTTGTGTGTGGAGCCCCTTGTCAGATCTGTCATTTGCAAACATTTCCTCCAATTTTGTAGGCTGCCTGTTGATTTTTTGATGGTTTCCTCTGCTGTGCAAACTCCATGAGTTACTAATTCTCATTTCTACTTTCTTTCCTCACACAACATATTGCATTTTTTTCTTTGAATAGGACGCTAAATGTCTTGATACTGAGTTGTTCTTTCAATGTTTCAATGTTTTTGCCACAGCCTTCAGAACCACAATAACGTCACTATGATCATTGAAAACTCACCACGAAGTTTGATCATTAAGGAAAAAAATTAATTTAGATAAGATATTGCTAATTTGTTCAGGCTCTTGTTACATGACCATCACTCGGGGAGGAAAGAAATCCTTCATTAATTTCCAAGGAGATAAACAAACACCACAGATATTCAGAGTGCTTTCAGAAAAAGGATATTTTCTTCTTTTTGAACAGTACCACGGTTGAAGAATTTATTGACTTTATAAGCACAGAAATATAAGATCAAAACTAATGAAAATTGGAAGCACAATTTTCAAGTAACTTGATAGGCACTAGGGACTGCTGGAGACATCCAACACCAGATGACTTCATTGTAAGGGAGGCCATCAAAATGGGGATGAATACGAAGAGAAAAAATGCTGCTTGATTTACAATCTTCAGTTGGAAAGTAAATGTAAATATGCACAATTTCCCCTCCCCTCGCCATCCTTGCTGCTTTCCTTCAGTGTCTCTCTTCCTTCCTCATGTTCGTCTTTCCTCTTTTTCCTTCTTCAACTGTATAAATTTTCTTCCTTCTCATTTAGAAAATTTTGCAGTGTTAAAATGTAGCATTAATTGAAGTTTAACTCTCCTCAGACTCTCCCTTTCTTTATAAAACTTTAAGATGCCCTATGCAGTGTCTTAATTTCCTTTCCTACCATATCCCCAGATTGTAACTACACCAGAATGCTGTCACACGATTTTTATGGGAATATAAATGTATTAAATGTAGGAAGGTCAATAATAGTTTATAGCATTTGATGAATGCTATAAATGATGAATAATACTTTATAGCATTTCTTTAGAAAAATAATATGAAACAAAAAAATTCAGTATAAGTGCCTATGATTGTCAGAGGAATAGCATGAATATTGGAGGTATAATGAAATTTATATTTGCATTCAGTTATAGACTAAGATAGAAAAATGGTAAATGTATAGGATGTGCTAGATTTCATTGACCTACTAGAGCTAAGATGCTTGCAGTTCAAGGACAGAAACGAGATTTAAATGATCCAATGTTGAATTAGAATACAGCTAGGCAAACTGTGGGAACTGTTACAAATATCATTAGCTTTTTTAAATTACCACAATAGTAAAATTTTAAGTATTATTTAGGGATGCTTCAAAATAACATTTTTCTTTTGCATGTCTACAAAGATTGTAGGGGCTGCCAAGAAGTGCTTCTAGAAGCAGATTAAGTTTTGGGGAAGCAGGAGAAACACTGGAAATCAACAACAGAAGCAAACGCTGTTCATTGTAAAGGGACATTTGGGGGCATAATATGCATATATGAAAAAATTACAAATGTCACAGCAAAAGAATATTTTCAATGTTTGAGGTCAGTGCACTGTGCTTCTCTAAGACTAACTGGCTTCTCTCATTGGGTCATGATTGATTTGCCCACTCTGCAGGGGAAGTTGGGGTGGGGGTTTTTCAGCATCACCTGGGTTCTCTTCCCAGGTGATGTTCTCAGAATCTTTGCAGTGGAGTCTGGGTGAGGGGGCTCCATGGCCAGGCACCCAAGTGGTCCTCACCCAAGTGCTCCCTCACCGTGCAGTAGAACTCAAGGTGGGGCCAGCTCTGGCTCCCTCCTCCAAGACTGGTGTCCCCCAAAGGCACTTGCTCCCTGCCCCCCATAGCTTTGTCACAAAGTGCACCTCCCTCGCTTCCACTGGCCTCCTGGGAGACCCCATACTTCACCCGCCAAATCAGCCACCCCAACGTATTGGTTCTTTTATTTGTTTCATGTGTTATATAAAATTTGATATTTTGCCTATTGATGTGAGGCAGCTAACTATATTAATAAAAAAAACTATCATGTAACAAAGAAGAAAGCAAAGTTCAAATGTAGAAATCCTTTTACATTTGACTTTAAAATTCAGAGAATTATCACCCCCTAATTTTCTTCGCTATGCCACAATAAAAAGAAAAAGAGTAGATGCTATTCAAAGAGAAATAAACTGCATCCAATTAATTAGAAATAGTGGGAAATATCTCTTACATTTACAAATCCGTTGACTTCTGCACAAGATGCTTGTTTATTCATAGAGGGAAAAGATTTACATGTTTAGTAGAGAAACGCTCTCATGTGATTAAAAAGCAGGAGATGTAGCCTATTGTTTTTCCTTCTGTGGGCTGACTTATCTGTCGGAAGCGCTTGAATAACACAGGTCTGATCTGCTTGGATTCGCTTAAAGATTTCCCTGTACACCAACAACAATGTTATGTTATGAATAAGAACAGTTCAATGCTGTAAGTGCCTTTTCGCTTCCTTATGATTTTCTTTTTCTTTTTTTTTTTTTTTATAGAGGCATGCTTTATTTATTTATTTGTTTGTTTTTTGTTTATGCATGCATTGGGTACAGTCAGAAGCGCGGGAGGGTGAGAGAATTCACCAGAGCCAGAGTGGGGAGCAGAGCAGGCAGAAGGACCGAAGTACACTGCTGAGGGGAGCCGCGGGCGGCAGGAGAGGCCTGCACGCCATGCGGGACCCTCCTCTGGTGGCCGGGGAGCAGCCGGGGATCGAACCGGCGCTGCAGAGGCTGCGGGCAGCTTCACAACCCAGCGCTCAACCGCTGTGCCACTGGGAGGCCCCCTTCCTAATTGACTGTGTTCTAAGAATACAGTATATAATACACATGACAAACAGAAGATGGGTTAATTGGCTAATTACGTTTTCCCTAAGGCTGCAGGTCAACAGTAGGTGATTAGTATTTCAGATTTGGGGGGAAACAAATATATAATATATATGGATTTTCAACTGTGTGGGGTTGGTGTTCAAACTCCTGCATTGGTTAAGAAAGGACAACTGTAATGTGATAAAGGTATGGACTATTTTTTAAAACTTTCTATCACTTCTGTAGTTTGAAAATAGAAGTACCCTTCTCTCTCATATGCAATAGGAGTTCGTGTCTGCTAAGATAAATTCTTTTATACTCTTTTCAACAGTGTGATTAAATACTATGTTCATGGGGTTAGGTATAAAAATCCAACTACTGATTCTCCTATATCAACAGGATCAATTTATCACAGAGATGCCTATTACCTCTTCAAATCACCAATGCTGCAGAGCTCTCTTTCATCTTTCTAAACTCCAATCATAAATAATTTTTTACCTCTCCCTGATCATTGTGAAGTTTCAAAGTTGTTTACATGTATCCTTAATATGTTTTTTTTTTGCCCTAAAGTGAATTTCTTATTTCCTACATAATTTTTATAAATCACTACACTGTTCTCTTAGCATCTTGCTTGACTCTAATTCCATATCATTCAAGGAAGAATAGAATAGAAAACTGATGCATGAGCTTTAGATTAAATCTGAAAACAAATCCTGCCCCATTGAGCTGGTGAGCCATCGAACACTTTTTTTTTTATTTTATGTATTTTTACATCATTTGTCATTTTTGCACAATATATGCATTTTCATCTTGGTTATAGTCCCCACACAATTCCCACACCCCTTTGTTTTCATCCTACTCCCTCCCCCCATCCATAGTGTGTCACTGGTTTATAGTTTCTTGTTGATTTTGATGATGTGGTATATATACACAATGGAATATTACTCAGCAATCAAAAAAGATCAACTCATGTAATTTGCAGCAACATGGATGGAGCTGGAAGGGATCATGCTCAGTGAAATAAGCTAGAAAGAAAAAGAAAAAGACCGGATGGTCTAAATAAGGAGACCAGGAAAAAGACTAATTACAATAAAGTAAAAACTGTCGGTCACTTTATATCATGCACTCTAGAAATCTTTTCTTTAATCCTAGTAAATCAGAAGAAGATCTATTACAATGAGTTGCTATGCATTTTCTTTAAGAAAGCAAGCACTTGTCACCATATTTGATGATGAAGAAATATTGATATTGATCACAATAGACGTAACTTTTGTCCTGCTCTTGGGAGGAGAGTTTGAGACTTGAAAGGTCACACTGGGACAGACTGCACGGCTGTTCCTCATCAGGGCAGCTGCTCTGCTCCCTCAGCTGAACTACATAGAAACCCCGATCGCATCACCATGTTTCCCGAGGGCCACTGTTGAGGGGCATCTAGCCTGCTGTCTCACACTCACCAGCGTCGTCACAGCTCCGTGTCCACCCCGAGCAGCACCGCCTCGCTCCTGCCCCTGGCACACACCCCTCTGGACCTGACTGCATTGATCTGTAACATTATAAATTAATTATTAATGATAAATAGTAACAAAGAAGAAATCATCAAATTAAAATAACATATCCCTTATAATTACAGGATAAATGGTGGAGGTGATGACAGAAAAAAAGTGATAATTCTGATGAAAATGACCAAGTTGATTATGGGAAAAAGAAACAGAAAGGAGAGAAACTGTTCAGGAGAGAGGGGAGGGGAGGGGAGCGTGAGGGACAGAAGTGCAGGGAGAGAGGAAGGGGGCAGAGGGGAGGAGTGGTAGCTCTGCCAATGTAACCCACAAGTTTTTTTCAGTCTAGGAAAACTTTAGTTTACTGAGGTGTGGAAGGCATAAATAGAATTTTTCTATTAGCTCTACATAAGAGGCTTCAGATCTGATTGTCTATATTTTACATGCTTTCCTCCCAAGAATAATTTCATATTTCACGATGGTTCTAGTTTATCTCATGTTCAATCTGCATCTGAACCTGGAATGCTCTTAGATTTTATTTTATTGAGCTGACACTGATTTTCAGCCCCATGGGATTCAGAGGACTTGGGCCCCGCCTCTCAGATGTATGTCACCTGCTAATCATTTGAGATCAGTGTGTTATTGAGCCCACTGCAGCATGGAGACTGGGGTTCTGATTTTAAATAAAGTAAAATGCATCTCCTATATAAACCGTTAACTACCTAATTAAGACATTTCATGTCAGTGCGCGCTTCCCATGCTCATTGCAAATACCGAATGGCTGGTTGTCTGGATTTGTTATTACACATTAGGGTCCTACTTCAAAATCCTCCTGGAAAGACTAAGGAAGCTGCTGCACAGCTAGAGTTAGAAGAGACTGAATTGGACCCCAGTGTTCCCTGTCCAGCGCGGACTCTGCAAGAAGCTCCAGAAAAAGAGGAGTGGCCCCTGTATCTGCGCATGTTGCTCCAGGGGACCCTGCTGGAGGGTGTTTCGAGGATTTTATGCTCATCAGCAAGGTTGTTGGCAGATGTTAAGCTGCTTGAAGAGCCTCAAGTGCACTGCATCGGGCATGAGCACCCAGCACAGGGGACAGCGTCTTTGGAAGACCTGATGCCAGAAGCTTCGGGAGCACTTAAGCTATTGGGGAAATGCATCCATGATGTTGTCACACTTGCAGGTGACGCATAAAACCCACAGTAATTGTGTGGCTTATGTTTCAAAAAATGAATCTACTAGAACCTAAAGGAATCTCTTGTACATATTTCTATTGAGAAATTAGTGAACACTTTATATAAAATTTAAAAGTTATTTTCACATGATTGACTTTATTTCATACTTGCACCATATTAAACTATCCTTCTACTAGACTTTCTTTTTTTTTTTTTTTAAAAGATTTATTTATTTTTATACAAGAACTGGGGTACAGACCAGAGGTGCAGGAGGGTGAGAGGATTCACCAGAGACAGAGGGGGGAACAGAACAGGCAGACTGACCAAAGTACACTGCTGAGGGGAGCAGCGGGCGGAACAGGAGAGGTCTGCTGCGCCATGTGGGATTCTCCCCGGCCAGATGGGATGGAACCCGCACTGCAGAGGCTGCGGACAGCTTCACAGCACTGCGCTCAATGTGCTGCACCACCGGGGAGGCCCTCTACTGGACTTTCTAAATTGACTTTTATTTGTTAGAAGATTTTAGTTTTACAGCAAAACAGAATCAAGTTGCTTAGACATTCCCTAACCTGCTCCACTCTGACACCCTGGGCAGGTGGCACAGCCCTGGGTTAACAATCCACGGTGACTCATCATCTTCACCCAAAGTCAGTCATTGGACATGCGGGTTCACTCTTAGCATTTTATGTTTCATGGACTCAGGCAAAGATTTACACTAATTTTCATCATCAGAATCACTATGAAGTCACCTACACACCCCAGCAGCAGCCCTGGCCCTGGAGTAGGGCACTAGGATGGAGTCACCAGTGCAGGTATTTTAAATTGGTAAAGATTTCTTCATTTTCTCCAAGGCAAGCCTTTTGACTCTATTATTATTAAACAATGTGGAAGCGGAGAATATTGAAGGGCATAATAAAAATCCCCATATTTCTGATGTGAATTATGAAGTAAGTTTTAAATAACTGAGATTTATCAATGAATTCCACTTGTGTCAAAAATAATTGCCATGTTGACATATTTTGTCATAAAGAATAAGCATATGTGCTCTTTAACATGTTTTCCAAAGCACTTTTAATATTCTCCAAGACAAAACGTGGTCTAAATTCGGTAAAAAACATAGAGGAGTCTCACATATGAAGTGACAATTTATCTGTTAAAATAAATGTAATGAAAATTTGTAAGCAAAATATTCATATTTTAGAATATTTTGCAACTCTGAATTATAAAGTGTGTTTATTATTTCAGGGATGATATATTTTCCTAGTGTCCCATATGTACTAAGGACATCTCAATTTGAGGAAAATGTCACTGGACAAAGGATAAACAAAAATTGATGTGAAATGATAAATATCAATAAAATCTGAAACTATCCCTAAATAACCAAACTTGTCTATGTGGGGCATTGTTCATCTCTCTTACATATTGCCCCAAATCATCTGTCAAAACTTCATTGTCCTTTGGGCCAACAAAGATGATGTTCAGAAATGATTTTTCAGTCGCAATTAACTTAAAAAGTGCTATACTTACAACTCTCCAATGCATTAAAACAAAATTTATCATTATAATAATAAATAAATAATAAGAAATTTATATTGAACAAAATATTAGCAAAAGTTTTCAGGTAAATGAAGAACAAAGTAAATACTGTGGACAGACAAAAGAACATTGCCCTGGGTGGTTTGAATTAACTGAGATTAAAATCTTTAGCAGTTAAATAGTTTCTAGAAATTGTTAAATGTCAAATATCCCGAGGCGCTCCACTGGTTTCATTCACTCTGAGGTGAACAGTAATATCCATGCTCCCTTGATCTATCAGTTACCTATTAACAGAAGTTGCATCAGCAAGCAGACCTTGTTGATTTAGTTAAACCCACAAAGCAAACGCTCACACGTGAGTGTGCCATTTTGCACACATGGCCGTAATCCCGGAGTCAATATAAAATGTGGGACAAAGAGAAGAAATGGGTTTGTGGAAACTCTTATTGTCCTAAAACCACAAATGAGTGAATTCTGTTTGTATTTCAGATTAGCTTTGAAGTCTATACTCAAAGCTTATAAAATAAATTTTGAAGTTTATTTTAGAAACAGGTGGATGATATGTGACTTTATCTAAAACGTGTTGGCTTTTTTTCTTTTTCTCCATTACATAACGATTAGGAGCACTGCCCCTTCTCAAATGCATGGGCCCTTGTCATGTGGTCACTGTCCAAGCACTTTCCCGCCCACCCCAGCCTCGCCATCCTCCAGAGACCCCCAAAGCAGCTCCAGGAATCCACAGGAGAAAACTCTTTGCTACCTCCTCTTCAGAACCAACCAAACTTTGGATTTCTTTATTCCAATTTTGTTGTAATATAATTGACTTTAACACTGTGCAACCTTAACCCTGTATATCTGTATCTATCCTTCCTCCCTCCCTCCCTCCCTCCCTCCCTCCCTCCCTCCATCCTATCCATCCATCTAAATGATCGCCATGGGAAGTTTCATTAACACCCACCATGGCAGAGTTATAATTCTGTTTCCTTGTGATTAGAACTTTTGAGACCCATTGTTAGCAGCTTTCAAACACACGGGATTAAGTATAGTCATCAAAACGCATATGACCCTCCCATCTCCTTTATCCTTCAAACTGGAAGGTCATACCTTTGGTGGAAGGTCATACCTTTGGACCACCCTTTGCCTATCTCTCCCTCACCCCCTTATGGGAGCTTGTTTCTATGTTTCTTCATTTTCATTCCACAGATGCGATCTTGCAGTGTTTGTCTTGCTGTGTCTGACTCACTAAGCCTACAGTCCTCAAGGTCACATGGCAGGATCTCCATCTTCTGTGGGGCTAATAATGTGTGTGTGTATGTGTGTGTGTGTACGCGCACAGTCATGCGCTGCTTCACGACAGGACACATCCTGAGCAGCGCCTTGTCAAGGGATAGTGTCAGCGTGTGGCCTTCAGGAGCGGGCCGCCACACCTGTGTGACACGGTCTGTTGCACACGCAAGTGATGCCCTCCGGCCTGTGGGAGCCGCCGTGGGCTGAGGCTCGTGGGCAAAGCGCTCTCATGCCACGGCGAGCGCACACGCGTGTCTTTACGCACCTGTCGGTGTCGGGGCGCAGATCACTGGGTCTCCTCCGAGTCTAGGGGCGTCGTCAGCGGCAGGGCCCTGGGGCCAGGAGTTCTCTTCCTCCGGATAAAGGCCCGGAAGCGGACCCGCTGGGTGAGGCGGGCGCTCGGCCTGGAGGAGCCCCCAGGCCCAGACCGGGTTGCCCAGAGGCTGCACCCTGGCCCTGGCCCGCGGTCGGCGCAGGAGGCCTCAGCCCTGGGTCGGCCCGGAGAGCCGGAGAGCGGGCTCGGAAGCGCTCGGCGCTGCAGGTGCCAACCCGCGCCCCCTCCACTGGCTGCCCTGGCCAGCGGGGAGCCTGCAGGAAGTAGCCGGGTCTTCCTGGGCTAGGAGCCTGCGCCCCGCAAGCCTGCTCCTTGCCCGCAGCTCTGGCCCTGACTCAGCTTCACCTTCTCGCCCAGACGCTGCCCGCCTCAGGGCCGCGGGAGCCGCTGCCCGGTGGGACTTGGCCGCGCTGGGCGAGCGCGCTGCTCCCGGGAGGGCTCTCTCTGCCCGAGAGACAGGAATCAGGGTGCACTGTGCGTTCTGTTGGATTGGGGAGCGCGCCCTTGCAGCACCCGCTCCTCGGCGCCCTGTTCTCCTGGGAGGACGCGGGCCACAGGCCCACGTGGCTGCTCTCAGACCTGCGCTCTGGGGCCGCGCAGCCGCCTGGTGACCCGCGCCCCGACGCCTCCACGCGCGCGGGGGCGAGTCCCGGGGAGGAGGCGCCGAGACGAGGGGCTGGCGCGGCTGGCGCTAAAACTGAGTTTAGTGTAGAACGTGCCTCATAACGCATTTCCCATGTGCTTTTCCTAATGTGAAGCCTGTTGAAAATCAACCTGACTCCTCCCGCCTCGCGCCGCCGCCGTCTCGCGCCCTGGTCCGCGTCTCCCAGGACCACGGCAGCCGGCGCTGTCCGCGTCTCCAATGGGCTTTCCAGGATCATTGCTTTTCACTCGTGACACGTAATGTTTAAAGCTTTTCGACATGGGAAACCGTCTGGCTTCCCGTCAAGAAGTGCAGCTCCTGGGGGGCCGCTTGCGGAGAAGCCCCTGAAGGTCCCGCGCCGGGGCCGGGCTGTCCGCGAGGCCGCCGAGGGGCGCGGGGACCAGCACCCCGTCCCGGGGCCTCCGCAGGAGCCGCTGAACTGCAAAATCTCTCCCTCCTCCTGGGAGACAGCGACTGCTGCCCGGACTCTGGCAGCTCTAATCTGCACATGGCATAACCCCTGCTGAGAAAACCAGTGTCGAATATTTGTCATTTTAGAGCTTTTTATTATGTGGCTCCATCATTCTCATACTGTTATAAGCTTTTATGGGGAACAATTAAATGACACCGTGGTAACCCCAGTGTGAAAAGCCGGGATATTAATTTGTGTGAACCTTATGCTGCAAATAACTGGGGGAATAATCAAAAAATTTTCTGCATATAAATTTGTTAATTTTTTTCCTGCTGATCAAATTAGAAAAGAAACCTGAAAATTCATTCTAAGATACCTCTGTGTTCTCACTATTTTTTTAAAAGAATCAAAATTTAGAGACATAAAATATTTGAGCAATCAAGGAGACACGGCGCAGAGCTCAAGGAATGTAATGTTTCCATAAACATGTATACTTATGTTTCATACACTGTCCTGATTTTACCATGGTGATTATCATATGCACACATGTATTTGTATGTACCAAAATACTTTTATAGTTTATGATCATTAAATCTTTATTAATACCCAAAGAAAAAGAATAAATGTAGTCCTTGAAATCTTTTTTAAAAAACTGATTTTGCCATATATTTTTAATTATTTTTATTTATTTATGCATACAAGAGCTGGGGTGTGGGGCAGAGGTGCAGGGGTGAGAAGTTTCACTGGAGACAGAGTGGGGGACAGAACAGGCAGATCCACTGAAATCCACTGCTGAGGGGGGCAGCCGGAGACAGGAGAGGTCTGCTGCCCCTCATCTCCCTGCCCTGGAGGGAACTCAGGCCCCAGTGGTGACAGTGCTAAGACTTAACCTCTAGGCCACCAGGAGGGCCCTTATTCCTTGAATTTTTTTTTGTGAATTAATAAAAAGATAAATTCCAAATCAAATCAAGATTTATTCATTTACTTCACAACCTTCTGAATCTTTCGATTTTTTTGTGAAGAGAAAGATGATGAATTTATAGTGAGACAAAATAGAGGGAATGACCTAGTCTGTCCTGTAGGTAAGGGGCTTCCGCTTCGCAAATACAGTGATGGTCACAGTGGTCCCTCCTGAGGCTCATATGGAATCAGTCAACTCCTCTACATTAATTGAGTCACTAAAGCATTGTTAAACTTGTATTTAAAATTTGAGTCAACAAAATACTGTCTGGAAAAGCCATGATAAAAGTCAACTTCTATACTGAACACAGTAGCTATTTTCTTTTCTTCAGTCACAGAGTTAGGCAGAAATCTGCTTTGGCTAAGACTACAAACAAAAATAATGATTAATATAGATACCCAAATGATTCTACTGAAGACATTATAAGCAAAATTAAGGATTATGTTACAAACATAATTTTAATATTATGGTTTGTCCAGTTGCTCACAAACCAATTTTAATATTGACTATTGACACGTTTCAAATTTGAGAATCTAATCATTGTCTTATCAATCCTGACAATTATGTAAAAACTGCGCTAATAAAGCTCCATGTTGATGTTGATGTCACATTCCAATGACCTCATTCAACCAGTGCTTATCTCCATTCACTTTGAAGTCAATCTTGAGTTAGAAGTCTTGGTCATTTGTACCTCCATAGACAGAGTGTTACTTGAGTGGATTTACAAGTTATTCTTCACTTTATTCTTCCCCTGAAATGTTTTGATCCTAGAAAGTTGTCCCCAGTGACCTTTATTCAATCATATGTCATTTTCTAGTTCATTAACTGTCCATTAATGTTTACTCTGATAATGAGGGACAGCATGGTCAAATTAATCAGCCTCATATCTATTAATCTCATTTTCATACTCATTATTTCTTAAACTTTTCTCCCGTGACATGTATTCTCTATTCTCTTAATCATTGTTTTCTATCCTCAAAGTGTTAGTTTTATTTCCACTTGACTGGGATCTACAAATTGGATATGGTTTTTTTCTAGTTTTTCTGAATATATTTAGGAACAAAGCTGGATTTTTTTTGCTGAATGTAGGTGACTTCTTTGATCCAGATAATTAATTATGTCACATTTTACCATTAGGCATAAAATTAAAATCTTGATTCATACACTTAACATATATCTAACAATGATATTCTGCTCCCAGCATTATGAAACTATAGAAAAAATTATTCTTTGCCGTCAATGAACTCAAACATTGAAAGATGAATTTTAATATGTATATATTTGTGATTACTAGATTAAATGGTTATGTTTGTCTTTATGATTAAAATGACAATGAGTAGTAGCTTACTATTGAAATACACTTATCCAATAGGTTAATACACTGGCCAATTAGTCTCATCTTTTATTCTATACGTATATTTCAAATTTAAAAATATTCATGCTATTACTCAGAATCAGTGACTTATTTTTCCTTGCATTTAATTAATAGTTAAACATGTGTTGGCTGAAATAAAAAGTGTTAATGATCATTAGATAATCAAAGAGAGGATATGGTCCCAGGAGCAGAAGGACAGATGTATCCACGAGAGCTGTTGCCACAATCACAAGTTAAGGTGGGTTTATGGGCCTTGTGCCAGAGCCGCATGTAATGTATGCAGCAAAACGGTGAGTCCTGAGGTCAGAATTGTAATTATCCCGAAAGGGGGGTTCGGCTTCTCCCCTGGGGGTTTAGACCTTTGTGTTTCCTAAGTCATCCTGACCCACAGAGATGCGGCTGCGCGCTGTGTGCAGACGCGGCCAGTGGCTGGGGTGTCGTGCATGCTGACCCCTGGGGACGGCGTCGTGGAGACTCGGGAGCCGTGGTCCTGACGGTCTTCCATCCGCTTCGTGTCAGCCGGGTGCGCCAGGGCGGCCCTGGCAGCCCAGATCCTGCGCGGGATGGCGGAGGCTGTCCTCACAGTCCGCGACCCCCTCACTTCACCCCAGGTCTGCTGCTAGGGGAGGAGGCCCGATGCACTCACTTGTTTCAAGCATTTCTCAAGTAAAAGCTTCCTTTGTCTTCATGAAGTCTCTCTCTTCTCATGTGATAAATTGACATGTGTAATTGATGCAAAAAATTGTGATATTTTGAGACCATTAAAAATAAAATGAGGGCCTCCCCGGTGGCGCAGCGGTTGAGCGCTGGATTGAGAAGCTGCCCGCAGCCTCTGGGGCGCTGGTTCGATTCCCGGCTGCTCCCCGTCCACCGGAGGAGGGTCCTGCATGACGCGCAGACCTCTCCTGCCGCCTGCTGCTCCCCTCAGCAGTGTACTTCGGTCCTTCTGCCTGCTCTGCTCCCCGCTCTGGCTCTGGTGAATTCTCTCACCCTCCCGCGCTTCTGACTGTGCCCAGTGCATGTATAAACAAACGAACAAAGAAAGAAAGAAAGAAATAAAACATGCCTCAAAAAAAAAAATAAATAAAATGAGTGAAATTTCTTGAATCGTTATGCTTAACGAGAGGCCAACAATAGCTTCTCACTCCAGTAGTAGCCGCTCACACCCAACAGCTTCTTTTTTTTATAATAAATTTTATTTTTATATTCCCCATACAATTGCAACCTCCTTATTTTGACCCCAGTCCCTCCCCTCCTCACACCCCACCCCATATAGAGTGTCTCTGGTTCATAGTTGCTTGCTGATTTTGATTTTCACTTTCTTATAGTTATTCATTTTCCTGGTCCCTTATTTAAGTTTTCTAGATTCCTGCTATGAGTGAGACCATCCGGTATTTTCCTTTTTCTTTCTGGCTTATTTCGCTGAGCATGATCCCTTCCAGCTCCACCCATGTTGCTGCAAATTGTATGTGTTTATCTTTTTTGATTTCTGAGTAATATTCCATGGTGTATATGTACCACATCTTCTTGATCCAGTCATCTATTTTTGGGCATTTGGGTTGTTTCCAAAGCTTAGCTATTGTAAACAGTGTTGCTATAAACATAGGGGTGCAGGTGCTCTTTGGAATTGATGTTTCTGTGTCCTTTGGGTAAATACCTAGGAATGGAATTGCTGGATCACATGGAAGCTCTATGTTTAGTAGGTCAAGAAATCTCCACACAGTTCTCCAAAGTGGTTGGACCAGTTTGCACTCCCACCAACAGTGCAGAAGAGTTCCTTTTTCTCCACATCCTCGCCAACATTTGTTGTTGCTAGTTTTTTTAATATGTGCCATTCTCACTGGTGTAAGGTGGTATCTCATTGTGGTTTTGATTTGCATTTCCCTGATTACAAGTGATGTTGAACATTTTTTCATATGCGTTTTGGCCATTTGCATTTCCTCTTCAGAGAAGTTTCTTTTTAGCTCTTCTGCCCATTTTTGGACTGGATTATTTTCTTTGCTGTTGTTGAGTCTCATCAGCTCTTTGCAGTTTTTTGTGATCAGTCCTTTATCATTAGTGTTGTGTGCAAAAATATTCTCCCAGTTGGTGGGGTTTATCTTTGTTTTTGTTATTGTCTCCTTTGCTGTGCAGAAACTCTTTATTTTGATGTAGTCCCAGCTATTTATCTTTGCCTTCACTATCACTGCTTTGGGTGATGTGTCTGTAAAGATGTCTTTGATGTGCCCATCATGTAGTGTTGCGCCTATATTTCCTTCTATGTATTTTATGGTTTCAGGTCTTATGTCTAGTCCTTTAATCCATTTTGAGTTGGTTTTTGTGTATGGTGTGAGGTAGTAGTCAAGCTTCATTCTTTTGCATGTAGCGACCCAGTTTTCCCAGCACCATTTATTGAACAAACTTTCTTTGCTCCAATGCATATTCTTTGCTCCTTTGTCAAAGATTAGTTGACCATAAATCTGTGTCACACCCAATAGCTTCTACACCGTACACAGGCAGAAGGGAATTCACCAGGTGCTGTTATAGAAGTAAGCTCACTCACAGACGTAGTCTTGCCTATTTATTGCTGACTACAGAAGGCTGACAGAGTTTGCATGGAAGACAAATGCTCAAGAACTATTTTTTTAAAAGGAGAAAATTGCTGGAAAAACAGTGAAATTTGCATACAATATATGTAGAAATAAGTTTGTATTTCTTAAAATATCTTCATAGAATTATGAAGCTGTAGACCTGCAATTATAAGTGGTGATGACCTCTGACCTCCATTCCCACCCATCCCATTCCAATCCAGAGAAAATCAGAACATCCTCCCTTAGCAGAGACTTCAAATAATTACCACATTCACAATAGAATTTAACAGCTTTTCATTTTTCATTCTTCACTGGTTAAGAGGAGAAAACTCTTCAGTATTTCTCTCCAGTAATTTGCTGAGCAGAAACTAGGTAGATGGTACTGAATTTTAAATTTTTTTTAAAACAATAAAAATAGCAGGGAATGAACAGACTTTTCAACAAATGGCGCTAGGACAATTGTATGTTCACATGGGGGAAATTCAAAATTCAACCCCTCTTCACACTGTATACAATTTTTATTTCTAAAATCCACTTACAAATGTAACGTAGATAGAAATATACCCATATACATAAATAGTATGTGTGCCGCAGTTCCATAGGACATGTTTAACCTTTGTAGCTTAATTATTTCAATACGTGAGAACACAGCTAATATACCAAGTCAAGGCTCAGGGGTGAAGTCTGAGCTAACAATACAGATCTCCTAAGGCTACTAGCCAGGGACTGCTCTCAGATGCCAGTGAGTTTGCTACACCAATAAAAATGCTTTTTTTGGTACCCAAATTCAAGGTGTGGGTGTTTATGTTAATAATGATAAATGAATAACCTTAGGATAATCGAGTAAAATGTAAAGCACTGATACATCACCTTGTCCTGAATTAGTTCGTCCCTGTTGAAATGGGTCTGGAGCTCTGGCTTCACCCATGGGAGGGCCAAGATCCGTCCCAGCCACCATCGCCTGCAATGAGTTTGGACTTGGCCTGCTTTTCCTGAAGCTTTTATCTTTTCTGCAAAGTGACAAGGATAACAGATTGAGAAAGCCAAGCCTCTGACACATCTTCAGAACATAGTCCCTAATTTGCTTTAAATATAGAGTAGGGGAAATACATGTATTTTGTGAATAAACATTTCCTTTATGGACTGATAGAAAAGCGACTTACTAATAACCACCTTGAAATATTCTTATGATGACGATGTGTGCCTGAAACCTGCATGTTATAAACCAAAATTACTTCATAAAAATGTTTTGAAAAGGCATCTATTATCCAAAAGTTTCCCAGATTGCAGAGTCCTTGCAGAAATTCAGGGGCTCAAAGTCTATTATAAAATACTTTGTTAAATTCACCTGTTACTGGAAAGATTTTTGTTTAGTGCTTTGCTTTTTAAATCATTCAGCATGAGTGAATTGAGGTTGTAACCCTGAACTATTTCCTTGAAGAACTTTTCAACATTATCACTATGGAATTAATTTCTCAGTCCAAAAGACAGGCAGAATATTTTGGGGTGAATGGAATTGATGAACTTTCAGATTGCTTTTCTTAAGGTCAGACCTTTATTGAATAATTATACAACTTCACACTCATTGGCTTTCGAACAATGATTGATATTATGATATCTTCCAAAAGCTTTTAGCCAAGAACAAGGAGTCTATTCAAATATCATGGTAGGGCCTCCCTGGTGGTGCAGTGGGTTGAGTGCAGCTCTGTAAAGCTGTCCGCAGCCTCTGCAGCGCAGGTTCAATTCCCGGCCCGCCAGGGAAATGCCCGCATATCATGGCAGACCTCTCCTGCCTCACCTGCCGCTCCCCTCAGCAGTGTCTTCGGTCCGTCTGCCTGTTCTGCTCCCCACTCTGTCTCTGGTGAATTCTCTCACCTTCCTGTGCCTCTGACCTGTACCCCAGTTCCTGTATAAATAAATAAATCTTAAAAAAAAACAAATATTATGCTAAAAATATATTAAAGTTTCTTTGAATCTTGGAAATGACCATACTCTTTTAAATATTTGGAGACCTCTGAATTTTGGTCATTTCAATATTCTTCTAAATATCAAGTCTTGATAAGCTACTGTAATGTAACTGCCATGTATAAAAAGATAAACATCTTGCTTCATAGTTTTTCTTTCATTTTGTTTTATAATGTAAATATTTTTTAAAAAGATTTATTTATTTATTTTATACAAGCACTGGGTACAGTCAGAAGCATGGGAGGGTGCGAGAATTCACCAGAGCCAGAGCGGGAACAGAACAGACAGAATAATGAAATACACTGCTGAGGGGAGCAGGGGGCGGCAGGAGAGTTTTGTGCGCCATGTGGGACCCTCCCCTGGCAGCCGGGGATCAAAATAGCGCTGCAGAGGCTGTGGACAGCTTCGCAGCCCAGGGCTCAACTGCTGAGCCACCAGGGGAGGCCCTATAATGTAAATATTTATAGAAAGATTAAGGATTATTAAATTTCATGTTTTGTAGTCAAATACTAAAATTCTCAAACTTACACAAATAATTAAATTTATGAAAATATATGCTCCTTGATAATTTATTAGTTATTGCAAGAATATGATCTATATATCACAAATCCTTAATAACAATTAACAGCCGCTCCTATATTCATCGGTTCATAACACATATTTTCCACATGTTTTCATTTGTGAAGTAGAAGGTGTTTCATAGCTCAACAGCAGTGCATTTTCCCTTTCTTTCGTGTTAGCCATGGTCTGTCCACTCAGTATTCCCCTGACAGTGGGACAGGACCTCACACACACAGTGCAAGATGAGAAACGTCAGTTCCATCTCTCAGCCTGGGAGGGAATATAGAAAATATTAAAAGCCAATAACAATGAAACTGTGTTTGTATTTTGATAGAAGAAATGCTGTCTCTGCGGCACTCATCAGGGTTTTTAGCTCCCAGATCAAATGCCCAAGTTTATACACATTTCTTGCATCTCATGGGATCATGATCAACTCTAATTAGTATTATAAAAACTTGTGTTTAGTTGATCCATTACTAAGAAGTATCTTACCAGGCTTTGGCTACTAGATAGAGTGGAAATTTAAGATCTTAACTTTTTTTTTTTGGTTCTACCAAACACCAATTCTGCAGTCAGAGTGTTAGGGGGAAAAGGATGTCCTAAAGCTAATTCCATACAGGCTTTGTGGACTCCACCCCCACCCCAGGTCAAAGCCAAAGACACTGGGAACTCCAAATCCCATCACCACCAAAGGGAAGGTGGCTGAGACCTGAGGGTGGGGTTAAGCAGCCAGGTGGATATAAAAAGGCAGACATGCGGGCTTTGGGGGATCCCCATTTTGGCTCTCTGCCAGTTCTGAGAGTGACTTTGGGTTTCCAGGTCGGCGGATCGGGTAGGACGCATTAAAGACTTTATTTCCCTATTTTCTCCCTTATTTCCTTTTCTCTTGTAAATAAACCTTTTATTAACCTGTTGTGTGTGTCTGTAGTAGAGTATTCATAAGTCCCTTTAAAGCGCGAAGGTGAGGACCCACAGCCAGGAACCCGTTTAATATCGGGGCTGCTCTATAACAAGAGGTCTTTAAATTTTGGAAGAACTCACTAAGCTAATTATACTCTTTGAAAGAATGGGTAAGCTAATTATACTCTGTTACTCTTGAAAGCAAAACTGTTGCGAGCCAGCCGCAGCAGTCTGGGTGTCAGGGGTTCCTGAAGGATGGGAAGGCGTCAGCACAATTGTAGAGATAAAGGTAAGGGAAGGGGAAGGGGAATGAGGAGACCAGACACTTGATCAAGGTGCTGACATCATCCTGCTGAGGGTCTCAGCAGCCCTTTATTTATACATTTCAAGCAAACCGTGAGTGCATAAGCATATGTATTAAAGGAAGATAACAATCATCACATCATTTTCAAGAACAGTCAAGTGTCTATTTGCCCACCTGCAGAGATCATGACCTTTATTATTTTTTGATTTAAAGAAGGCACAGTTGCTCAACAGAAGTGTTCTTAGAGTAGTCATTTACCTTAAACAACCAAACAGTCATTTTATTACTAGCAAAAAGCTTACTTTACTACTGCAACTAACATTTTTATGTTTGCCATAGTGAAGGATTAACAAGGGCTAGGGGAAGCAAAGGGCAGGAAGTTACCTGGGGGAAGGGAGACAAAGGGATTTTTTCTAACTAACCTACAAAGTTTAGACTAACATATAGCCAAATGATTAAAGCAAAAAACAGAAGGCTTTTATTTAGAAATTATTGTCTATATTGTTTTAGCTCGACCAGTCATAAAATTGCTGTTGACTTATTCTTGAATGCACACTCTAACAGCTACCATACCAATTGTCACCTCCAGGGGAATCAGCCCTAAACAAACAGGAAGAATTTAGCAGGAGTCAGCTATGGTGCCTCCTGGCTCATCAGGAATTTTCTTACACTTGGAGCATGGATCACGTCTGCCACCCAACTGCTATCTTTAAAGTAATAGAATTTCCTTCTCCAATTAGCCCTTGCCTCAAAAGACCACATCTCCATATTAAAGACTTGGCCAAGGGATGTTTATAGCCTTTAGTTCCCAGAAGTTTTTTCACTTGTTAATGTAAGGCCAAATGTTGAATTACTGCCTTTTTGGCAGAGGACTATTAATTTTATGAAAAATGTAATATTTGTATCATGCAGTGTCATTTGTCATCAAATTGGTTATTCAGTGATTGATCAGTATTTGCAGTTTTACTTTTAAATGCGTATTTTAGCAATGGTAGAAACTAGCCATAAACAAATGAGGAGAATCTTGGAGTCAGCTAATGAGATTCCTGATTTTTCAGAAATCTGCCCCATGCCCAGACTTTTGTCAGACGACAAGAGTAGCATGGCTCCCCATACAAAACTATAATCATTAATTCTCATTTATAAAGAGAAAGAATATAATTCTAAGACCCAGAACTGTCAGTGGAATGAAATTCATCAGCCATGAAATACGCTCAGCAGAGGTTCTTGTGACCATCTGCCAAATTTGCACAAAGAGAATGTTCTCACAAAGCCTGGGGCTGGAGGGGCCCAAACTTGGTCTCTCTTAATTAGAAGTCATTTTCAACCCCACGAGATTCTTATTATTTCTGTACTCTGCATCAGACAGATGCAGAGTTCTGAGTGCAAAGGTATGCAATCCATGTTCTCAGATGTCTATGTCCGGAAGGATTTTTATTGGGCCATTGGCGAGCAAGCCAACGCTGACTGAGGTTGTGGCTGGGGGTTCAGCTTCCAGGAAACACAAGCAGCAGGTCTGCAGAACACACCTGCCAGCGTGGACAGAACCAGCTCCTGCTCTCACTTCCTTCCTTAGCAGGAATATGCCGGAAACCACAAGCACCCCCTAAAATTTCTCCTGGCCAATCCTCCCCAGTTCTGTCCAAACTATTGATTTGATGCCACCATCTCAGTATTTCCGTTAAGCATGTCCTTAACTACAGTCCTCTAAACACACATGATAGTGACACTGTTTAGTGTATAAAACATTTTGCTTCCTAAAACTTTTTAAAGCTTGTTCATCGTTAACCTTTTATTCTTTTTTTTTTTCTTTTTTTTTAATAGAGGCATGTTTTATTTATTTATTTGTTTGTTTGTTTGTTTGTTTTTGTTCATACATGCACTGGGTACAGTCAGAAGCGTGGGAGGGCGAGAGAATTCACCAAAGCCAGAGCGGGGAGCAGAGCAGACAGAAGGACCGAAGTACACTGCTGAGGAGAGCAGCGGGTGGCAGGAGAGGTCTGCGCACCATGTGGGACCCTCCTCTGGTGGCCCGGGAGCAGCCGGGGATCGAACCGGCACCGCAGAGGCCGCGGGCAGCTTCGCAACCCAGCGCTCAACCGCTGCGCCACCGGGGAGGCCCCATCGTTAACCTTTTAAAAAAACGATGCAACATCCAAACAGGGGGCTTGAACGCGTCTCCCTGTTGTGTGCATGTGGACACCAGGCGGCCCGAGGCTCTCGCTCAGCACGCAGTGGGCCAGGAGTCCCCTGGATTGTAAAACAGAGAGAATGAGGAAGTTTCCAGCAGGTGCACCCAGGGCCATGATCAGCAGAACTCAGGAAATGCGCGTATCTCGGCCTGTGGAGGCTCTGCTGTGGGAGCGGCTCTGCTTTGCGGGCCAGGCCCGGCCACCTCCTGAGCACCCAGTCCAGCGGCACATGGAGGCCGCTGAGCCAGCTACAGGGGCCGGGGCGCTGCAGGCCAGAGATCACTCAGAAAATTTTCGTAATCGAGTCATAGATTTAAAATGTGGATTTCACATTCAAAACACTGCCCTCAAGTAATCCGTATTTTTTCTATTTTGTTGTTTTCCCCTAAAAAAAAAAAAAAGTGATCTTTTAGGCTTGTTTTACTGATTAGTTTCAGGAAAAATGAGTTTTTTCTGGTTTTAGGGCAAAGCAGGAGCCTCATTTGTTAAATTAGGCATTTGCCTAATCAATATAGGAGGATCAGCAAGATTAGGGTCATGGATCTTTCTTTGTTGTCAGATTATGTGTTAAATAAAATCAGAGGGATGATAAACAAGGGTACTTGCAGAGAAAGCCTTCCCTTAGGCTTGAATCCAGAAATTGTCTAAAATATAAATTCTAAGGATGGACACTCAAAAATCTTCTTTAAGGTGGATAGCAAAGACAAAGAAGAGAGTAATTTTCAGGAGATTAAAAAGTCTTATACACATTTTCTTAAAGAAAATCCTCAAAATTATGTGTGTTAGAATTCTGGTCTGTGAATACATTTACAGGTGATTTATAAAGATTTTTGTAGCAGAAATCAATGTTTTTGTGACAATGAAAGTAACGTCAGCTTTCTTAAGACAAATCAAAGGTCATATTAGAACATAGATAAAAGCAAATCTAAATTTCCAGAACATAAGAGATTTAGAAAGGCAAAAGAACTAAAGTACTTAAATCAGATGGTAGACATTTTGATTTTTTTTTCTTTAAAAACACATGCAATGAGAATAAAAAGGAAGCCTTAAAATCTTTGCCTGAATAAGAAACAGAAAGTAAAATGGAAAAAAGTGCTGCTTTATTTATAGAAAACTCCTTCATTTTGAAAGCAGCACTAAATCAAAACACACACAGTTTCCTATACAAAAGTCAGGTGACTTAAAAAAAAAGACAGACACCCTGTAAGGAGATGTCTGTCCTGCCATAGAGACGAGTTTCTCAACTAGAAAGTTTGTCTCTGGTAAAAATCCTAATTCTGGGTAAGACGCCCACTTTTGATTCTTCAAGATCACTCATGGAGTGAGAAACTTTCGTTGGGAGGCTGCGGGTCTTCATCACCTTCAGCTTGAAGTCACGCACCTGCCTTAGGCGGCCCACAGGTGACTCTGAATGCCCTGGAGCTTGCTCAGTGTCCTGTGGGGAGACCTGCCTGTACACCTTGGGGAGGGCTCAGCCTCCGTCGAGCTGACGACACAAGATGACTCACATCTTGAAAGATAGATCTAAGAGATTATAGTTTAACAAACGAAGAAGGGACACCATCTTGGAAATCTTTGTTGGCATCATTTACAACATGGCAGCTACCCACTCTGTAAGAAGCCTCTGCAGAACAAGGAAGGGTGAGTCCTGTGCGTCCAGTGCTGGAAGCTACCGGATAAGGGAAATGTCCAGCTGTCGCCAGGATGATCTAAGGCCAGCGCTGAGCCCGGACCCCCAGGGCCGTCCCCTTTCACTTCTTTGCCAATTCGATGAAATGCTGAATTCTCCTATTTTACCATAAGACTTTAAAATATTACATTGTTTCATTCATGGAATGCAAAATTTTACACTGTTTTTATCATTTTGAAAATGCGTAACTAAATTCTAAGGTGTCTGGTTTGCTAATTTAACCACAGATGTAAGTTCCTTCATCAACTTACTTAGTGTTAAATACAGACGGACATCTTTGCATGAAATGCTCTCCATAATGGGAATACATCATTTTACATCAAAATAATGACAATACAATTGCTATTTTACATTAAGAGTGAACTTAAAAAAGTCAATTAAATATCTGGTCACATGTGAATAACATTTTATTCATAAATTTTATAAAAGTATGGTAGGTTAAGATATGTCACTGATGCATTTCTAGCACATCGTCTGCCCTGAATTTCATAATGGTGTTGAAAATGCTTATTAAGATAAACTTTTATTGTGGAAGTTATTTACCATATAGTTTATTTTGTCTATTTTTGTCATACAATAAAATAGAAAAAGAGGCAACAGGAGAAGAAAACATTTTTGTATGTTTTTACCAAATTACTGGGATTCAAAAAAAAAACCAGTTACTAGGATAGTGGATTCTTCCTAATCTATTATTTAAAATTGTATCTGAATGGCCTTGGGTTCACGGAGGCTTCAGAATTGCAGCCAGTCATGATGGCAGCTTTTTCCTTGTATTGGTCATTAGATACCCTCAGCCTTGAAAGTCCATTAGCCTCCAGTCATTTACCCCCCCACACACTTTTATAAATATTCTGAAGTACACAAAATGTATATATTCTGGACCTTCATCAAGAAGGTTGTCATTATTTCTTTAAAATTCTTACTCTCGGGCCTCCCCCGGTGGCGCAGCGGTTGAGCGCTGGGTTGCAAAGCTGCCCGCAGCATCTGCGGCACCGGTTCGATCCCCGGCTGCTCCCCGGCCACCAGAGGAGGGTCCCACATGGCGCGCAGACCTCTCCTGCCGCCCGCTGCTCCCCTCAGCAGTGTACTTCGGTCCTTCTGCCTGCTCTGCTCCCCGCTCTGGCTCTGGTGAATTCTCTCACCCTCCCACGCTTCTGACTGTACCCAGTGCATGTATAAACAAACAAACAAACAAATAAATAAATAAAACATGCCTCTATAAAAAAAAAAGCTAAAAAAAAAATTCTTACTCTTAAAAACCCAAAAATATTCTATTAAATGTATTCATACTCAATTATATTTTAATTCACTCTGATTTTTTTCCCTTTAAATGGATGAATGAAACCACTAAGTTATTCCTGGGATTTAGACCTCTGTATTACAGTACCAAGATTCATCAAAATCCAATCTACTTGTCAATTTTCCTCATAACTAAGAGTCTCCAGAATGGCACTCATCTACACTTTTAGTCTTAAATGAGGGGGAATTTCTTTACTAGACCTAATTTCTTGTCCATTTCTTCTGGCAGCTAAATTGGTCTTAGGTTTGAAAAGTTTGCATTGCAGAAAGGGAAACAGAGTGAGCAGAGCTCAGGACCAGGATGGACACATGCACATTCAGAAACACTGTGTGACAGGGGTTCTGGCACAAAACTAGATGTCTGAATAGTTGCATGTTGTTTAGAGAGAGAGGAATGGAGATTCCGAATTTTCCTGAGGTGAGTCAAGTGAAAACATCCCCTTTGCTCTTACCCCTGTGGCATGGGTTTATAGTTTTTTTTTTAATCTTAAACTACAAGAAAAAGGGAAACAAAAGGAACATGGAGTTTAGCTTTTGCACTTTGGAATGCGTGACCTTGTCACAAGGTGTCCCATCATCATTATCTTTCGTTTTTTAAACTAGAGTGCTGTTATTGTTGACTAATTTCTTCTTGCTAGATGCATTTATATTTTGAATCTTTAAGGAGTAAGATGAAATCTCAACTTAAAATGACAGACTCCACCATGCGCAGCTTTTGCTGTCATATTTCTCCATCTTAATAGGACGTGACACCGCAGATGTGAGGAATCACAGACATACAGAACAGGGGAGAAGGCATCATTTATATATTTCATGGAGGCTATTTGATTTAGAGAGGAGAAAACTAAGACTCAAATGATATACCATACTCAAGATCATCGGGCTAAGTTTTGATGACTCTGTAAGTCTAACTACCAGTGAGAATTATGAGATCCGGGTGATGCAACTTCAACCAGATAAAAATAGAAACTCTGTCACACATATACTGACTCAGTAAAAATAACTTGGAAAACTCACTCATGGAAAAAGTTTTAAAAAGAAGAACATGTCAAAGTGGAAAGGCCGTTCAAGAAATAGCCTGTTCTTTCTACAGCATATACTTTCAGGTTACATAATGACTTCAAATCTATAATCCAAATTTAATATCTATTTTATTGCAGAAATAAATCTTTCCATAAAGCCACCTTGGTGGGCTTATATTAAAATAAAGCATGTTCTTCAAGCCATACTTTTAATAATTAGGAATATTTTTATGTGCATTATGAACATATTGTTGTATTTAATTATTTTTATAGAAATCAGTAGTGCGTAATGATGGCTTTGTTTCTTTACCTACAAAGCATATCATGTAGGGTGAGTATAATATTAACAAATATGTTGCAATTTTATTCCCAGTATTAAAATGATTTATTATTTAACTTCTCTAAAATACTCTCCTCCTTCATTTGGAAGATGTCTCTGGAAAATAAAACTCCCAAATCTTCTTCTGTACACCAAATATTCCTTAATTTATTCATTAGAGAGATCCGACAGCAGAATTTCAACTACATTTCTGGGAGAAGTGTTTGCCGTCATGGGTGTCTCATTAACCCTCAGATTGGGGAGCACTCCTCGTTAGCTTGAGGAGCATCACTCTCCATCCTCACAGGGGGCGCAGGGGTGACCTTGAGGCTCTCCTCTGTTGCCCCTGAGTGTGGACCTGGCCGCGCCAGAGAGCACCTCGCCCTGGAGTCCGGGCCCAGGCTGCACCACCACAGCCAGGCCTGCGCCCACCCAGCAGGGCCCAAGCAAATGTGAGCTGGGCTGGGGTTCACTGCCTCTGAACCCCAGAAGCCATTCTTCCTCAAACCTGCCGTGAGAAAGTGGGGTAGGAACATGCAAGCGAAATGCTAGTGCGGTGGAAATGGATGAGCAGATTCTCCCCTGGTCCTCAGGACTGAGAGGCCTTTATGGAATGCAAGGAGGCGCGAGGAATGTGCAGTTGCTGCAGATTAGACTTCTCTTTCAACAAGTTTCACATGATGCTTGAGTTTCGGTTTGTTCTTCAGGAATAAGAAGTGCATCCTTTATCCCTTTAGCAATCCAGAAGAATTTGCAAAATAGAGCATGGGAAGTGAAATTTGATGCCATGAACTTTAAAATACATTGATTTAAAATATGACTTTGTTCTTATTATCTGCTTCTAGCCAGGCGCTCAATCCCTCACCGCTGGCAGCATGATAAAGCATCCCTTTTGAAAACAAGAGGCTAAACTATTTTGACATCTTAGGACATGTTTTATGAATCAGGAGGGACCAGCGTCATTTATTTCACAGGCTAATTCTGAGCCCATCCATTTTTTTTCAGTGGAAATAAACTAGTCTGGAAAGAAAACTAAAAGCCTCTTTGAGGACATGATTGAAGTATCTGCACAGTGTCCGTGACGCCGACAACACGCACCCTCACCATATTTAATATCTGTAACAGCAGCCTGGAATCCTTATGTTGAAATCAACTGAATGTAACTGATGGAAAGGGGAGTGTTTCACTGCTCCTTGGCAAAGAAATTACTCGATGGTGATAATATATCAATAATGTCCAGCAACAGTCTCTTTTCACTAACAAATGGCTGTCTTTGGACTAACAAATCTACAGATGACATGCTGCATTTATGAAAAAGTGACATTACAAACCAGTCATTGAAAAATGCCTCTCCTTATTCTTCTGGAAGACAATTTCTTAGAAAAAAGGTGAGATCGGTTTGATCCTGAATCATAATTACATAACAGAAATTACACAGGATTTGTCATAATTTGCTTCTCTAGCCATAAGAGATTCAATTATAACTACTCTGTGCCCAATGATTAAAGCAAGCTGATAAATTGAAATAATAGGAAATAAGGATCCATAATATTTTGAGCTGTTGGCACACTTCCATCAGCTTCTGCTGTGTTACTAAAGAGTATGTCATAGAAACCGATGAAACGAAAGGGAGCTGCATTCAGTGAGGACGTGTGGCATTGGGAGAAGGAGGCCTTCTCTGCCTGCCCACATTGTGGATGTGGCTTTGATTGGCTCCATCCTCTTCCCTTATCAGGTTTTAAATCCGACAATTCAAAAAAGAAAATGAACCCTTAACATGACCTTATTCACGTAACACTTCTTTCCTAAAAACAGGCTCTTGACAACCAAGACTTTTATGTAGGTGTTTGGAACATTTCACACCACACCACACACACGACACAGCACAGAAACCACACACCACACACACATACCACACATCTCACACACACACATACACCACACATACACCACCCACCACACACATACTACACCATACTACACACACATTCCACACATACCACACCAGACACACACACCCATACCACACACATACCACACACCACACACATCAAACATGCCACACATACCATACACACAACACACAGGCACCTGGGGAGGTCACATACAAGGCTCTGCAGCTCTCAGGAGCCATGTGTGAGAAACTGAGACTCTCCCGCCCCATTTTATTTATTTTCTACTTGAAAGCACTTGCATGTTCAACCTCCACCAGAATTGATCTCAACATAATTTATTCCCTCAATATTATTGTAAATTTAGGCAAAGAGTAGCATATTAATGTGGCAGATCAGTAGAATTTATTAAAAACCTGACCAATGCACTTGGAATATGTGAGACTAACATCATGGGAAAGATGAGCCGGTAGTCAATATGAGGATGTGTACTCATAAGGTCAAAAAGGTCACCCCCTAACTGTCTGCAGACAGGCTTGGTACTTAACGGCGCTGCTGGGGAGCGGCCATATGCCCATCACTCTGCTGAGTGTGCTCTGTGTAAACAGGCATACACCGTCCTCTCCATGGGTGACGCCAGAGAGGGCACTGGCCCAGAACAACAGTGCCGGAGATGAGCAGCAAGACCTTGTGAGGAGATAAATTTCTAAGTTAATAAATAAGCAAGAAGGCAACACTTTACAGCTCCCCTTGGAAAGCAAAGCCTCTGCAGTAAGTTAAAGAAGGCAGTGGATGAAAGGGGACCGTTAGAAAGTGTGTGAGCTCAATTAAATTTTGCCTTAATATAAAAATATTTGCACACCACACATCTGACAAGAGGCTGCTACCCAGGATCAACCAAGACGACTACAACTCCACAAACAAAAAATAAACCACCCCCGAAAATGAGCAGAAGAGATAAATAGGGACGTCTCCAAAGAAAACATATAGCTGGGGGCCTCCCCTGGTGGCTCAGCGGTTGAGCGCTGGGCTGCGAAGCTGCCCGCAGCCTCTGCAGTGCCAGTTTGATCCCCGGCCTCCGGCGAGGGTCCCACATGGCACAACAGACCTCTCCTACCACGCCTGCTGCTCCCCTCAGCAGTGTATTTAGTCAGTCTGCCTGTTCTGTTCCCCTCTCTGGCTCTGGTGAATTCTCTCACCCTCCCACACTTCTGACTGTACCCAGTGCTTGTATAAATAAATAAATCTTTAAAAAAAAAAAAAAAAAGAACTAACACTTAAAAAAAAAAAAAAAGAAAAAGAAAACATACAGCTGGCCAGCAGCGTGGGGAGGGAGGCTAATCGCCTGTTATCGTCAGGGAGACGGAGATCAGAGCCGCAGGAGAGCCCACCTCACAAGTGAGAACCGTCCAAACCAAACATTGGATTCTACACTCCTGTGAAATTTTCACTGTGGATTGCTTCCTCTCCTCTGTATCCAGTGTAATCTTATGAGAAGAAAAATTGTATATGGTTTCTAATTTTTTTTTTAATTTTTTTTTATAGAGGCATATTTTATTTATTTATTTATTTGTTTGTTTGTTTGTTTGTTTATATATGCATGGGGTACAGTCAGAAGCGCGGGAGGGTGAGAGAATTCACCAGAGCCAGAGCGGGGAGCAGAGCAGGTAGAAGGACCGAAGTACACTGCTGAGGGGAGCAGCGGGCAGCAGGAGAGGTCTGCGCGCCATGTAGGACCCTCCTCCAGTGGCTGGGGAGCAGCCGGGAACGAACCGGCGCCGCAGTGGCAGCTCGCAGCTTCGAAATCTAGCGCTCAACCGCTGCGCCACAGGGGAGGCCCATGTATATGGTTTCTATTTTTTAACTTGCTTTGTAGCAGTACATGGTTTGTCGTAGGGAATATTTCTGGTGTGTGTGTGTGTGTGTGTGTGTGTGTGTGTGTGTGTGTGTGTGTGTGAAAAAAGTAAATTGGATGTTGTGAGGCAGGGTGACGCCGCAGACATACTAGCAAGGCCAAACTGGCAGCTAGCTTTGTTTGGGTGCTCTACATTCTCATTCACTTTCTAATTCATCAGCAATTAAAGAAAGTCTTGAAGCTTTTAGCTGCAATTTTGTATTTGTCTACTCGCAATGTTATCATTTTTTAATGTATTTCAAGCTCTGTTGCTAAAAACATACTCATTTTACATGGTTTTATCTTTGAGGAAATTGACCCTTTTGCTATGTAGTATCTCGCTTCATTTCAAATAATCACCCCTGTTCCAAAATGCTTGACACTCACGTAGGTGCAACACCCTCGGGCAACACCCTCCTGCTGGAAGAGCACGTCCCACTGGTGAGTTCATAAATTCCTGTCCCGTCCACAGTCTCTGTCTCTCTGTCGTGGTGCGTCATTTAAGTCATTTACATTTAGTTTGGTCATCGGAGTGTCTGGATTCAAATCTGCCATTTTATGGGCTCTTCTCTATTAGCGCCTTTTGTTCTTTCATTTTTCTGGATTCTCTGGTGCTGATTGGGGCTTTAATTATTTTATTTTATTTTATCTTATCTCCACTTTTATGTTTTTCGTGATTGCCCTGAGATTTTCAATATTCCTCTTTAATTAGCCGTGGTCACATACTCTTGGGCTGCTTAGTGCACCCTGTCTGGAATTTGCAACAAGAGAGTCTCGTTCCCTCCTTCCCTTCTCCCGTGTCACTGTTGTCATGTATTTCATTGTTACATATGCTGGGAACATTCATCACATTGTGGCAGTTTTGCTTTAGACAATTAAATATAAAAAAGAAAACTAATTTTATATTATCTTCATTCGTTATTTACCCTGCTCCCAGCGCTCTCCAGTCCTTGCTATAAATTTGTAATTTCTCTTGGTATAATTCTCCTTTCCATCTGAAAAACTGGCATTTTTTTTTTCCCTGTCACTCTGCTGATAGAGGATTCTCCCAATTCTGGTTCATCTGTGAATCCTGGGCACAGAAATCTGGCTAGACGTCTCTTTGTTTTTGTTTTATTTGCAGTACTTTGAAGATGATTCTCCACTGTATTTGTGCTTGCATGGTTTCTTGCTGACATAAAAGTATTTTGTCAAAATTTTACCTTTGTTTCCAAATGATAAATCTTAAAAAAATAAAATAAAATTGTTCACAAAGCACTCTGTTGTGTAATGTCAATGTTTATTTACATAAGATAAATATAATTTTTTAAAAAGTTCCAAACATGAACTTTTAGAGTCATAATATTGTACAAGATTTTTTTAACTCACTAGTAAGCTAGAAAGAAATACATTTCATCATACTTGTAAGAAGTAAAGAATTTTCCATCATTAAGAAGTCTCCTTACTTGGTACAGTGCCAAGAACACAAGCCTTGTATGACACATGACAGAGCTCACCACCAGGAAAGGAGATGACGGGACAGTGGACACAGTTTCACAGCTATTGAAGCAAAAGATGATCGTGCTGATTCTCCACAAAAACTGCTGAAAGTCCCTTAAATAGTGTGAATCATTCTACCAAATTTTAATAATGGGTTACAAAGAAGAATCTGGGTACATCACATCAGAAGAAATGAGAGAAAAATCATCAGCATTGCAAATGGAACACCCTAGATTCCAACAGAGTATTCTAAATAGCTAAATAATATTTTCTCCAAAGAATATTGATTTCCCTTTCCACCTACCCATTTTTCTTTAGGTCTGTGCATAGAGGCAATTATCATTTAGGTTGTTTTTAGTCTTTTGAGACTATGGAGAAATATCTTAATGCAGATATATATACTTAACTTGCTCATAAATTGGTTCATTTTACATTCTTATCTTTCACTCTGACTCATTATTTGGATGAGTTTAAATATATGCTGCAGTATTTCCCAAGTTCCTTTAATTCAAATACTTGCAGGTAGTATATATATTTCAGAGACAATCCTATTCTTAAAGAAAGTAATTGTCTATTAGAAGAATATCTAATGTGCTGATCAATATACATACTATCTTTCATAGGCTATTGGTGATTTTTGTCTTAGACAAATGCACCTTTATATGTTGGGGCTTATATTTCTGTTATTTTTTATTTTATAATGATAATTTATTTCTGTCAATAATTTGATAAGAATAGTTTTTAAAATATGTAAAAATTTAAACAAATTAAACATCTAAAATTAGAGATATGAAAAACCAATGCTTATCTATGCAAGTCACTGTCAATTAATATATTAAGTATTCAGTTGTATACCAAAGTATTTATATATTAAAACGATCAAATAAGGTTAGTGAGTTAACATCCCCATTGACAGATGAAGAAATTTAAGCATGGAAGGTTCCAGGCAACCTAATTAACAAAGGAATTTATTCCAGTATATTTGTGTCTATTGTCTGCATCTTCGATGGCAAAGATGTAAGCCTTTTATGAATTTCTTTCAGAAAAGAAAAATAATAAGTATTAGTGCACAGGAACACATCCATGTCCAGGAATAATTTAGAGTCAGAGGAAATTTCGAGTTCAATTTTTTTATATCAATGGCCCCACCACTGTTTCTCTTGAATGCTCCATTTTACCACACCATGCAATCCGTTTGCTTTTTTATGGTATCGATGTCAGTGAGAGAATTTGCAAATGAACTTTCCAGCTTCAGTGAGCGAGACTGGATTTTGAGAAAATCTTTTCCTTAGGATGAATTCTGGCAGTTAAGGGAGTGTTAGGGTGCGCTCGGACCCTTTCACGCTAATCCTCAGTGAAGTTAAACAGGCTGTGAATGATAAGTGCACAAGGATAAAGGTAGAAAATGAAGGTGTGTATGTACTTTGGAGCTTTGTATTGACAAGCCCTCAAGTAACCCGCCTGCTGGGACAGCCAGTGACAAGGAACAAGTTAGCGTTGCAGGATCAATGCCCGGCGTGTGATCTGTAGCAGGGGTCGCTGCCTGTGTTCAAGGGACATCGATAAAGCATCAGAAACGAAATCACTGAACCTGGATGCCCCCCACACACCCCCAGGCCCTGCTCAGTGACGAAGCCAGCCACACGGGCAGGCTCCCGGACAACCCACTCTCAGCACCACCGAGAAAGTCCTTCAGTCAGTGGCGGGGAATTAGGGCCTGACGTCATTCTAGCCAATGCTCCTTACCTTCCGCCCACACGCCTTTGAGGTTTGGGGACCTCCCCTCTCTGCACCCCAACCTGCTCTTCTTGGACAACGACCTCTACTGGCTGCTTTTATGACCGTCAGGCCCCGCTGACTCAAACCGTCAAAACGGTGACGTAGCGCCCGGCACACGCGGGCAGCCTCGACCAGGCCGCTGTCCAGGGGTCGATTCAGCAGCTGGCGCCCGCAGCTGCTCAGTCTCACACCAATCGAAGTCCTCTCCCATCAATCAAAGGCTCCCCGATATCTCCACATTTGTCACCAGAACCAGTGAAACCCCCTCTCTCCCAGCTCCAGCCCCTATGAACCTAGTCAGTATGTCTGTTTGCACAACAGGAAAAGCATCCTGGATCCCCCCCAGCAGCAGCAACAAGGACTCTGAACAGCAGAAGCCTCTGCTTTTATTGTCCCACCTGCAAGAAGGCAAATGCATGAATCTGGAGTGTTATGAATTGTATCTGGTAAATGCACCCCTCAGGGGATTTATGATTTTAGTTCTGGTGTCAAGGTGAACAATTACATATTTTAAGCAAGGAGTTGATACAGTTAGACTTTTTGATGACTGCGATAATAAAACCAGGCATTTTACATGGGATTCATTGAATATAGCTCTGGCTAAGTGGGAAGTGTGAAATATACAATGGAGTTCCACTAGGTATCACTTAGGATATGCAGACTATGAATAGGCAATGCTCCTAAGACAGCAAGGATGCACACAGCTTTCCCTGTAAGCTTCACGTCAGGGTCCCAGTATTGAAGGACAAAAGAGCTCAGATTTTTGTGGATAGATGTCAGAATACCTTTATGATTCTTCACGTGGCAAATTGGGAACATCACTTAAATGCCAGCCTTTAAGCAAATTCTTTAACTACTTTTTTGTTGTCTACGTTATTCAAGATATTATGAATAATAGTTTCTACTATTATTTTATTATTTTATAAATAATCTGCCACCCCTACCCTGAAAATGCCTGGGGTATGGGGAGTAGAGTACCCCCAGAGTGAGTTTACCATGAGCCAGTGATAAGAATGTGAGAGAAAGAAAAACCGAACAGGCGTGCTGATGAGTATTGGGAAATAAGAAATAGTGGTGATAAAGGGGAAGTTCCATGCTGGGTAGGATTAGTGGAATTCCATGCTGATTAAAGGTAGGGTAAGTATTAAGAGATGTTGTATGTAAGTTCATGAGTTTGACATGATTCTTAAAAACTGGCATCATGTTTCATAGGCAGAAGGCAAGAGATTTCTTGAATGAGGAAAAAGAACTGAACAAGGCATGGGATGATTTAGAGCAACAGTAAGCAACTTAGTCTGTGTGAGTGCAGGACTTCCAAGGCGGCGGGGGGTTGGGGGGTGGGTAGGGGCAGTGTGGACAGTAGAACAGATTTGGGTGGCACAAAATTCACTACAGATATTCTGGAAAACATTTGAAGAAATCATATAATTCCCAAGTATGAAGCTTCTGTGCCAATGACTCAGACGTGCATAGTTGAAAAGGAAGCTTCAGCAGCTGTGTGAAGAGTAGATACAGGTGAAGTCATTATCCGTGGAAGGAAACACTGCATATGAAGGAAGAGGAATCCCTTCTGTTCAGCTCTCGTTATACTTTAAATTATTACTGTTTAACTTATTTCTCTCTCTTATCCTTACATATACATCAAGACAGGAAATTCCGTACACTTTTACATTTTCTTCATTAACATTCTTCAAATTTTCAACCTATATAGAACACCTCTCTGTGCTCTGTATGTGCATTATTTCTATCTTTGACAATTCAATATAGACAACCTTTTGTTTAAGATCTTATCATTTTGATCTGCCTTCCAAAGTAGTATTAAAACATATTTTGAAAGAGGTGAGCCATAAGGATGAATAGTAAATCAATGAAGGGGTGGAGGATTGACACTTGTAAGTGGGAGGTGACAGAATATTGGAGTTCAAAGATAGATAGAAGGAATAAGTAGTAAGTAATAAAAACAAAGACCCTCATTAAGATTTTATTGGCTTCAGAACAGAAACTGTTATAGAGCAGCCCCGATATTAAACGGGTTCCTGGCTGTGGGTCCTCACCCGCGCGCTTTAAAGGGACTTATGAATACTCTACTACAGACACACACAAAAGGTTAATAAAATGTTTATTTACAAGAGAAAAGGAAATAAGGAAAATGTACAACTCAGGGAGAAAATAGGGAAATAAAGTCTTTAATGCATCCTACCCGATCCGACGACCTGGAAATCCAAAGTCACTCTCAGAGCTGGCTGGATGCAGCAAGCTGGCGGAGAGCCAAAATGGGGCGCCCCAAAGCCCACGTGTCTGCCTTTTGTATCCACCTGGCTGCTTAACCCCACCCTCAGGTCCCAGCCACCTTCCCTTTGGTGGAGATGGGATTTGGAGTTCCCAGTGTCTTTGGCTTTGACCTGGGGTGGGGGTGGAGTCCACAAAGCCTATATGGAATTAGCTTTGGGACATTCTTTTCCCCCTAACAAAACTACAAAAAAGAGAATATCCATTTAAAATGTATCAAATTCTATATATAGCCCTTTTTATTATTTACTCTAACAAACAATCTGCTATTATTTTTTGCCCAAAGGTCTTCACACCTTTGAGGTGTTATGTGCCAACGCAGCATTTCTTTCAGCATGGAAATGTTTGGGTAGTAACTCAGAATCAGAAGGAAGTGTGGGTCCACCTGTGTGTTCTCTCATTGGAAAACCAAGTGAGCAAGGAAAGAAGTTGTGTGACTGGCTTGCTCTGTTTTTGTTTGTCTGCTCTTGGTTTTCACATGAAATAAGCAGCGTGTCACAACTTACTCCAACCAGGACAAGTCACTCTTGCCTCGCTGCTGGGTGGCATTGTGTTACTAATTTTATAATTTTTGTTGCAGAGTTATGAATGTGCCAAGGAATCGTTATTTTTCCACTGGAACTCACTGAGTGTGAGTTTCAATGCCAACATTAACATTATAATAATAACTGTGATCAACACATGACAGTAAACTCAGAATAATAGCCTTAGAAAAGAGAAATACCTTACCACACACTCTTCTAAATATTGCACCCTGCTGATCTGTTAATCCTCTCCCCAGCGCAGGGATATCATTACAGTTCTTGTGTTAATGATAAGGAAAATCCTATTTAGTGGAGGCTGAGGAATTTATTTAAATTTGCAGAGTTAACCAGGAATGGAGTCTGAATTGGAATTCGAGCATGACGATCACTGGCTGGATTTACCTAGGGAGTGAACTAGTCCTTAGTTCTGTAACAGGGTGGTCCCCAGGAAAAGGGGAAGTTCCAGTTTCCCTGCCCCACCCAAGGGAGGGTGGAGCTGAGCAGGAAGAGGAGAAGCTGCAGAAGAGACTGAGGAAGGAGCAGGATGGAGCCAGGAGACCTGGAGGAGGCGCATGGAGCCTAGAGACACGTGAAGAAGCTGCGCTTGTCTTTTGGTCGTGGACGGGGTGACACAGATGTGGATGAGACCCATGGGGAGGTGACAATGGCAGCTTTTATCTTGATGTTGATTTTGCTCTTTTCCTTCCGGGCTTGCCCGGTTGTTTGTGACCCTTTTCTGTGGGTCCCCACTGGAAGATGCTTTAGACTTGTGGCAGGCCTTGGGGCCTTGCTCTGGGCCAATCCCATTTGGATGGACTTTTACCCACGAGGGGATGGGTCACTTTGGGTGCTTCATTTAGAAACTACACTCTTTGCCTTACCTGTATTGTTTCCTAGTTTCATAAAGTTCCTTTTCATTAAAGTCTCCTATGTTTTGTGTTGATGCGGCAGATGGCAGAACCCATTTAGAATAGGCAGGTTTGTGGGGTTTTGGGCTGCCCCTCTCCATGTCCTATAACAGATTTGGCGTCCAACGTGATTTAGGACAGAGCCATCCGTGGTTAGTCAGCCGCATGGGGAAATTGGGCTTCCCTATGGCACTGGCTACCATAAGCGCAAATGTGATTTTTGGTATCTCTAGTGTGTTTGTTTCATATGTCGATTTGCTGTTGAAAAACTGGCTTGGGCTTTGTGAAGATTCTGTGTGTTTGTGTGTAATTTGTTTGTAGTGACTTGCTAAGAGATTTTAATTTGTGGAAATTGTTCTGTGCCAGTTTTACTCAAAAGATTAGGCAGTACATTGGACCATGTGGCCAGATCAAAGATGGCGTCTGAGGGCACTTGGAGTGCTCTTGTAAAATTCAGAGCTTCTTGTTGCTAGGACTTTGGAAATTTTTTTTTCTTTCTTTTTGTAATCTCTGCTGTCTCATTAGCATTTCTAAAGGCAATAATGGTTCTTCATTAATATGTTGCTTTGTCTGACTACTTCCTGCCCTGTGTCTGACAGGTTTTGCAAGCCAACTGTGGAGCAGTGGTGTTTTAATTAGCAAATGTATGCCTGGGTGTTAAGTGCAGAGTACCCTTAAGCAGTAACTGGTAATTGCTGGTAGCCTTGATGGATTCTTGGAGATAACTTGAATTTTTGCAAAGTTTCTGGATCAGAAAAATTAACAAGATTTTGTCTGAGTCTGAAAGGATTTGCTGCTGTGAATTTTGTCTACACAATTTGTTTTGGGCATGTTTGCCATTTTGAATCCTGGATTTGTTCAGTTGCTGGTGTAAGACAAGATTCTAAGTTTCTGCTTCCTACTGAGGAAGGTCTGTTATGGAAAGCACTCTTTAGGGTGCATCATGTAACTGTACCAGGTTTTCATACCTGTGTTGTTGTTGTCCCTCCCTAGTGTGGGGGAGGTGTAATCTGTGCTTAGATGTTTAATCTGCTCTTTCAGCTTCTGTCCCAGAGAGGCTAACAGAAGTAAGGAGATGACTCCTTTTAATTGAAAGTTAATCACTGATAATTTGATTTTGCTTTTTCAGGTTCTATTCCAGGAAACCCAAGGATTGCCTGCTTTGTGGCTAACAAGAGATGACTCCTTTTGCTTAAAAGTTTACTTTTGCTCTTTCAGCTGCTGTACAGAATACCCCAGGATTGACTTCTAACAAAAAGTCTTCAACACTGAAAACCCTAAGGTGATAAACAAGGTCATGTAACTCTTGTGGTTAATAAAACTTTTCCTTCCTATTTCCAAAGTTTGCCTTACCTGTATTGTTTCCTAGTTTTATTAAAGTTCCTTTTCATTAAAGTCTCCTATGTTTTGTGTTGATGCGGCGGATGGCAGAACCCATTTAGAATAGGCAGGTTTGCGGGGTTTTGGGCTGCCCCTCTCCCTGTCCTATAACAGTTCTACTGTGGAACCAAGCTTAGCCGAGGTTTCGCCATTTTGTATATCCTCCACCTTGCTATGTTAGTCCTTGTCCAGCAGCATTCCGGAGATAGTTTCAGCAGTCACAACCCTCACTCCACTTGGTGACGAAAAAGCAGACCACCCCGGCCGCCAATGAGGGCAGTCCTGTCCATAAATGGGACAGCATCTCTAACCGTCCAATCAGTTTGAAACTGTAACCGCGCGCCAAAATGCCTTTGTAGTAGCCAATGAGTAATTGCCAGCTTCTTGCAAAGTTCGCGCCACTCGCGACCCTATAAGATACCCCTGCTTCCTCTGTTGGGGCTCTCGACCTCTGCCATTGCATCAGTGCGTGTCGAGGGCCCGGTCTCGAGCCCGTAATAAACTCCCTTTTGCATTTGCATCAGCTGTCTTGGGATTCTTGGAGGCTATGCTCGCCGAGTCTGCTGATCTTGGGCACAACATTTGGGGGCTCGTCCGGGATCGGCTAGCACAGACCCCAACCACCAAACAGCTGAAGGGAGCCATTAATGCGCGCAGGTGAGTGGTGAGGTTTTAGTCTGCAGACCTGTAGTATTGAGTACCTGTATTTGTATCATTTGTGCTCTTTACCTGTAGAAGTACTGAGTACCTGTATTTGTATTTTTTTGTGCTCAGTACCTGTGGAATTGTTTGCAAACCTGTAATTTTGGTAGCCAGACGCTTAAGTGGACGCGCTGGTAGGCTTCTTGGCGTGGACCAGGGGAGATGTCCCCGGACCACCTGAATGGCTATCCCCTGTGGGGCAGCACTGGGGTAGCATTTGTATGGGGCCCATTTGAAAAATTTGTTTTTTGGTTCGTTTAGTGTGTTTGTTATTCTTAAAACTTTGGTGTTTGTCTCTACCCAGGGACCTCTAATTGGTTATCCGTACCCCTTGTGGGGCAGCACTGGGGCAGATTCCCCTTTTGGGAAAGTTCAAAAAAAAAAAACAAAAAAACTAATTTTGTTTTGTTCCTGGTGTTTGTTGTCTTTGTTGCATTTGTGTGTTCATAACCATGGGTAGGGCAATGCCTACTCCACTGTCTTTGGACACAGTCAAGGCAAAAAGTAAAATACTGGGGACTAAAAAGTCACCACAGCTGGCTGGTAAGAAACGCTGCCTCTGATCTCAACAAGCAGCTGCCTGGACATTTTCTCCAGTGTTGAGATCACTGGTATATCTCTGCTGCCTTCCAGCTGTGGGGAAATTAGTCTGTCCCTTTGTCCACCTTAAAAAAAACAAAAAACAAACAAACAAAAAACCTGGAGTTAACTAAATTGTAGTTTCTCAGTGTTTTTGCAAATATTGGTAAAAATAACTGTTTCTTAAAATTAGTGCATGTGGCAAAAAAAATTTCAAATGAAAATTAAGAGATCTCTTTATTCTTGCTTTTTGCCTCCGGAGAATTAATTATAAATGGCGCCTATAAAAAAAAAAAATCCTAAATTTTGAAATTGCGATCTAAAATTGTAGTAAACAAAAGCTAATTCAAAATTTAATGGTTTAGAGCATACATGCCTTAAGGTTTAAGTGTTAAAAAAAAATTGGTGCTTTGCTTTGTTTAAATATGTTTACTTGTGCTGTACGAAAAAAAAATAATAATTAACCTGGCCTATGCTAACAAACAAACTTACTTCTAGGCTTTTATCTAAACTTCTCTTGATAAGATCTTGTTCCAGGAAGACTGATCTACTTGTCTTTTCCCCTTGGAAAAAAACAATATATTCTCCCAGTAAAGGACTAGACTTCTTTGCAAAATTCAAGGTAACATCTAAAGCCATATGGACAAGTTACTGAAAAAATGTATATAGTATTAGGTGTCTATTTTTTTTTTTTCCTTTTCTTTCTTGCTTTTGTCAATCTATCTGTAACAGGGTGGTCCCTAGGAAAGGGGGAAATTCCAGGTTCCCTGCCCCACCCAAGAGAGGGAGGAAGAAAGCAGGATTAAAAAAAAAAAATCCAGAAGGAGACCTGGAGGAGGCCCATGGAGCCTAGAGACACGTGAAGAAACTGCGCTTGCCTTTTGGTTGTGGACTGGGTAACACAGATGTGGGTGAGACCCGTGGGGAAGAGACAATGGCAACTTTTATCTTGATTTTAATTTTGCTCTTTTCCTTCCGAGCTTGTCTGGTTGTTTCTAACCCTTTCCTGTGGGTCCTCACTGGAAGAGGCCTTAAACTTGTGGCAGGCTTTGGGGCCTGGCTTGGGAGTTTTACCCACTTTGGGTGCTTTAGAAACTAGATTCTTTGCCTTTCCTGTATTGTCTCCTAATTGTATTAAAGTTCCTTCCCATTAAAGTCTTGTATGTTTTGTGTTGATGCAGCTGATGGCAGAACCTATTTAAAACAGGCGGGTTTGGGGGTCTGGGCTGCCCCTCTCCCTGCCCTGTAACATATCTAGTGCTTGCCTAAGAAAAAAGACTTGGTATATAAAATTGTTACAGTGGCAACTCTGAAGTTGACTTAAAATTCCAGTTCTAAGGAAAAACTAAAACTAAACTAAGGTTTTGCTAAGTTTAATAATAAAAATTTGCTAACCATTTACTGAACTTTCAGGTTTACATTTTGTTCCTTATTGTAAGGAGACTAAAGTTTAATGTCATCTCAACTAAATAAAAATTTTTAATTAAAAATGTGTCTAAGTTGTGCATTCTAAAGAGATAATAAACAGCTATTATGGTGTCTTAAATGCAGAGATTAGAAACTAGGATGTAATAATTCTAAATACAAGTAAAGTAAAGGTAGTGCCTTATACTGTTGTGCGTGTTTTAACTTCTTTTCC
The DNA here is from genome assembly GCF_014898055.3 of Talpa occidentalis. NCBI lineage: Eukaryota > Metazoa > Chordata > Mammalia > Eulipotyphla > Talpidae > Talpa > Talpa occidentalis. Next base: position 50,158,040 of record NW_023602073.1, on the reverse strand, counting down.
CAGGAGTCCTGTATCTCTGTATTTTGGCCTTGACTCTATAAACTGTATAATGTTATAATTGTTTTTAATAGTCTGGACTCTGGTTAAAAATTAGTATAAAAATTTTAGCTTCTTAAGTAAATCTAAAAATTTCAGTTTTGTATTTTATGAAATCCCTTGCCTTTTTGGTAATGCATTGCTGGATTTTGGCAATTGCCTATTCATTGCTTGGTTGAAAAAAACTAACTATTTTATCCCATGTGCCCCTGGCAAAGAGGTGTTATATGCAAAAGTGTGTATGTGGAAAATAGTAGCATTTTAGACACAGGACAGGTAAACAAGGTAAAGTAAAATAATTTATATCAAACACCTGTTTTATAGTTAATGACAGGAATGGTGAAAAACTAGTTAGCTTCTTCACAAGAGAGGCAGCATGATAACTTTTGTGTTTCCTGTATTTTTCTCTCCAGTATTATATGTAGACACTATATAAAAAAAATTTATAATGTTTAATTATTCAGAATTGGGAGAATATTATTCACTGTTTTGGTGTCACTTAATATCCAAGTGGTCTCTAGTCTCTATTTTATAGAGATTGTATAAAACCTATAAAAATGCATGATTAGAATATGTATGTTTTAGCCAGCCTTGTTCTGACATCAGGTGCAGGCTCTGGAGACTAAATTAAGGGCCTAAAAAAAAAAAATCCTTTTAACACTTTTATTGGATATGGCCTTCAAGGCCTACAGTAATATGAAGGAGACTAACTAGACTAAAAAAAAAGGGAGAGAGGCAAGAAAAGGGCCCAGTAGATGGCAGTTGCCATCACAGTGCTCTGCCACCTCAGATTCACCCAAGGCCCCATGAGCCTTAGGGCATTCGGGACCTCAACCTCTCATGGGCTGCCAGCTTGCATCCACTGCCAGCAACCAGGATACCTCAGCTGCAAAAAGCTTTCCCCAGGGCCATGCCTTCAGTGCCATCATACAAGGCTCTGAAAAAGGGGACTGTCCCACTCTCCAGAGAGGGAGGGGGCCAGCCCAAACCACGGGCCAGGATGGGAGGACAGGCTTGATGGTCAGCTGCCTCTGATGAAGAATCCAGTGCAGGAGAAGACCTTCTCTGAAGAAGCCCAGAGGTGAGACAAGCTCCCCTGTTTACTGTTTATATGGATAAGCCTCGGGTGACCCTAGATGTGGTAGACAAAAAGATCATCTTTTTGGTAAATAAGGGGCCACTTGCTCTGCCTTACTCCAATTCTTTGGATTGACCTACTGGTCGATTGTCCCCCTCACTAGTAAAGATGGCCAGACTGAGCCAAGACACTTTACAGCACTGCTACCTTGCTCACTACGAGGCTACTTGTTTGTGCATTCTCAGTGGTTAAATAAAATAAAGAATAGCTTTGTGTTTCTTTGTCATTGACAAAGTTGCACCAGAGATGTTTATGAAAGTATTTCTTTAAGACTGTTTTATAAAACATAAAAATATAATTGTGAAGAATTTTTGTTTGCATGATCATGGTTGGCCAGGTCTCGTTGTGCATTGATGTTGAGCATCGGTTCAAAGAAACTGTTCGTTGCAGATTTTGATTGGTACCGGTGAGTCTGTAATTTTGCAACTTGTCTGTTCACATTTAAAAAAATTATCATGTAAAATTTCCATTTTTCTATAAAAATAAGTGCAATAATAATCAAAGTTTTAATGTCCTGAGTCTTCATCTCGGAGAATTACCTTATTCTGTTTAAACTTAACATTTTATGTACTAACATTTAGAGGGCCTCATTTTGATAACTGCAGTAACATTAAGTATGTATAAAACTCTAAAGCCCTAGACCTGTTAATGGCTAAAGTTTAAAAAAAAAAAAAAATTGTGACCTCCTTACTCTTGAACTGAAATCTTTTGTTTTTGTTTTTCTCTTTCTTGGGCCTTACATCTTCAATGCCTTCATCGAGGTCATTTCTCGCCTGGAGACCATCGAACTATGAAGTCTCCACTGTCCTTTCGAGGTCCCTTAGATCATGGCCCTGTGGTGGAGCCCTGACTGTTTCCCCTCATCGCCCACTTTCAGCAGGAAGCAGTTACTGATCAGAAAGACGCCCCTTTCCCTGACTGCAGTTAGGGGCTCCATTCGCAGAAGGGGAGGAATGAGACACAGGGCAAGTTAGGGTAATTAGGCAGTTTTAGGGACAGTGCAGGAGGGGACCTCTGAAGAGTTTAGGAAGGCTTCAGAGATAACAACAACTGAAGGAATGTATTAACATTGGGCTTGGTTTCCTTCAAGTGATAACAGAGAGTGTTTTAATTGGAGCAGCAGACTCATTTATGCAAGGAGGAAATGAAAAGGGGTTAGTATTAAGACTGGTGGGCAGCAACCTGTTTTATTCAATAGCTGATGTTTAGTGACCAAATGAATAACTCTGTGACTGGCTAACTGGAGAGAGATCCCTTGTTTGAGCAGAGTAATTCTCATTTGTTACTGAAGATAATACCTCTTGCTGACTAGATAGATGGTTTAGCGTCTGATTTTCAGAGGTCGTGGTCTGAGATGACCCAGAAAAAGTCAGTGTTTTGTATAAGGATGGCAATTTTAAATTTTCCTGTACTTATAAACCTGTGAACACATTATGTGGCTGAACTTAACCATAATTCTGAGACTGACTAACGGATAAAAGGCTTGGTAGCTGTTGTTTTCTTAGCTGACTAGCCGTTTTTCAGAAAAAAAAAAAAAAAAAAAAAAAAAATGGGGGAATGTGGAACCAAGCTTAGCCGAGGTTTCGCCATTTTGTATATCCTCCACCTTGCTATGTTAGTCCTTGTCCAGCAGCATTCCGGAGATAGTTTCAGCAGTCACAACCCTCACTCCACTTGGTGACGAAAAAGCAGACCACCCCGGCCGCCAATGAGGGCAGTCCTATCCATAAATGGGACAGCATCTCTAACCGTCCAATCAGTTTGAAACTGTAACCGCGCGCCAAAATGCCTTTGTAGTAGCCAATGAGTAATTGCCAGCTTCTTGCAAAGTTCGCGCCACTCGCGACCCTATAAGATACCCCTGCTTCCTCTGTTCGGGGCTCTCGACCTCTGCCGTTGCATCGGTGCGTGTCGAGGGCCCGGACTCGAGCCCGTAATAAACTCCCTTTTGCATTTGCATCAGCTGTCTTGGGATTCTTGGAGGCTATGCTCGCCGAGTCTGCTGATCTTGGGCACAACACTACAAATAAAACCCTTTTCTGACTTTTTCCTTTACTTCCAGCTATCTAGCTATTTGTTCACTCCATGGGTTAGAAGTCAGGAGATTTCAGAAAGCAAGCAAGAAAGAAGGGCAGGAAGGAGAGAGTGAGGGAGGCAGGAAGGAGAGGGAAAAGGTGAGCTCTGGCCCTACTCTCACGTTCCAGATTCATATCCCAGCCTTACAAGAACACCTGGTTCATATTTTTAACAAATACTTTATGAGTCAACAGCAGAGGTAAAATCTGCTGGTAGGTCTCTTTATAATTCCCATTAAGGCTATATCCTAAATGAACATCTGTTGTGCCATCTTGTGAGATTAGCATAGAAATTGGAATTTTTCTCAATGAAATCATGTCCTTCTCATACTGATTTGAATGTTGCACCACTGGAAATTTTATCAGTATTTCTTGGGAGAAGCATGGTGGGAATTATCTTGTGCAGCTAGAAACTATGCTATCATGTCCATTACTCCAACAAACAGAATCACAGCATTTTGTCTTGGCGCTGAAACCTACTAAATGTTGGGGAATACAGATCGTGAAGATGAGGAAGGAAATACAGAAATATATATACTACTTTCCTTACAGCTGCAGAAAAGCAGATGCTATTCTACATAATCTAAACTTTCTTGCAAATACAATTTCTAATAAAAAAGCTTTGTAGGACCCCTAGGCTCTGCAAACTGTGGAATGGTATTTAACCCCTGAGATCTGTGTCATTAATTCGAATGATTTATTTAATTAGGTATTGTCTATAATAATATGTAGATTGACAGCTCTGCATTCTCCGATATATGCATGTTCTGGGCTTTCTTATTGAAGCATAGGAGTATTATTGTCATTTCCTTCTTTTCCGACATGCAGTGAGAGGACAGGTTTCTTGTTTAAACAAGGAGCTTGAGAGTGTTGACCTTTTTAAGTGAAACTATCAATAACATTAGATTAGGAATTCTAAATATTTACAAAATATCCAGTGATATAGTAGAAGAATTTCTTATCTAACATCACAGTAAAGCAATAAATTATTCTGGCTACATTTCTGAAAACTTGCACATAATCTAAGTGGCAGGTCCTTCTCTTGAATAAAACACAGAACAAAAACGTTGGGAGCAGGGGTTGGTGTCCACAGTCCTTGATGAAGAGGCTTGTGTCGGCACAATTTTTGACGTTCAAAAGGCAAGCATATCTGGGCTTTGCACCTTTGTGAATGTGAGATCATGAAATGATTATTTCTGACAGGCTCTCCAGGGAGGGGCAGACAGCTTGACAGATACATAGAAAATTCACTATAGCACGAGCAAGTTCTGTGGAATAAGCGGTGCCATTTTTGGTTCTGTGTTAAAAGGAGAGCTGTGGAAACTGGATTGCTATAATGAGCTCAGTTATATTAAGCATTAAATATGCTGTTAAAATTAGTGTATGTTTGAAATCCTTTTTAGTATGGGTTTTATGATGTTGTACAATTGTCCTCTATTTCATCACATATGTATAAAAACATATTTTTTTATTGAGGTAACATTGGTTTACACTGTAAGTGGTTTAGGGATATAGGTTCACAGCTCTTGAAATCACATCTTTTAAAAAGAATGAAAATACAGAATCTCTGCCTGAGCTGCCTTTAGTTCATTTCTATTTCTAGTGATAAACAGCCCACCTCACCTCACGCTGAAGAAATCATGAATTGTCCACATAGGATAGGTCATCGTAAAATCATGAATATGCACGTATTTTTTGTCGTTTCTGGAAAAGTGATCTTCACCTTGTACTAAATTTTGCCAGTGGTCCTGAAAAATTGCAAGTGACATAGGAAAATGTCTCTCATAATAAATATTTTTATTGAAAAGTGTGCTGTAAATATAAATCTAGCACTACTGTTTTCACACATGCCACCGATTACTGGCCTCTGTGTGTGTGTGTTACAAAAATGCAATTCTTGAACTTATTCTTCACTAAATAAGTCTTATCTAAATAAGGTTAAAAGAATTCTCCAAACCACACTATTTTCTTAGCAAACATATGCATCCAAGAAACACAACCCCAGAAGACAATCAATTTGTAGAAGCCACATCTTTTACAGAGAATGAAAGTTTGAATGTCTTTTCAGTTTATTACTTTTGGCTTTGGAAAGTTTAAGATAACAAAGAATCACTCTTTCAAAGCTTTATTAATCCCAAAATTTCTATCATAATCACATCATTGTCAGTGACCCACTAGCCAGAAACTTTCTCTCCACATTGGCTGTTTAGAATTCCACAATTCTGCCAATAAGCATTAAATTGCATTGATGGTACATGTGAAACCCTATAAAATCATTGATAATTCAATGTTTCTCTACCTACCACATACCACCTTCCTAGGTTGAAATCTCTCCATCTCTCTCTGTCCTCTCACTGCTGTTGTGATGGTTTCAACCCCACCACTTCTGCCCTGGACACTGGACAATGTCGACCCTAAAGATCTCTGTTCTCTTGTAAATTATTTCTCTCTACAAATGATGATGCTGCAGTTCCTTCGAGACCACGGCTCAAGAGCACTATCATGATCTAGGGGGTTATTGGTCTTGCTAACTAAACCGACTGCCCTGGATTGCTTCAACCCCAAATCCCTGGACTCTTCCCTCTATCTTAACCTTCATCTCCAGAACTGCTGCCTCATTCATTACTGTTCCTGGGTGCCTCACGCCCTCACTCCAGCTCAGCAGTGTCTGCTGCCTCCTGTTCTCAGTTCCTATCTTAGCGAGCGCCGCATGAGCTTGACAACTGTCCCTTTCATCAGTCTTCCCCCAGTGATGATAATTTATGGGAGTGACAGCTTAAAAACAAACATTTTCACCATTAAAGCCCCTGACACTCAACAGGCAGTCAGCAACAGTAATGTATTGAGTTAATGCTTTCATTTCCAACACAAACTTTTAAGGAAAGTCTAGGAATATTTTCAGGTATTTTTAAAACCCCTAAGAATCTCGTCCCCCCTCCCTCCCTCCCTCTCTCTCTCTCTCACACACACACGCACACACAGATATTCTTCAATCCAGTCATTAAACAAATATGCAGTGATCATTTACTATGAGACAAACTCTTCTCTGACCACGGAATACAGATTTGAATGTGATGCGTCCTTCCTTCGTGAAATTTATATTTTATTGGGGTTGGGGGGGTGTTTGAGAAAATATCTTGGATCTTTTTACATCATGGTTCCATATTGACTCCCAGCTACTTGGAGTGTCTTTTCTTTCTCTGTGTTTTATATATATATATATATATATATATATTAGAGATGTTTTAGGTCTTTATTTAGAAGTTTGGTGATTTTTCTGTGATTTGAAATATGCCAAGAGAACTCAATTCTGTGTTAATGCTTGCTTTTTGCTTTTTGATTGAATTAACATTGTTATATAACTTTCAGGTTAGCATCAGCCACAACAGCACATGTGTGGGGAGACAGCATTGAACTGGTTATGCATATGTCTAAGATGAGAGAGAAGATGAATAAAATTATCAAATCCCTTGTCTAGAAATTTCTTGTAGTGAAATTCTAGTACTTTGAATTGTAATCATAATCATCCCAATCTTATCTATTGACAGAGATTGATCTTTTAGTTACATAATTCACATGACTAAACATTTTCTGCTCCTAGTTCTCTCTCTCTCTCTCTCTCTTTCTCCCCATACAAGAACTGAGGTGTAGGCCAGAGAAAAGGATTCACCAGGGAAAAAGTGGGGGCCAAACAGGCTGAGCTACTGAAATACACTGCTGAGGGGAGCAGCGGGGAGACAGGAGAGGTCTGCCGTGCCATGTGGGTTGCTCCCTGGCCGGGGATAGAGCTCAGGCCCTACACCACCAGGGAGTCCCTCTATTTTAGTCTTGATAGCCTCTAAAGCCATTTTTTAAAAAAATATTTCAGGATGTATGTTATTTAGGGTTTGTGATTGCTTATAAACTGATAATTTAAAAGGTGAATGTGGACTTTTCTAATGCTTCTCTAATTTTTGTGAATATATGACTAAATTAAAAATATAAGAATATGACAAATAAATTAAAATTGTGCATAGTTGTATTGAAGTGACAACAGAATGGAAATCCAGTTGCATTTTTACTGAATTTATATTCAAGCTCTAGAGAATCTGGTCAATATTACAACATAAGCTTTGTGAGAATTGACTTGATACTATTCTTGTACATTTTAAATTTCCATTTCCACTATTGTATATAAAGCCAGCTCACAAAGTTACATTTCAAGTCAATACAAAATTGTAGGATTAATTAGCTAATTTATATCTCCATAAAAGCAAACTTCTCTGAATTTTGCAATAATTTGCTTTTATTTCAATATGAGGTTATTTCACTGCCTAATTCAATATCTTATGGTGTCAGGGTACAAAGGATATTATCCGATACCCTCTTGGCTCTTCTAGGTGGGCAAATATTCAAGTAAGTCTAGAGCTGAGTCCTGCCTTCTCCAAGGAAAGAGACCAGGCGTTGGGCTTCCCAGCACAGTTCCTCTCCTTCGTCCACTGACTGTCTCTTCCCAAAAGGATAAGCTCCACCGAACCTTCAGAGTCCCTCTAATCAAAGAAAACTCTTCCTGCAAAGATATTTTTGGGTGAAAATTTTGACCCTACAATAGGGAGATAGCTAGAAACTAGAAGCATCTTACCCTGATCAACAAATTCTTCCTCCAGGAGGCAGGTCCCTCTGGCTTGCGCACATAGGCGACTTCCATTGCTGTTCAAACACTGCAATGGCTGGACTTGAATTTAAAGACAAGGGGATTAATCTCCAAGTATTTGAAGTTTGAGGGTTTTTTTGTGTGTGTGTTTTTTTTTTTTTTAAATTTTCAAGCTGAGTGAGTTTTAGTATCCTTGGGAATGAAATGCTTTTGAGAGAGATTTTTATATCACTATTCTTTAAAAATTTTGTAGCTTTCAGGTAACCATTTTAAAGATATTTTGTTCAAATAATGGATTTGTTTCACTCTCAGGTAAGTCATCCTGCAACCCCTGCTCTGCAGCTTGTGAGCGCTGCAGCTGAGGTTAATTAATTAGCAGTATTAGAGCTTGGATGAATACCTGGGCCTGATTCACAAATCATTAGCTTGAAAATATGTAAGTTGCCTAGTAAATTTATTTTTTTAAACTTCATGCCATACTAGAGGAATCATACTTTTATTCTTTCATTTTTGCAGGGACATCTGGAAGCTATGAGACAGAAAGAAGAGGTTTCTCTGTGGCTTCACAGCAGCCAGCCTGCCCCAGCTGGACTCACTGGAAGCTGATTCCAGTTGCTGTCAAGGTATTTTTCTATGTATGGTTTGTTTTTAGGAAATAAAAATTAAAATTCTGTATAACTGGAAAGCAAACACATGTTCAAATAGGGGTGGCATTTTGTGCTGAAAAGTACTGGAATCATGGGGTTCCAGCCACCTGAACAGGGACAGCAGGAACTGAGGGTCAGGGGTCCCCACTTCTGCTCCTGCCTTGGCTCTGCTGCCCTCCTTGGGGGGGCTCCCCACTCGGGCTCTTATCGAGGCTGCGGTGTTGTAGCAGTGGTTAGTCCTGCTCTCCTGAGAGACCCTGTCCGGGCAGCGTCCACCCTGGCCTTGTGCTTGGCCTTGGCTGTCCCGCCCCAGGCCTGGCTGCTTGCTGGGGTTTGCTGGTAATGGGGTGGTTGGTTTTCGTTAGCTTGGGTGCTCATGTTTTGAGATCTTTCTCTCATCCACTCCTTTTCCCTGTTTGATGTTGTTCCTTTCACCCCAACTGTGCCTGGCTCCTTCTGCCCCTCCTTTCTGGTCCCCATCAGAAGGTGCCCTGGACTTGTGTCAAGTTTTCGGGCCTCAGTGGCCTGCTTTGAGTCAACCCCGTTGGGCTGGGCCTTTACCCATGAAGAGACGGGCAGCATCGGGTGCTTCCCTGGGAGGCGATGTCCTTCCCTCCCCTCTGTGCACACACTATCCGAGAAGGTGCTTTCTCATAAGAGGATGCTTTGTCTTTATGACACTGATGGCAGAACCTGTTTAGAGCATGCAGGTTTGGGGGTCCTGGGGTGCCCCTCAGCCTGCCCACTGACATCTCTGTTCCCTTTGAACCTCTCAGGGACTAAAAGCTTTGGGCACCCTCAGGTTTGATTACTTGGCTGTTGTGCACATGGGTGGGTGTGAGCCCTTAGGGCAGGCACTAGAGCTTCCCCCTTGAGTCTGGGGTCCCTGGGTCCTCCCCAGCTTTGCCTGTAGCAGTCAGAGTGTATCATGTCTGAAGCATTTTGGAAGATTTGTCTTGTAACCTCAGAGAATGACATACACACTTCCCAAGCAAGTCTGTGAGCTGGCCGTGGCATGCTGACATGTTTGTTTTTTTTTTAGGATAACAAATCCTACAAGTCGGGAGGTCTGGATTTTTTTAAGGAGAGACTTGAGGGAGATTTCTTTGCACAGTGGGAACGCAGAACACCTACTCAGCAAAGACCATCACGATGAGGTTTTTGCTGTTAAGAAATATCAAAACACAGGATGTTTCCTGAAAAAGAAAAAAATTGCAAAATGAAGACTTAATCATTGTGTGTTGAACAGGAAAACCCATTGCAAGGTGTACTCAGTGCTGTTTGGGGTCAAACACCACAAATCGATAATCCAGGAGAGGGTCGGCAAGCGTTTCTCGCAGGGACAGAGAGTAAGGAGTTTAGCCTTCAGTGCCATATTAGTTCTGAAAAACTTCAAAAAACCTGATATTAAAATATGTAGAAGCTAAATATTTACTCTATTTATGGCATCTGTGCAGGAAGGTGTAAGTTTGAAAGCCTTAGCAATTCCGGAATTGAAACTTTTCCGTTGAGGAGACCACATTTGCATTTTCTGTTCCAGGGATGGAGGGCTGGTTCATAGGTGACTACTTAACTGGCTAAGAAAACTCGAAAAGCTGATCTCTCTTTCTCTGTCTCTCTATTGGTGTTGATGTATGGAAATCGGGGGAAAATGGAAAGTCACTAAGATAATAATTTCTTGAGAAAACAAAATCCTAGAAAAAAAGTAGACATGCTCAGGTGAGTCCGACATTCGGTACCTTTTTTTTTTTTTTAATCAAATGCTGATTCAATGGAAGAGAACTTGGGGAAATTCACAAACCTGAACAGAAACTGCTTTGAGAGATTGAGGAATCAAACAGAATTTATGGGAGGGTTTTAGGCTTGAGTGTGTGATCCCTGGCAGTCGAGGGCTCACTCCTCAAAAGCATCAGACAGACCCCAACGTGCCAGACACCCACCTTGCAAGGGCCAGGAGGTCAATCGCCATCACTACAGGATGCGGATTCTCTCCTGGAGAGCAGTGAGGGCTCAGGGGCCAGGAGAAGCTTCTGTCCCGGCTGAGTGCTCCGTTGTTCCATAATGCAAAGCGGGGTCAAGCCCTAACCATCTGCCCCTTCCTAACCAGCGAAGCGCCCCCTTTGAAGACCTGGGACAATTTAATTTGCAGGGTCCCCTTTAGCTTGCTCGCCCCAGGACACAGCACATTATCTGTAAGATCTGAAGAGAACAAAGTCCAGGGAAGGATGCGTCACCTTCCTAAGCTGTTGCAAGAAATCACCAGAAAGTTGGTGGCTGAGATTTGCACAACTTTCCCCAGTCCTGGAGGCCAGTCGGGATCGGTGTCCTTGGGCTGCAATAAAGGTGTGGGCAGAGCCAAGTGGCCTCCAGAGGGAAGCTCCTGGGCTGGCTTCCTCCAGTTTGTAGTGGCCGCCCAGGCTGTGGCCATGGCCCCCTGAGCCTGGGGTCCCATCAGTGACCAATTCTGGTACCCCCGGCTTCAGCACAGGCTAAACCAGGACAGTCCTGATGAGTTCGCTGTGCCTGAGATGTTTACTGACAAACTGCAAAATATTCTGTTCTGCAGAGATCTCTACAGGCCAGCAATGAAGAATGAGTTTAGGTGAATAACACAGAGATGGAGCTGGGGCTCTCCCTTGGCCAGTGTGTGACGTGGGCTATTATCTTCAATACGAAGGGGCTGGTGGGAGCCAGATGACTGCAGCACTGGCATCGCAGATTTGGTGCCAGGAAAACTGAACATATACTATATTTTTTAAAATAAGAAAGTGCAAAGTGTGCTTTCTCTTTTGTTTATTTTTTTATTTTATTGTGGTGAGAAAGTATAGAGTATCTTGAAAATTCTCTGAGTTTCAGGGGGTGCATCAATCTAGTATTTAAATGCAGAGCTGTTAAGTGTGGCCCCCCACCTGGCTCACCCCAGCACCTGAAGCCCTGCAGGGAGGTCCATGCTGGCAACCAGCCCTCCCTGGGCATCCCTCTCCTCCTTCCCCCAGCAAGGGGAGGGGTGTGGACCCAACCACATCTCATTATTATTCAACTGGGGGTTGCAGGCTGCAGATTTCTACTATCAGAAATGACATATTTTCTTCTTTGTATGTCTTGGTAAAAATGCACAATTTTAATAAAATATCAGGATATCTGCTAAAACTCATATTTTCCTCTTATCATTAATAGCTCTAATTAATAAATGAGTAGCCTTTTTTTTTAAAAAAAATCTTTCCATAGGAAAGAACAATTGTTCAGGGTTTAATGTGGCAGGAAACAAAAACGTACAATCAGTTCTGCGTGACCCTTGTTCTCCACTCATCTGGAATCGCCAGTGGACGTGGAAAGAATAAAACCCATAAGCCTCCCTGGGAGCCACCCGCATTGGAGACTCTTCGGAGAAGGAATCATTAATTCCAGATTGCATCTTTGAATTTATGTTTCCATCAGGAAGACATAAGGTTATATTCTCTCATAAAGCAATTTACATAATGATTCAGACTAAAGTTTCCAGGCTAAATTTTGGGGCACCCAGATAATCAGAAAAAAGTTCTACAGGGATTAAGTAGGTGCCTGAACAGCTAAGTCGCTGATGACATCAGGAAATTAAAAATTATAATAAGGGAGCCAACTTCTCACCCCGTGTGGGCCTCCCACTTCCTACAAGTTTGAAAATCCACACTAAGTCCTGGAAAGTAATTGACTTTTTAATGCGCAGCATGCTAGAAGTGACGTGAAGTTTTAAAAGTCTTTTACCTAAATTGCTATTCCTTTAGAAATGTAAGGACAAATTGCACGTCTAAATTTTGTATTTTACAATTTTATTTTTTTTTAAGTCAACAGTGGCTCTAGTCTGTGAAGTCTGATTTTCTGATTTCTGTCAAAAACTGTCCTTTATTTCTGGAATGTGCATGAGTAGGGGACAGGAACTTACTGCGATAGGATCATTTGTAACCCAGAGTACTCAGTCACTGTTGATCTTGGTACTTCACTTAAGAAAGGACCTTTAAACGTAGCTATGAATTGACATTATAACCGCACGTGGGTGCCCATAGTCATGTATTTAAGTCTTCAATAGGCAAGTTATCTCTTCCATTGGGCTGGTTGTGATAATAGACGCATCGCAGTAGACACTTCAAAATATCAAGTGCTTCCAGAGTCAGTTGGGAACGCATGCAGTATTGGCTTTAAGCAGCTGCTTATTTCCCGTGATTATTGCCAGGATGGCTGCGAACTTGCTGTGACCAGCCAGAGTTCAGACCTTAAGCACCAACAATTTGCTTTTGAGTTCTGGGTCAGATCTTCTTAACCTTTCTATTTCCCTGCGTTGTAGAAATAAATTCTAGCCTTTTCCCCAGGTTGAGGAAGAACAAGCGGTACTTCAGGAATGGTGAGGTCAGGAGAAGCTTTATGACTCAGGCATGAGGCCCCAGACCTGGGCAGCCCCATAAGGTCTGAGCCCCGGTTTAAAGACCAAGGGTTCCGTTTATACACAACTGTCTCCATATCTGCTACATGGATGACATCAATTTTCAGCAGGCACAACCATTTGCGGCAAAGTCCCCAGACAAGGGGGGGTGGGCAAGGTAAGAGGGGAAGATGCAGGCATTCGGGGATGGCCTTGGAGAGAGAGACCAGCTGGCCGGCTGTCCGACCTTGTAGATAAGAGTGCTGAGGCCCCGGCCATGAATCTGGAAGGGGAAGTTGCTGTAAGGAAGCACACTGTTGATGATGCCTGCATGGGAATGTTCATTGCAACTGGGCTGGAAGTTCTGCTGGAATCTTTATTATATTCATTTGCTCAATAATATATTTTCTCATCACCTGGGCTCAATTGTTTTGAAATCTATCTCTGAATTGCCATTACCCGCAGGAATATGTCATCCAAGGAGAAGAATCTGCTTTATTTTTTCCAGACATGAAGAAACATGAAGCTCTTTCTCTGGCCCAGAGCTTCTCTAGATTTTTAGGGATATTTTCTTGATTTATTATAGCATCGGTGTAAGGGCAGAAACAGACCAGTGCAGGTTTTCTGATCCCATGCAGACCGGGTAAAGGAGGAGTCAGAGTCCTCAGTGGCTTTTTGCAGGTCTTTTTATTTAGATTACCCAGTACACGGCAGGGAGGGATGCTGAGGGGCTGGGAGGCCTTCCAGCCTGCCAGCCCCCAGCAAGTCTTCACTCTATCCTGGCTCTCCAGTGATCTCTCTCTCTCTCTCTGGGCTTCTCTTTCAGCTCTTTCTGCTTCTCAGCTTCTCCTGGCGTCTCCATGACGCCACCCTTAAAAGCCCAGTCTCAGCCCAGGTGAATCCCATCTATCTATGCCCACACCCTACTCCAGGTGCCCGCCATCAGGCATGCATTCAGGACCGCAAGGATCCATCATCTATCCTGATGGCGGGAGGGCAGAAAAGCCTGACATTTTTCCTTCTCCTGCAATCGGTTATGTATTTCTTGTGAGTAGTTTCTATGAAATTGAAAAATATAACTGTTGTTGTGTTTGAAGTCTGTGAGTTGGACTGCGTGGTCCTTGGTTCACTCTGGGAAAGGTGTTCCCAGAGCTCCTGTTTCAGCAACATGCAGCGAGTTTCCCGGCGAGTTCCTCCATGAGACAGAAACGGTAGTTATATTTAAAGGGCAGGTTTATTAGGGAAGGGATAAAACAGTTCAAGACACTTGCATAGACACGAGCATGCAGGAAAAGCTGTCCCAGAAGGGACAAGGTTGCTAAGAGAGGCCTGCAGCTGGTCTGTCAGGCAGCCTTGACAGGTCATGGACAGGCAGGAGGCTGCTGCCCTGCAGAGGAGAAAGTTGGCAAAAAGAGGCACCTGCATAGTCACAGGTGGGCAGACAGAGTGCTGCCCCAGCCTGCGCAGACTGCACTGATGTGGTCTTCTGTTTGGGAGGGGTCACTCCTTGTGAGTCCTCAGTTGGTTGCTAATTTTGGATAACTGTGTGGAATTTGAAAGGGACAGAGATTCCACAATGGGCTCAGTCTCCATATCTTTACCTTTGGGATCTGTTGGGCTCAATCGCCATATCTGTACCTTTGGGCCTGTGCTCTAGACAGTAGTCTGATACCTGCTTGGATGTTATGCTTTGAAATCTAGGCGTCCACGCCTAAGGATACTAGTGTTGGCTGGGCCTCATGATACCAGCTTCCTCGGGATACTAATTTCCGCAACTGTGTTGATGGTTATGCTAATCTCTTCTACTCCCAACTCCTTGTGAGCCAGGTTTCTGGTCTTGTGGTGCACCTCCTTTTCTGTTTTTTTTTTTTTTCTCTATTCTTGTCCTCCATCATAGCAACCTTTAAAAACTAGATACAGAAAACCAATGTGTACCTAAACTAAGGAGAAGAAGAGAAATAATAAAAAACAAGGTGGAAATCAATGAAATTTTAAAAAGGAAAACCACTTAAAAATTCACTTTAATGTTGCCAGCAGTTTGAATCAGCTCAGGCCCCTGGAGCAGCCATTTCAACCAGGCCACTGTCTTGAGCTAATGTGTTCATCTTTGCATCCACTTATTTGAGCAAAAATCCTGCTAAATCTGTGTAGCAAGAATCCCTGCCCTCTACATCTAGGTACCTGATCAAGTTTCTAATTCTCCACACCTGGCCTCTTATCGCCTCTCTGTCACCCCACCGCCCCCCATACCCATGTGGTGACTGACATTGAGGGGAGTCGCTCCTGAGATGCCTTCCCCTATAGCAAATGTCCTGAACAAATGGTCCTGTTACCGAATGCCGGCCTCAGTTTCCCTCAGCCAATAAAAGGAAACCGAGTTTGAGGAAAAGGAAAGCGGTTTTATTTGTTGACAAATGAGGAGGGCGGTAGACTTATGTCTGAAAGACCACAGTCCTGCTCCTTGGCAGTGGGCAGGGGTATTTATACAAGGGGGAGATGGGTAGGGGTCCGCGAAGGGGAGGGGGAAGGGTCCACACAGAGACAAGTGGGCGCCAGCTCAACAGGGAGATGGATGTGTGCCAGCTGGTGTTCATCAAGGGGAGGGGGAAAGTGTCAGCACAGAGACAGGTAAGGGGAGGGGTCTTCACAGAGGCCGAAGGGTGTCAACTCATCCATCTTAAGGGAAGGGGAAGGTGTCAGCACAGAGACGGGTGGTTGCCAGCTTGTTTTCCTTAGGGGGAGGGGGCAGGGTCTGCACGAAACCAGTGGGCACCAGCTTGGTTTTCTTCTCCAGGGGAGGGGGAAGCTGCAACAAATGGGAAAGACAAGCTATCAATCCTGTTAATGCTAGATAAGGGGGAATTGCAAGAAATGGGGAAAAGACAAACTTGTTAACTGTATCATAATCCCCACTCTCAGTTATGACCTTCCATTTCTATGGGAAAAGGAGTGTCGTGTCATCTGGCTGCTTCCTGCTGAACAGGGTCGTCATGGTGGGGGTTTACTATGGAAGGCCTGCACTTATTGGTGCCATAGTTCCCGACATGATGTTAAGGTCTTGGTGCTGGTGTGGCAGCGACAAGATATACAACACAGCGTAGTCCTAAATGTAAGAGGGATTACTTTTTCTCTTCCTCAAGATGATGACATTAAGGCTATAGCCCTCACTGGAGAGGACCAGAGAATAATATAAATAGTTACTGAGACATAATTTTTCTCTACCCTCATCCCAATTCTGTAAAATAGTAAACCAAATCTAATTTTAACAATTTTCCCTATATTTGCATAAACTCATAGGGCAGAGTAAACAAGTAGAGTGTTGTTGGCTTTGTTGAAAATTCCACAGGCCTTAGCGTGAGCTTTTTAACATCCAGTCCATGCCGGCTTTATCTAAGTCACAGTCTCACCAAACTTCACCTGAGATTTCCTCTTCTCAAGGTTCCCAGAACTTTTTCCAGGGTTTTCCTCAGTCCTGTCCATGGAGGCAGCTTCCTCACCTTTCATGGAAGTCTCTGGAACTCAGTAAGCAAGGTGACAGGCTCTTCTTGGCTTGCTCTTCTCAGCTCAGCACGGTTTATTCCCAGAAGAATTTCAATCAAAGCCTTGTAACAAAACATGTTTAATTTACCAGCTTAAGGAGAAATAAATAAAATTCCCTATTGAGATTATGCAAAGATAGACATTGTCCTGAGAAGTACAAATATTGCCTATAAATTTTGGGGATGAGACAAGAGAAAAGCAAATGATTCAGTTTGCTCATAAAAAGATGAAAATTGCCACTGCTAAGATCAGAGTCCAGCTTAAAGACAAGGTTTCTAGAGACCAAAAAAAGCAAAACATTAAAAACTAATTTTTTTAAAAGTCATGAAATAATTTTCAAATCTTCCTCGGTGTACTTTCCATACATTAAGTCTCCATCTTCTGTTGGTAATTTTCATAAATCAAATTTTTATAGGCTCGGTAGGTCTTTTCAGTTCCAAAACATATCTATGTTGTCAGTCTCTTTTTGTGAGTTTTCTGAAGACAAAGCTCAGCAAAAAAACTTTAGAAAGAACAAAAACTCGAAAATGACCATACCTAAAATCATGGCTTAAGGTAAAAGACAAGGATGTTTGCTCAATTTTGTGACACACATACACATATATATTTCAGTATAATCAGAATCATCCAATAATATTATACCAGAACATACTAGGTTTAAAAAATCGCATATATTTTACAACACTTTAATCAATATTATATATTCTGAAAAGGTATAACTTTTTCCCTCAATGACAATTTTTAATGAAGTTTTAATATTTCTAGATTGGCCCAATGTATTTTAGCATTTTGCTATAAGGAAAATAATTTATTAAGAGTCCTAAGACACATCTAATAATTTTACTTGATTCAAAAAAAAAAACTTTGCCATTTCTGAAATTTGTCTCCAAGAAAAGTTTTGTCACAGGCTTAATACTATATACAGATTTTTATAAAAGAACACTAAGGTACCCAGAGTGATAACTAGAGGTTTTTAAAAGTAGATATATTTTCACAGTGCTCAACAATGCCGACAGGACTATATTTTTCAGTTTACCAAGTCCAAGGGCGAAAGAGAACCAAGATTTTAGATTACCTAAACAGTTTTTAATTTGTCATCAAGAACTAGTAAAAGCAGTTTAAGAATACTTGAGCCTTTACTGCAGATGGAAAAGAAATTAAAGTTTGGTTTTACATAAGTACGCCACTGATAATAAATTTGAATATTCCTAAAGCAAGTCATTCTAGCACATAGCATTTTTTCTAAGATACCTCTCTCAGACCTGCAAAGCTTCAACACCCTTTTTTTTTTCCAAGATAGCTATTTTGTTTTGACGCTAAATTTTTCAGACCTTTACCATATCTTTTACATACATATCTTAACACAATCTCGCTTTATTTGCATTTAGAGTTACAACATTCTAGTTTTTAATTTTTAGATTGTAAGACTGTTACAGAAGACTTTTGTCTTTATTTATGCCCACAGGCCCAGAGATCTTTTTCCAAAGTTCAAGCCCCCAGCAATTAGGCAACAGAGCATCCATTGCCCCAGCAGGGGCACATTTGCACTTTAAAGCAAGCAGGGAATATAGAAGCAGGAGACTCCCAAAATGTCATCTGGTCATCTGGGGCACACAAGTCAGGCGCCTGGCCAGAGAAAGTCCATCAGTCATTTCCTGAAACTTTTAGTCCACTCTGAGGCCCTGTACCAACATAACTTCAGCTAATTAACAGGCAAGCCTCACATTTTTCACTTTAAGACATTATTAGGAGGGGGGCAGAGCAACATGGCGGCAAGGAGACGCTGCGAGTAAGATCTCCCATTAAAAAAAAGTTAATAGGGAGGAAAAGCGGCAGGTCCCAGTGAGAACTGGGACATGGAAGATAAATGGATGACTCCAGCAAACTACCCGAAGAAGAAAGTTGCCATAAAAGAGGACTAGAAGGGAGGAAAGTGCAGAACCCTGCTCCCCTCCCCCACCCACAAAGTTGGCACTCTCCGACCAACAGAAAGGAGGAAAAAAACAAACTAAAACGACCAACAAGAACAAACTATGCATCAAGCGGGACAGTGAGTGGAAAGGAACTATTTCAGCCACCACACCCCGTGAACAGGAGCTGTGGAGAACCCTGCAGGATTCGCCGCGGGGGTGAGCGAATGGCTCCGGGCACCATTAGAGAACAACAGAGACTCTGGAGACCTGCACACAGCCCCAGGCCGGCCAGTAAGCTTGTGCAGAAAAGCAAACGCGGATCGGGATTGCGGTGGCCCAGGTCCCCGCACCTGCGACCTAGGCTTGCGGGGAGATGCACGGGAACCCTCACTGAGGTGAAAGTCCCTCACTGAGTAATCAGGAACCAGGCACCCAGGCACAGGAGCAGGTGCAAAAGGCACCATTCCTGCGGCCACTGAACTGGGCTACAGCCAGCGTCCTAGACCTGAGGGCTTTGGAACTGAGACCCGGGGCATGAAATTCGGGGCGTGGGTTCTCCACAACAGTGGGGTACAAGGCAGACACAGCACCCCAAAGCCGTTGAGGTTTACCCTACCATTCCTGCTCTGTTCCCTGTCCCATGGGGAGAAAAATCAGCTCCTGAAGGGCTCTAGGAGAGATCTCTGGCGCCACCTAGCGACTTGAAACCAGCAGAATGCTCCTGGAGGAGCCAGTGGCCAGCTGGGAAGTTAGCCCATGCCAGGCCCCTTCCAACCAGTAGTCTGAGCACACAGGGGGAGAGGGCACCCATGGCCGGGGCAGACCGGGCACGCAGAAGAGTGTTCCTGAGACCGGACGCTCAGGAAGTGCATCCCGCATCACCATTTTAGAACAGGGACATTTCTGCTGCCTGAAACCAGCAGAAAGCTCCCTCAGGAGCCAGAGGTGAGCGGGGGAAGTTCGCCCACACCAGGCCCCCTCTGGCCTGCACTCCAAGCCCAGAGGGGGAGCAGGAATTCACCGCCAGGGCAGACCAGGTGCACAGGGGAGTGTGTCCCCACATTGGCATTTTAGAACAGGGACCTTTCTTCAGTAAAGACTGCTTGAAACTGACAGATGGCTCCCGGAGGAGCCAGAGGGGAGCAGAGAAGCTCACCCAAGATGCCAGCCAGTCCTAGCAACACAGTGTCCCAATGCATACGACAAATTAGAAAACAGCCAGTAGGGAGTAGAAGAACCACACGCAACCTAAAAACTCCTCAGGAAAAAAGCACAGCACAAAAAGAAAACTACCCCCGAGATTGCAACGACAGTAACTTGGAAGAACTTCTGAGCCTTCCAGAAAGAGAATTTAAAATTGCCATGATTAAAAAAGTGACAGAACTCATAAAGGAAAACAATGATATGAGAAAAATAATCAACGAGCAGAAGAATGAAATTGAGTCCCTAAAGGGGGAAGCAAAAGAAACGCAAGAGATCAAAGAATTAATGGAGGAACTAAAGAACTCTGGGAAAAGCAGTGAAAGCAGAATAGATGAAATGGAAGAATGAATAAGTACTCTTGAAGACACAGAAATAAAAAGCACCAAAACAGAAAAGGAAAGAGAAGTACGAAGGCAAAGAATGAAGAAAGACTTTGGGAACTATCTGACTCCATGAGGAAAGGAAATATAAGAGTTATAGGAATACCAGAAGGAGAGGAGGGAGATGTAGGAACAGAGAAAATATTCAAAGAGATAATTGAAGAGAACTTCCCAAATGTGAAGAAGGAGTTGAAAATTGATATACAAGAAGCAAGAAGAACACCAAACTTCCACAACAAAAGGAAAAATACAGGTAGACACATAATAGTAAAGCTCCCAAGAATCCAGTACAATGAAAAAATAATGAAGCTGATAAGAGGAAAGAAACAGATAACATTCAAAGGAAAGCCAATCAGGCTGACATCAGACTTCTCCGAAGAAACACTACGGGCAAGGAGAGAGTGGAGGGACATAGTCAACAGACTCCAAGAAATCAGATGCCAACCAAGAATACTCTATCCCCAAAGCTCACCTTCCTCTATGAAGAAGAATAAGGACCTTCCCAGACAAACAGAAACTCCGGAATTTCATTACAACTAAACCCCCACTCCAAAAAACACTAAAAGGAATCCTAAAGCCAGAACCTCAGAGGGACGAATAACAACGAAAAAAGGCCAAAAAAAATATTAAAAGAATAAATGAATAAAATCAAAGGAAAGACAAACACAATGGCAAATATAGATGCTAACATATCCATATTAACTCTAAATGTAAATGGACTAAACTCTTCAATAAAATGCAGCCTGGATTAAGAAACAAAACCGAACCTTTTGCTGTCTCCAGGAAACACATTTAGCTACAAAAGATAAAAATAGACTCAAGTTAAAGGATGGAAAACAATCCTACAAGCAAATGGACCAAAAAAGAAAGCAGGAACACCTATACTTATATCAGATAAAACAGATTTCAAACTTAAAAAAATAAAAAGAGACCCCAACGGTCACTACATTATGATCAAGGGGAAAATACTTCTAGAAGAAATAACACTCATTAACATATACTCACCAAATGAAGGAGCACCAAAATATATCAGACAACTGTTGTCCTCTCTGAAAACAGACATCAGAGAAAACACATATGTAGTGGGAGACTTCAACACACCACTATCAACAATGGATAGATCAACAAGACAAAAAATAAGTAAAGAAACTAAAGCTCTAAATAAGGACCTAGAGCATTTGGGCTTAACAGACATCTATAGAACACTAAACCTCCAAAAAACGGAGTACACATTTTTCTCAAGCGCACAAGGATCATTCTCCAGGATTGATCACATACTGGGGCACAAGACAAACATCAACAGATACACCAAGATTGAAATCATACCAACCATCTTTTCTGACCATGAAGGCATCAAACTAGAAATAAACCATAAAAAGAAGGCAAGGAACGCTCCTACCTCATGGAGATTGAAAACCACACTACTGGAAGACCACTGGACTAACGAGGAGATCAAAGAAGAAATTAAAAAATTCTTTGAATTGAATGACAAGGAGGACACCAATATCCTAAATGTATGGGATGCAGCAAAAGCAGTAATAAGAGGAAAATATATGGCAATAGAAGCTCACATCAAGAAACAAGAAAGAACTCAAAGAAACAACCTAATCTCGAAGCTCAAAGATCTAGAAAAAGAACAACAAAAAAACCCCAAAACCAGCAGAAGAAAAGTAATAATAAAAACCAAAGCAGAAATAAATGAAATTGAAACTAAAAAAACAATCCAAAAGATCAATGAAACCAAGAGCTGGTTCTTTGAAAAAATCAATAAAATAGACAAACCCCTAGCCAGGCTCACAAAGGAAAAAAGGGAGAAAGCACAAATAAACAGGATCATAAATGAAAGAGGAGAAATCACAACAGACACAGCAGAAATCAAAAGAATAATCAGTAACTACTATGAACAGTTATATGGAACCAAGTTCAACAATCTAGAGGAGATGGACAAATCCCTACAACGCTACAATCACCCAAAGCTAGATAAAGAAGAAATAGAACAACTAAACAGACCAATTACAAGCAGCAAAATTGAAATGGTAATCAAAAACCTTCCCAAAAACAAAAGCCCAGGACCTGATGGATTTACAAATGAATTCTACCAAAGATTCAGAGACGAATTAGTGCCTATCCTTCACAAACTCTTCCAAAAAATTGAGAAGGAAGGGACAATACCAAACACGTTCTATGAAGCCAACATTACACTAATACCAAAACCAAATAAGGACAACACAAAAAAGGAAATCTACAGGCCAATCTCCCTAATGAACACTGATGCAAAAATCCTCAATAAAATTTTAGCTATCAGAATCCAACAATGTATCCATAAGATAATTCACCACGACTAAGTAGGATTCATTCCAGGGACACAAGGATGGTTCAACATCCGAAAATCAATCAACGTTATCCAACACATCAACAAAAAGAAATATAAAAACCATATGATAATATCAATAGATGCTGAGAAAGCTTTCAACAAAGTGCAACACCCATTCATGATAAAAGCCCTTGAAATTCTTGGGATACAAGGAACATACCTCAACATCATAAAGGCCATCTATGACAAGCCAACAGCCAGTATCATTCTCAAAGTTGAAAAGCTGAAATCAATTCCATTAAGATCTGGAAAAAGACAAGGATGTCCACTCTCACCACTGCTTTTCAATATAATACTGGAAGTCCTAGCCAGAGCAATAAGACAAGAGAAAGACATACAAGGAATCCAAATAGGAAAAGAAGAAGTCAAAGTATCACTATTTGCAGATGATATGATAATATACATAGAGAACCCCAAAAACTCCATGGAATAAAAAAAATTCAACTCATCAATCAGTTCAGTAAAGTGGCAGGATACAAAATCAACACGCAAAAGTCAGTAGCCTTCCTATACACAAACAATAAATCTGAAGAAGAAGAAATAAAAAAAAAACCCTTTTATTATCAAAACAAAGAAAATCTAATTCTTGGGAATAAATCTAACAAAAGAGGTAAAGGACCTATACAAAAAAAACTATAAAACACTGTTAAAAGAAATAGAAGAAGACACAAAGAAATGGAAAGACATCCCCTGCTCATGGATTGGAAGAATAAACATTATTAAAATGGCCATCCACCAAAAGCAATATACAGATTCAATGCTATTCCAATCAAAATGTCAATGTCATTCTTCAAAGAAATAGAACAATTATTGATGAAATTCATATGGAATCACCAAAAACCCCAAATAGCCAAAGCTCTCCTGAAAAAAAAAAAAAAAAAAAAAAAAAAGAAGGGAATGGAGGCATCACACTCCCAGACTTCAAACTATACTACAAAGCCATAATCATCAAAACTGCATGGTATTGGAACAAGAACAGACATACAGACCAATGGAATCGAATAGAAAATCCAGAAATAAACCCACAGATTTATGGTCAACTAATCTTTGACAAAGGAGCAAAGACTATGCATTGGAGCAAAGAAAGTTTGTTCAATAAATGGTGCTGGGAAAACTGGGTCGCTACATGCAAAAGAATGAAGCTTGACCACCACCTCACACCATACACAAAAATCAACTCAAAATGGATTAAAGAACTAGACATAAGACCTGAAACCATAAAATATATAGAAGGAAATATAGGCGAAACACTACGTGATTTGCACATCAAAGACATCTTTACAGACACATCACCCAAAGCAGTGATAGTGAAGGCAAAGATAAACAGCTGGGACTATATCAAATTAAAGAGCTTTTGCACAGCAAAAGAGACAATAACAAAAACAAAGAGAAACCCCACCAACTGGGAGAACATTTTTGCACCCAACACTAATGATAAAGGACTGATCACAAAAATCTGCAAAGAGCTGATGAGACTCAACAACAACAAAGAAAATAATCCAGTCAAAAAATGGGCAGAAGAGCTTAAAAGAAACTTCTCTGAAGAGGAAATGCAAATGGCCAACAGGCATATGAAAAAATGTTCAACATCACTTGTCATCAGGGAAATGCAAATCAAAACTACCATGAGATACCATCTTACACCAGTGAGAATGGCACATATTAAAAAAACTAGCAACAACAAATGTTGGCGAGGGTGTGGAGAAAAAGGAACTCTTCTGCACTGTTGGTGGGAGTGCAAACTGGTCCAACCACTGTGGAAAGCTGTGTGGAGATTTCTGGACCTATTAAACATAGATCTTCCATATGACCCAGCAATTCCACTCCTAGGTATTTACCCAAAGGACACAGAAACATCAATTCCAAAGAACACCTGCACCCCTATGTTTATAGCAGCACTGTTTACAATAGCTAAGCTTTGGAAACAACCCAAATGCCCAAAAATAGATGACTGGATCAAGAAGATGTGGTACATATATACCATGGAATATTACTCAGCATTCAAAAAAGATAAACACATGCAATTTGCTGCAACATGGATGGCGCTGGAAGGGATCATGCTCAGCGAAATAAGCCAAAAAGAAAAAGAAAAATACCGGATGGTCTCACTCATAGCAGGAATCTAGAAAACTTAAATAATGGACCAGGAAAATGAATAACTATAAGAAAGTGAAAATCAAAATCAACAAAAAACTATGAACCAGAGACACTTTTAGGGGGCGGGGGCGGGAGGGGAGGGATTGGGGTCAGAATGGGGGGCTGCAATTGTATGGGGAATATAACAATAAAATTTATAAAAAAAAAAATATATTACTAAAATAAAAAAATAAAAAAATAAAAAAAAAATCCATTAAAAAAAAAAAATACTACCAAATTTAATCTTTAAAAAAGGAAGTGGACTCTTGAGGTAGAACTTAGTTTTATCAGATAGGGTTCATTAAACCCATTTGGAGCAGAGGAAGAAAGGATGAGAGAGTGTTTAGAGCATGCTGTTTGTGGTTAATAGCAGTTAAATTCTTGGGTTTTTAGTATTTGTCCTTGAGAGATGGCAAGGAAGGCAGTTGGCAGATAGAGAAGCCTTGGTGTACATGTTATGGTGTTGGATTGGAGGTGTTGAAAATTTTAAGCACAGCAGTTTTAGAATGATGACTCCAGCAGTAGTGGAGAGGTTAATGAGAGGAGAGAACATCTGGGGCATGGAGTGTAGTTATGGTGTGGATGGAGCACTGCCTGATTCACACAGTGAGTGAGTACCCAATGGAATGAATTGAATTGGGATACAAAGTGTTTTTTTAAGGGGAAGAAGGAATTGAAGAGGCTTCCAAGCTTTTGTCCTGTTTGTTAGTTAATGTTAATGTGTATCAGTTACCTATCACCTTAATGATGCTGGGTAACAAACAACCACAGAAAATATATTAGCGGCCTATAGTAATGGACTTGTATTCACTTTGGGCCTATGGACACTTCAGCTAACCTGGGATGGACTTGACTAAACTCCACTGATCTTACTCATGCATCTTTGGTCAGATTAAAAGGTGACCAGGTGAAACTTGGCTGGCTGGTTCACATGAATGGTCACTGGCTTCTGGCTGAGGGAGGGCAGCTTTAGCTGGAAAGGCTGGTGACAGGCCCTGCTCCATGAGCTAATCCTCCAGCAACTTCCACAGAAATGGCAGCAGGGAGGACCCATGGGGCCAACACTTAAAACCACTGCTGAGTCACATGAGCTGATCTCTCACGAATGCAGTCATATGACTGAACCCAGAGTCAGAGTGTGAGGGAAATAAAATGTAGGTGGCAGAGTGTGAACTTTCTGCTATGAAGAAGCATAAAGACTATTGTTATAAAGACCTTACCACAGATGAGGCAAAATCATTAATTTAGCTGTAGAATTTTGAGTTTGAAGTGTATGTGAGAAATCTTGTTAGACGTAACCCCTATATAATGTATAATGTTGGTGGGGTTGAGGAGATGTGGTGAATTGATATTTTGAAAGAGATACATAAGGAGAAACAGAAAGCTTTGGTGGAGATGCCCTGAGGGTATGAGAGAGAGAGAGAGAGAGAGAGAGAGAGAGAGAGAGAGAGAGAGAGAGAGAGAGAGAGAAGACAATGCATGGAACAACCCTCAGGAGAGATGATGACCTGTGGGGTGAGAGCTAAGGGAATAGTCATCCTTGGTGGGGAGATTTCCTCTCACTGAACCACAGGAGGGTGGGAGGGAGATCAGTTTGGATAAGCAAGAGTTTGGGGGTGATTAAAACAAATTTAACAATATATAATCCAGAAACCTTATAATATCAAATATTTTCTTGTATCTCAGTAAAGTCTACTCATGATTTCATACTGTCAAAAATGCATGGATAAGTATAACTTATGCACTTGTATATTTTGGTAATACATGTCTGTTCTTATAGATTGATCTTAGTTTTATCCTTTATTAATTTATCCTGATGATTTATCTTTTTTTAGAAAAAAGTGATTTGAAATTCCTTCTCTTCTGTGTGAATCAGTCTTTTTTACCTGTAGGGTTAGGAGAGGGGCACAGGCCCTTCCAGTTTCTTCTGCTCCTTCCTTCAGTTCTGTGTGGGGGTCATCATCTTGCTACCCACCAGGGGTGGGGAGACCACCCAGAATGCACCTTGACAGCCTCCCCTGGAGGTGTGCACAGGTGGGCCCTGCCCCACCTGGCTCTCATATTCTACCACAGGTGTGGGTTCTGCCCCCCAAGTGCACATCATGGGGCCAGAGGAAAATGGGGTGCACGTGGTATGCACAGCCTCGGGCTGGTTCCAGGAGTCCCAGGTGCAGTGGAGAAACCCCCATGGGGAGGAGTTCCAGAACTTCTCCAAGGTCCAGACACAGGACACTGAAGGGCTGTTCAGCGTGGAGGCCGCTCTGGTGGTGAGAGACAGCTCTGCAGGGAGCGTGACCTGCTCCATCTGCAACCCCATTCTGCACCAGAAGGCCATGGCCATTGTCATCCCAGGTCAGCACTGCTCCCCCTCCCCACTCCCTGAAGGGTCAGAGGGAGGGGCCTGCTCGCCCAGGTGCGCTGGCCTGGGGTGTCCTGGGCTGTGTCCTGATGGGGTCTCTGTGGGGTCTCTGTCTGCAGAGCCCTTCTTCCCCTGGGCCTCTCCCTGGAAAGCTGGCTTTGCTGGTGAGCCTGCCCTTGCTGCTGCTTCTGCTCCTGGGGACTGCCTGCTACACCCAGAGAGAACATTCCACACAGATGCGGGAGCTGCAGGAACAGAGGAATCTGTGCCGGGCTAAGGAGGAGGCTCTGAAGGACACAGGTAAGGCAGGACAGGGGCCAGGCTGGTGAGTAAGACAGTGGTTGCTGAGAGGGACAAGCTGACACCAGAGCCAGGGCCCAGGTCCCTCTGCAGGGAGATCAGAGCAGGTGACTGGAAAGACCGAGAGAGGACAGTAGAACTTGGAGGCTTAGATGGGTCTGGAGGTGGAACTACCAGGACACAGAGAGAACCATTTTTTTTTTTCGTTCTCTACCTCACAGTTTTTATCCATAAGGATGGAGTTTATGCTTTTTCTTTTCTTTTTTCTTACTCTTTTAGATGAGTTCCAGGCAATTCTAGGTAAGCTCTGTTTTCCCTTCTGAACTCTCTGTGTCCCCTTCATAGGAGATTCTGGTTCTTAGCTCATCTGATTTCTGTGTTGCTTTTCAGACCGAAGGAAGGCAGCTTACCTGGCTGGTGAGTGATGCTCCAGATGTCCTCGGTCTCCTCTCCTTCCAGTGCCCAGGGGTCCGTCTCCTTTTTTGTCTCAGCACAGACATGTGGACCCTTCCCTGGGGTGGAAGTGGGAGCTGGTAGGAGACAGGAGCCTGCTGCATGGGCTCTCTCAGATCTGGACTGTTTGCCCCTACACCTACCAAGTCTGGATCTTGGTGGGTTGGTGACCACAGGAGTCTCTTGAAACCTGGGTCTCAGACCTTCCAGCCCTGACCTTCCCACCATGGTGCTGGCTTTCTGGCCTTCAGTGCATCTGGTTCTTGGTCAGCACCTGGAAGCAGAAGCAGCTGCTCTCAGGTTTTACAAATCAATTGACTCTTAAGTTTAGGAGCATGACTTCCTCCTGCCCTCTCTCCCCAGTACCCCACCCAGGGAGAGTCTGTTCTCTCTGCTCCTGAAGAAGCTCATCTGGAGTGATGGGAAAGGGAGGGAGGATCCTGCATGGGAGGGGGTGGGGAGACTTTCCATCTCTCAGAGAGTGTTTATCTCAGAGGAATATTTCACCTGAGAAGATGGGCAACTTTTACCCTGGAGCTGGTTTTATGGACATGCCATATTTTTATTTCATGTTCCCTTTAAATTCCCAGGTATATTTGTTACAAAATACTTACATATTTATTATGGACTAATGAATATATTACAACAACATCTTCTCATGTACTGCTTATGATCATGAAGAAACAATGAATTGTGAGTAAAACAGCAGTTTTTAAAGGCTGAGACCCAGAGGCACTCAGTGACTTGCCCAAAACCCCCAGCAGCAGCAGGCAGGGCTGGGTCAGTCTGTCCTGCAGGGTCCTGATCTGAGCCATGGATTTCCCACCACCCCCTGCTGTCTGCACAGGGCTGGGGGTCATGACCTCTGGAGCCTTTCCTTTACTCTCCCCAAAGTGTCTTAGGTATATAACAGGGGGAGACCAGGGTACCTAGATCACATGAGCAGGTGGTTGTGCTGAGGTCTTACCTAGCTGTGTGTTCCGTTTCAGCCTGGAGGAAGGCCCAGCTGTATGCCGGTGAGTGGCCCTGAGGGTCACAGGACCCCCTCCAGCCTCCTCTCTGCCCCTTCTCTATCAGGGGACCCCACCAGGAAGGGATTGGGGTTCATGGTCTCCTCTCACTCTGGAACTTCCATCTGAGAACTGCAGGCCTCCCCACTTGTGAGCACAGACCTGCCTCCACGTGCCCTGTCCTCCCTGCAGGTCATGGTCCTTCCTGTGGGTGAGGACAGTGGGGGTCAGTGTGAGGAGAGGCTGTGCAGGAACAACTGTATGGATCAGGCATGGCTGATCTCTAGATTTCAGGAGTCCTACTTCTCACCTAGGTAGCTGGTCTTACTAACTGAGCCCTTGGTTGGATCCTTCTGAACCCACAATTCCTGTCCTTCTGTGTATTCAGTTTTGTTTTTTCCTGTTTCCTCTTGTTTCTCTGTCTCCTCATGCTCTGATCCATTTGCAAGCTGAATTTTCCCTCTAAGCCTTTTTGGTTGCTGAGGAATCATTTGCTTTAGAGCAGATGTTCTGAGTCTGGGGTCATAGCTTCTGGGCAGGTTATGGACTCCTGGCTTAGGACCTATGAAAGACATGATTTTTTTTTTAAATATTTATTTATTTATTTATTTATTTATACAAGAAACGGGGTACAGGCCAGATTCAAGAGAGGGTGAGAGGATTCACCAGAGACAGAGTGGGGAACAGAACAGGCAGACTGAGGAAATACACTGCTGAGGGGAACAGCAGGAGAGACAGGAGAGGTCTGCTGCGCCATGTGGGACCCTCACCAGCCAGCCGGAAACAAAGAGGTGCTGCAGAGGCTGCGGGAAAACTTCACAGCGAGGCTCTCAACTGCCTGTGCCACCAAGGGAGGCCCTGAAAGACATGAATTTATATGTAAAATCCTGGATGTGTGTATGTTTCTATAAAATGATGAAATATGTAATCTGGGATTGTTCAGAACCATTGCCTTCCATTTTAGGAGAATTTTCTGTTGGCTGAATGTCTGAGGGTCATATTTATTATTTACTTCTTGGAGATGAAGTGTGAGGATTGGAAAAAGAGGGACCTAGAATGGTTATAATCATTTCCAGGACAAAGGGTAGGGAGACATTTAGGAAATTGACATCCAGATGGCGGAGGAGAGGTGACGGGAAGGAAGAGAGGGTTGGGTTGGAGAAGTGCCTTCTGGAGGTTTGGATCCACAGAGGGACTGAAGGGAGGCCAAAGAGCACAGTCGCCCTGTTTGAATTTCGATAGTGCAGGGGCTGTGCAAAACTTGGTCATGGTATATATTGGGCTCCTTGACCCCTTTTTGAAGTACTACAGTAAAATTACATTTTTATGCACCATTTTTTGGCAACTATCTAATGGAGTTTGTCTTTGATATGAACCCCTCTCCCCACCACCCCCCGGTGCTCCCAAGACAGGGCCTGCACCTGAGGCCTGAGTCAGATGCCCTTTCCCTGCTCAGGGGTTTGTTTATGGTCCTGGACACAGACCCTCAGTCACAGAGAGGGGGGTTGTGGGGGAGGGGTCTGGGACCAGCAGTGTGAGGACCCTCCTGAGAGTCTCCCTGGTTCCCCTGGTATTTATTTCCACAAAGTGAAAATCATATGATCTCTTTACCATCATTCCAGGCTCTGCTGAGTTTATATGTCATGTATTTTAACATAGACATATTTTTGTTGGCCTGCCCCCCTTTTATGTAAAGATACACCAATTAATACACTAGAATCAACATTTTCAGACTCACATGTTCACATATGGATACAGGTATTATCTCATTTATAAAGTTGAAAAATATTTTCTGAATTAAAGTCTTGCCATAAATTATAATTGACTAATCTCAAAAATAAAATGCCACTTCTCTTTTCTACCTTTCGTCCTTCTGCCTCTGTTCTTGTTTTCTTCTTCTTCTTTTTTTTTTGGTGATGTGGTAAAGTAGATAAGTACAATTGGATGTCAACTGAACTCTTAATTAAAACAAGGAAATTTATTCGTTCATTTCTGAGCTCTTAGAAAAATTTTAACTGGAGAAAAAGAGCAGAAATATCCAGTGATAAAAAGCATGGCCTGTACTTTCTGAGCAGTGCAGAACTTCTTACCCAAACCCTCATCCTTCTGTGTTGATAAAGGGGAGCCCTTGGCCAGCAGCACAGGGCTGAGGGCCTGACTTCCTCACCCCTGAGCCAGAACCAGAAGTCTGAGGCTCGAAACACAACTTTCTCTTCTGTTGTTTTTTAATACATATATTTACATTTTCAAAAAAACTTTATTTAATTTGAAAACCAATCAATTTTAAAACTCATTTTTTTCTCAGAGAAGTCACAAGGACCACACATGTGACCTTTTTTCTTTTTTACGTGACCTTGTTTCCTATCAACAGCACAACAAAGATCAAAATGCCAATTTGTCTATTTTTTTCATTTTATTTTTATCTTAATATTTTATTTTAGTTTATCTTTAATGAAGCACTATTTTTCACACACTGGACTCTGCCAAGTTTTCTGAATGAACTTGTATAGGTGTGATTGGTTGTCACATACTTATACAAAATATGTGCAAGAAAATGTTGTTCATCATGTCTATAAATGTGGATTCTGGATTCTCCTCTCTACCCCTCTCTCCTCACACAGTGGGGAAACTCACGCTCTCCCCTGACAGCCTCAGAGTCTTGCTGACCTGAGTGTCTGACCTGAGTGTTGGGGAATGACCTGCTTCCTCCTTGCCAGGCAGGTGTGGGTTAGGGGATGACATGCCCTTGGGGCTCTGCGGGAGAGGGGCCTGTGCTCCCCTTTCAGTCATTTCAGGGGCTCCCCTGGGGCCACTGGTCTAAGAGCCTGTGTGGCACATGCTGAGGGGGGCAGGGCTCGTCCTATCTGGTCATTAGGGCTCGTGGGTGACCCTCCCTCCAGAGCAGAGTCATGGTCTGCATCTGTCTCTGGTCAGCAAATTGGTAAACCTTCTGGTTCCTTCCTCCTGTCCCACCTCCTTGTCCTCTTCTCCATACCCATCCTTCCCTCACTGCCTACTCTCCAGCCAACCCTCTCTTCCTTCATCACCCCTGGAGCAGGTGACACTCCTGGGTCCTCGTCTCTCCACATGCATCATGGGGTGCTGGTGCTCCCTCCAGATCCTCCCCTGCTAGGGCCCTGATCATCTGCCTGGGCCCCCACATGGGGCATCAGAGCTCCAGCTGCTGCTGACACATGTCACCACACCCTGAGCAGCTTCACCCACACAGTTTATCATCTCACACGCCTGCAGGGCAGACACCTGAGACCTCGTCCTGGGACTAACTCCAGGGTCTGGCAGCTCCCTCCTTCCAGGAGCCCCTTCCTCTCCCAGGATCTAGGGCCCCCTGCATTGATGGAGCACCCCCATCCTTGGTCTACACAGCCTGCCCTGCAGCCTCTTTATGGCCCTGCTGCCGTCACTATGTGACTGTCTCTGAGCACAGGTATATGGGTCATGGCTGTTAAGGCTCATGTGATTGGTTCCCCTGATATTCCACAAGAACACCCCTGTTTCCAGGTCTCTGTACCACCTGCAGATTTTTCTCTCCTCTTTTAGGTCACATCTTTACAGGTTCGTGGGTTCATATCATCTTTGCAGACATTATTCTGTTTATGCAGAGAGTTTTTTGAGAGCTATTTCTAGGCTATTCTTGGAGGAAATTGAGGAGTCAATCCACTATTTCTTTGTTGTTCTTTCTCTATAGGGATGGCTTTGTTCCCACCACCCATGAAGATGTGAGGAGATGTCAGTAGTGTTTGATCTTCCCAATGTGTGTCCATGTTTCCTACTGTGCACCTCTTTCTCCCCCTAGAACTCTCTCCACCCCCTTCTAAGTGGACAGGGCCCTCTGCTGCAGTGTCCTGAGTATCCTAATTCATGTTACCTGCATGTGCAGCTCAGTCAAGGTGTAGCTCTTTCCCTGTGGCTCAGAGATAGCCTCCACATTCAGCTCAATTACTTATTTATAAGTATGTGCAGCTTTTGAAATTTTTATCTCCATAACACTTTTTTTAAAAGATTTATTTATTTATACAAGCACTGGGGTACAGGCCAGAGTCGTGGGAGGGTGAGAGAATTCACCAGAGACAGAGCGGGGAGCAGAACAGGCAGGACCAAAGAGGAACAATGGGTGAGACAGGAGAGATCTGTCGCGCCAAGTGGAATCTCCCTGGCTGGCTCAGAATCGATCAGGTGTTGCAGAGGCTGCGGACAGCTTCACAGGGTTGCGCTCAATCCACTGCGGCACCAGGGAGGCCCTCCATAATTTTTTAAGAGAACCATATTTGCTGGATGCGTGTGTGGCTGGTGACTTGAAAAGCATTATTGATGGTCATATCTGGGTAAGGCCTTTCTGTTCAGCTGGTATCCAGTCTCTCAATCTCTGTGCATTAAGCTTTATAATTTAACCCTCATGAGTTTTTTTTTAAATGTATTTATTTATGCATACAAGAACTGGGGTACAGGCCAGAGTGTGGGGGTGGTGAGAAGATTCACCAGAGACAGAGGAGGGAACAGAACAGGTAGAATGACTGAAATACACTGCTGAGGGGAGCAGCAGGCAAGACAGGAGAGAACTGCTGTGCCACGTGAGTCAGCACCGTGGCCGGGGATCTAACTCGTGCTGCAGTGGCTATGGATAGCTTCATAGTGCTGCACCATAACCCCTTGAGGCACCAGGGAGGCCCTCATGGAAATGTTGAAGCATGACGGTTGGGATGGGTGTGTGTGTGTGTGTGTGTGTGTGTGTGTGTGTGAATCAAAAAGATAAATACATTAACTAAATATTAATGAACACTTTGCACTATAAATTCTGTGTAACTGTCTTGTAGAAAACTAGGCCTGAACCCTGATGTGTCAGTATCTAGAGTCTCTCATGTGACATGTGTGTCTCTTGCAGATTGGCGGAAGGAGCAGTTCCGGGTCTGTGAGTGACTCTGTTCTCTCTGGGGCTGCTCAGCTTCTGGCCTTTCCTTCTGTTCTCTGTGTGGACCCAGATTCTGCACCCTCCATGGGAGTGAGGTGGGTGCAGCTGTGACATCACACAGCTGGCTGGGATGGGGGGGTGACTGGTTATGGGTGCTAATGGGGCTCCTGAGTCCTTGGAGTCCAGGCTGGTCCCCAGGGGTTTTGTGGCATATCTGACTCCCAGTAAGTCTTTTGAATCCTTCTCTTGTTTTAGGTTCTATGGACTGGGGTCACAAGGCTTCCATTTCAATAAATACTCCCCCCCCTCAATACAGTGACGTATCTGTGGTGAGGAGGTGTGTGCCCATGTTATGAGGCTGGGGGCCTTGCACTATGTTTTCTTCTCTCCACAGGGTCTGTAACAAGTGTTTCCAGTCCAAAAACTGTGTTCTCCCATAACAGGAAGAGTGTCATCTCTAATTACTACGGTTCACTTTTGGGACGGAGTGTTTTGGGCCTTGAGGGCATCACATCAGGATGCTGTTACTGGGAAGTTGAGGTCAGGAGTAGAGACAGATGCAAGTGGGCTCTGGGCATCTGGAGGAAAGATGAGAAAATGAGATACAGCTCTGTGTCCCCCCTGAATGGGTTCTGGACTATGGGAAAGGAAACAACAGGTTTTTCAGCCTATTCTGATCCACTTTCTCACTTATGTCTTAGGCAGGTTCCCCACAGGGTGGGGGTTTTCCTGGACTATGATCACGGGGACGTCTCCTATGACATGACTGATGGCTCCCACATCTTCTCCTTCCCTCCTGAGTCCTCAGGGACTCTTCTCCCATACTCTGTCTGTTATTTTGGTTATTTAGGAGAAGTGTCCCTGACCCTCTGCCCCCTGGAGCCTGGGCCCCAGAAGCCCTCTGTGCCATGAACAATCCTCCTTCTCTGGGGGAGCCTGTGAGTCCCCCAGGGGAGGGGATCCCCTCAGGCTCTGGTGTGGATGGGGCTCCCCCAGGGCCTGAAGCTCCCCTCCTTCCCTGCACCCCTGAGACCATGTCCCCATGAGGCCCCTTCCCTGTCCAGCCCTGCCCTGGGCTCTTCTTGGGGCTGCAGGTTCCCTGGTGGACAGACCTCTGGGTGAGTCCCGAATGCTGGAGTCTCGTCCTCCTGCTCTGAGTGCAGTTTCCTGGGCCGTGGCTAAGAGAACAGTCAGGTCAGGCCTCTGCTGGGGTCACAAAGGATACAATTGTCTTACTTTTAACTGGTTTGGTGTGGGATTTACTTTTCCATTGGAAATACTTTTTCATTTGGTAAAGAAAACATTTTCAGGGATATGGTGAATGATGGACAATTACTTAACATGTTTCCCATTCTGGAATGGAAGAAATACACCTATTTTTCCAAACTTTAGTACATTTCTGTTTCTAGTTAAAAACTTGTGCTATGTTAATTTAGCAAATATAAGAGAAGGATTTGTGTTCCCATTTTGTGTCAACACTAGCTGGAAGGAAGACTTCAGATGAGAATGAAGAGGCTGACTCAGGGTGACTTGGGGAACTGTGACCTGAGCTCCAGGTGTCCCTGTGCTGACTTGGTCCTTCCACGTCCTGAGGCAAAGGGTCACAGGAACCACAGCTGCCAGAGGAAGCAGGATCCTGAGCCCCAGACCTGCAGGGAGGAAGGTGTGATGCCTCCCCCAGGGGACACTGACGTGGTTCTGGTGGGAGGAGACAGAGAAGGGGGAGAGGTGATGGTGTCAGACATCATAAAGATGTGTGATAAATTAAAAAAAAATAATAGTTTTTGCATTTTCTCTTCTTGCTGTGTGAACTAATTTTTATTTATTATCCATTTCTCTCCTCTTTTTTCTTATTCTTATACTTCATATAAGCTTTGAAACTTAGGTTTATAATGAGTTTTTTGGGAAGTAAAGAAAAGGATTATGAATAAATTTGAGAAATTAATAAAATAAAATGTGAGCTACAAAAGATTGGGTCGGGCTGTCTTGTCATTTTGAGGTAAGGCCAACACTTCTTCACTCTTAAACTGAGCTTTCTCTTGATTGTTGAAAACATAGTTGTGTTGTTTGGTGGTAGAATTGTATGTAAATGGTTCATGTGGAGCTGAGTAGTCACAGGTGTGGACTCTCCCATCACTCACTCATTGCTTCCTGGCCCACATCCCCCACGTGCCCTCCTGTGTGACCTGGAGCTGGACCCCAGGAGCGTGTCCCTTGGCCCCTGCACAGTGTCAGGATGAGCCCTGGAGGGGACACTCCAGTCACAGCCGAGGACACGCATTTCTCCTGGTCGTACTGCTTTTCTTCTGGGTCCTGTGACGTGATGTTTGTGTATTTATTTTTTTACCCAGGTGTTGGTCCTCCCTCAACTATTATCCCTGAAATGCTTCCTTCTATAGTTAAGAAAAGCTATTAAAAACCCACAAATAATGATGAAATTGGGTGTCATGTCTTTTCAGTCACATCTAGGGTGTTGCAGAGACTGGTTAATCAGATATAAAGTTATGCAATAATCTAGTGAACATGTAGTGTTTGATTTGGGTTCTTTTCATTCATTAAGGATGTGTTGACTGACGTCACATGCTTTCTGTTCAGTAGAGAAGATAAATCCCAGCATTAGTTTCATTCCCCATAGGATGTTAACGACTTTATTCTTTATCTCACCATATTTATTTTAAACTGCCTTTTCTGCTGAACAATAATGAAACTATTTTTCATTATCCTCTCTTTCTTTTAATCTACATTTTTTTTGTGAGTGTATGGAGGGGCAGGCTTTTAACTCCCCCGGTCTTCTCAACTAAGCAGACTAAAAATAAATTTTAACCACCGGGACATATTTGGAAAATTCCTTTCTGTTCACTCAGTATCTTTAACAGTGGCCTTCATTTGTTGTAAAAATTGTTAAGCAGAGTAACTCAATGCATTGCAAACCTGAGCAAGTTAATTCAACTTCCTTGCAATAAAATTTCACCATCCTGGGCACAGACAAAACTGCTAACAACCCAAAGGGTTACTGTGAAGGATTAAAACGAAAGTGTTTCATAAACAGGGAAGGCTTAGGTGGTAAGTGCTTTGAGTATTATCATATAAAGAAAGGCACTGTTATTGCAGCATTACCAATTCTGTGTCCCCATATGAATCATCCTAGATTTTTTTTCTCTTTTTATTACCAGAGCTTACTTTCTTTTTTTTTTGGGGTGGGGGGGAATACTATTTATTTTATTTTTTTTTATTTTATTTTTTTATAAATAATAAATTTTATTTTTATATTCCCCCATACAATTGCAAACGCCCCATTCTGACCCCAATCCCTCCCCTCCTGCCTCCCACCCCCCAAAAAGTGTCTCTGGTTCATAGTTTTTGTTGATTTTGATTTTCACTTTCTTATATTCATTTTCCTGGTCCCTTATTTAAGTTTTCTAGATTCCTGCTATGAGTGAGACCATCCGGTATTTTTCTTTTTCTTTTTGGCTTATTTCTCTGAGCATGATCCCTTCCAGCGCCATCCATGTTGCTGCAAATTGCATGTGTTTATCTTTTGAATGCTGAGTAATATTCCATGGTATATATGTACCACATCTTCTTGATCCAGTCATTTTTTTTTTGGCATTTGGGTTGTTTCCAAAGCTTAGCTATTGTAAACAGTGCTGCTATAAACATAGGGGTGCAGGTGTTCCTTGGAATTGATGTTTCTGTGTCCTTTGGGTAAATACCTAGGAGTGGAATTGCTGGATCATATGGAAGCTCTATGTTTAGTAGGTCCAGAAATCTCCACACAGCTCTCCATAGTGGTTGGACCAGTTTGCACTCCCACCAACAGTGCAGGAGAGTTCCTTTTTCTCCACACCCTCGCCAACATTTGTTGTTGCTAGTTTTTTTAATATGTGCCATTCTCACTGGTGTGAGATGGTATCTCATGGTAGTTTTGATTTGCATTTCCCTGATTACAAGTGATGTTGAACATTTTTTCATATGTCTGTTGGCCATTTGCATTTCCTCTTCAGAGAAGTTTCATTTTAGCTCTTCTGCCCATTTTTTGACTGGATTATTTTCTTTGTTGTTGCTGAGTCTCATCAGCTCTTTGCAGA
The DNA here is from genome assembly GCF_014898055.3 of Talpa occidentalis. NCBI lineage: Eukaryota > Metazoa > Chordata > Mammalia > Eulipotyphla > Talpidae > Talpa > Talpa occidentalis. The sequence goes on along the minus strand of NW_023602073.1, from coordinate 50,120,432 downwards.
TTTTTGTGATCAGTCCTTTATCATTAGTGTTGGGTGCAAAAATGTTCTCCCAGTTGGTGGGGTTTCTCTTTGTTTTTGTTATTGTCTCTTTTGCTGTGCAGAAGCTCTTTAATTTGATGTAGTCCCAGCTGTTTATCTTTGCCTTCACTATCACTGCTTTGGGTGATGTGTCTGTAAAGATGTCTTTAATGTGCAAATCCCGTAGTGTTTCGCCTATATTTCCTTCTATGTATTTTATGGTTTCAGGTCTTATGTCTAGTTCTTTAATCCATTTTGAGTTGATTTTTGTGTATGGTGTGAGGTAGTGGTTAAGCTTCACTCTTTTGCATGTAGCGACCCAGTTTTCCCAGCACCATTTATTGAACAAACTTTCTTTGCTCCAATGCATAGTCTTTGCTCCTTTGTCAAAGATTAGTTGACCATAAATCTGTGGGTTTATTTCTGGATTTTCTATTCGATTCCATTGGTCTGTATGTCTGTTCTTGTTCCAATACCATGTGGTTTTGATGATTATGGCTTTGTAGTATAGTTTGAAGTCTGGGAGTGTGATGCCTCCATTTCCTTCTTTTTTTTTTCAGTAGAGCTTTGGCTATTCGGGGTTTTTGGTGATTCCATATGAATTTCATCAATAATTGTTCTATTTCTTTGAAGAATGACATTGAAATTTTGATTGGAATAGCATTGAATCTGTATATTGCTTTTGGGAGGATGGCCATTTTAATAATGTTTATTCTTCCAATCCATGAGCAGGGGATGTCTTTCCATTTCTTTGTGTCTTCTTCTATTTCTTTTAACAGTGATTTATAGTTTTCTTTGTATAGGTCCTTTACCTCTTTTGTTAGATTTATTCCCAAATATTTGATTTTTTTTGTTTCGATAATAAAAGGGATGTTTTTTTTTATTTCTTCTTCTTCAGATTTATTGTTTGTGTATAGGAAGGCTACTGACTTTTGCATGTTGATTTTGTATCCTGCCACTTTACTGAATTGATTGATGAGTTGAATTAGTTTTTCTGTGGAGATTTAGGGGTTCTCTACGTATATTATCATATCATCTGCAAATAGTGATACTTTGACTTCTTCTTTTCCTATTTGGATTCCTTGGATGTCTTTCTCTTGTCTTATTGCTCTGGCTAGGACTTCCAGTATTATATTGAAAAGCAGTGGTGAGAGTGGACATCCTTGTCTTGGTCCAGATCTTAATGGAATTGCTTTCAGCTTTTCACCATTGAGAATGATACTGGCTGTTGGCTTGTCATAGATGGCCTTTATGATGTTGAGGTATGTTCCTTGTATCCCAAGAATTTCAAGGGCTTTTATCATGAATGGGTGTTGCACTTTGTCAAAAGCTTTCTCAGCATATATTGATATTATCATATGGTTTTTATATTTCTTTTTGTTGATGTGTTGGATAACGTTGATTGATTTTCGGATGTTAAACCATCCTTGTGTCCCTGGAATGAATTCAACTTGGTCGTGGTGAATTATCTTATGGATACATTGTTGGATTCTGATAGCTAAAATTTTATTGAGGATTTTTGCATCAGTGTTCATTAGGGAGATTGGCCTGTAGTTTTCCTTTTTTGTGTTGTCCTTATTCGGTTTTGGTATTAGTGTAATATTGGCTTCATAGAACGTGTTTGGTATTGTCCCTTCCTTCTCAATTTTTTGGAAGAGTTTGTGAAGGATAGGCACTAATTCGTCTCTGAATGTTTGGTAGAATTCATTTGTAAATCCATCAGGTCCTGGGCTTTTGTTTTTGGGGAGGTTTTGGATTACCATTTCAATTTCGCTAATTGTAATTGGTCTGTTTAGGTGTTCTATTTCTTCTTTATCTAGCTTTGGGTGATTGTAGAGTTGTAGGAATTTGTCCATCTCCTCTAGATTGTTGAACTTGTTTCCATATAACTGTTCATAGTAGTTACTGATTATTCTTTTGATTTCTGCTGTGTCCGTTGTGATTTCTCCTCTTTCATTGATGATCCTGTTTATTTGTGCTTTCTCCCTTTTTTCCTTTGTGAGCCTGGCTAGGGGTTTGTCTATTTTATTTATTTTTTTCAAAGAACCAGCTCTTGGTTTCATTGATCTTTTGGATTGTTTTTTTAGTTTCAATTTCATTTATTTCTGCATTGGTTTTTATTATTTCTTTTCTTCTACTGGTTTTGGGTTTTTTTGTTGTTCTTTTTCTAGATCTTTGAGCTTCGAGATTAGGTTGTTTCTTTGAGTTCTTTCTTGTTTTTTGATGTGAGCTTCTATTGCTATATATTTTCCTCTTATTACTGCTTTTGCTGCATCCCATACATTTAGGATATTGGTGTCCTCCTTGTCATTCAATTCAAAGAATTTTTTAATTTCTTCTTTGATCTCCTCGTTAGTCCAGTGGTCTTCCAGTAGTGTGGTTTTTAATCTCCATGAGGTAGGATAGTTCCTTGCCTTCTTTTTATGGTTTATTTCTAGTTTGATGCCTTCATGTTCCGAAAAGATGGTTGGTATGATTTCAATCTTGGTGTATCTGTTGATGTTTGTCTTGTGCCCCAGTATGTGATCGATCCTGGAGAATGGTCCGTGTGCGCTTGAGAAAAATGTGTACTCCATTTTTTTTGGGTTTAGTGTTCTATAGATGTCTGTTAAGCCCAAATGCTCTAGGTCCTTATTTAGAGCTTTAGTTTCTTTACTTATTTTTTGTCTTGTTGATCTATCCATTGTTGATAGTGGTGTGTTGAAGTCTCCCACTACGTATGTGTTTTCTCTGATGTCTGTTTTCAGAGAGGACAACAGTTGTCTGATATATTTTGGTGCTCTTTCGTTTGGTGAGTATATGTTAATGAGGGTTATTTCTTCTTGAAGTATTGTCCCCTTGATCATAATGTAGTGACCGTTGGGGTCTCTTTTTATCTTTTTGAGTTTGAAGTCTGTTTTATCTGATATAAGTATAGCTGTTCCTGCTTTCTTTTTTGGCCCATTTGCTTGTAGGATTGTTTTCCATCCTTTGACTTTGAGTCTATTTTTATCTTTTGTAGCTAAATGTGTTTCCTGGAGACAGCAAAAGGTTGGGTTTTGTTTCTTAATCCAGGCTGCAACACTGTGTCTTTTTATTGAACAGTTTAGTCCATTTACATTTAGAGTTAATATTGATATGTTCGCATCTGTATTTGCCATTGTGTTTGTCTTTCCTTTGATTTTATTTATTTATTCTTTAATAACTTTTTTTTTTTTGGTCTTCTTTCGTTGTTATTCGTCCCTCTGAGGTTCTGGCTTTAGGATTCCCTGTAGTATTTTTTGGAGTGGGGGTTTAGTCGTAATGAAATTCCGGAGTTTCTCTTTGTCTGGGAAGGTCCATATTCTTTCTTCATGGAGGAAAGAGAGCTTTACGGGATAGAGTATTCTTGGTTGGCATCTGTTTTCTTGGAGTCTATTGACTATGTCCCTCCACTCTCTCCTTGCCCGTAGTGTTTCTTCAGAGAAGTCTGATGTCAGCCTGATTGGTTTTCCTTTGAATGTTATCTGTTTCTTCCCTGTTGTCAGCTTCATTATTTTTTCCTTGTCCTGGATTCTTGGGAGCTTTACTATTATGTGTCTTGCTGTGTTTTTCCTTTCGTCGTGGAAGTTTGGTGTTTTTCTTGCTTCTTGTATATCAATTTTCAGCTCCTTCTTCACATTTGGGAAGTTCTCTTCAATTATCTCTTTGAATATTTTCTCTGTTCCTACATCTCTCTCCTCTCCTTCTGGAATTCCTATAACTCTTATATTTCCTTTCCTCATGGAGTCAGATAGTTCCCGAAGTCTTTGTTCATTCTTTTTCCTTCGTACTTCTCTTTCCTTTTCTGTTTTGGTTCTTTTTATTTCTGTGTCTTCAAGAGTACTTATTCGTTCTTCCATTTCATCTATTCTGCTTTCATTGCTTTTCCCAGAGTTCTTTAGTTCCTCCATTAATTGTTTAATCTCCTGCATTTCTTTTACTTCCCTCTTTATTTACTCAATTTCATTCTTCTGACCATTGTTTTCCCTTTTTAGGGACTCAATTTCCTTCTTCTGATCTATCACTTTTTTAATCATGACAATTTTAAATTTTCTTTCTGGAAGGCCCAGAAGTTCTTCCAAGTTGCTGTCGTTGCAATCTGGGGAGTGGTTTTCTTTTTGTGGTTTGCTTCTTTCCTGAGGAGTTGTTAGGTTGCGTGTGGTTCTTCTACTCCCTACTGTCTGTTTTCTAATTTGTCGTATGCATTGGGACACTGTGTTGCTCGGACTGGCTGGCATCTTGGGTGAACTTCTCTGCTCCCCTCTGGCTCCACCAGGAGCCATCTCTGGCTTCTGGGGGAGCTTTCTGCTGGTTTTAGGCAGTTTTTACTGAAGAAATGTCCCTGTTCTAAAATGGCGAAGCGGGATGCAGTCCCTGCGCCTCCGGTTTCAGGCACACTCTTCTGCGCACCCGGTCTGCCCTGGCCGTGGGTGCCTGTTCCCTCTGTGGGCTCAGACTGCTGGTCGGAAGGGGCCTGGCATGGGCTAACTTCCCAGCTGGCCACTGGGTCCTCCAGAAGCCTTCTGCCCTTTTCAAGCAGTCTTAAGAAATTTCCTGTTCTATGGGGTGTTAGTGACTTTTTTTTTCTGGTCGCTAGGTGGCGCCAGAGATCTCTCCTATTGTCCTTGGGGGGCTGTTTTTTCGCCTCCCCCCAACCCGTGGGACAGGGAACAGAGCAGGAATGGTAGGGTAAACCTCAACAGCTTTGGTGTGCTGTGTCTGCCTTGTGCCCCACCGTCGTGGAGAACCCACGCCCCGAATTTCGTGCCCCGGGTCTCAGTTCAAAGCCCTCAGTTCTAGGACGCGGGCTGTAGCCCAGTTCAGTGGCGCGGGAATGGCGCCTTTTGCACCCCGTTCCCGTGCCTGGCCGCCTGGCTCCTGCTCACTCAGTGAGGGACTTTCACCTCCGTGAGGGCCTCCATGCGTCTCCCCGCAAGCCTAGGTCGCAGGCACGGGGACCTGGGCAGCCACGATCCTGGTCCGCGTTTGCTTTTCAAGCGCGCCGAGCACGCCGCTTTTCTGCGCAAGCTTATGGGCAGCCCGGGCTGTGTGCGCGTCTCCCGGGGTCTTTGTTCTTCTCTAATGGCGCCCGGAGCCATTTGCTCACCGCCGTGCCGCGGGCGAATCCTGCAGGGTTCTCCACAGCTCCCGTTCACAGGGTGTGGTGGCTGCAATAGTTTCTTTCCACTCACAGTCCCGCTTGCTGCGTCGTTTGTTCTTGTTGGCCGTTTTGGTTTTTTGTTTTCCTCCTCTCTGCGGGTCGGAGAGTGCCGCCTCTGTGGGCGGGGGAGGGGAGCAGGGTTCTGCGCTTTCCTCCCTTCTGGTCCTCTTTTATGGCCACTTTCTTCTTCGGGTAGTTTGCTGGAGTCGTCCGTTTATCTTCCGTGTCCCAGTTCTCACTGGGACCTGCCGCTTTTCCTCCCTATTAACTTTTTTAATGGGAGATCTTACTCGCAGCTTCTCCTCGCCGCCATGTTGCTCCGCCCTCCTTGATTTATTCTTAAATGTTTACTCTAACAGCTACCATACTAATTGCTACATCCTTGGGAATTAGCCCTAGATAAACAGGAATAATTTAGCAGGAGTCAGCTAGGGGCCTCCTGGCTTATCAAAAGTTTTCTCACACTAGGAGCCTGGCTCACCTCTGACACTTAACTGTTACTACTAACCTTAAGGTAAAAGAATTTCCTTCTCCAACTAGTCTTTGCCTTAAGGGCCACATCTCCATACTAAAAGACTCAGCCAGGGATGTTTACAGCCTTTTGTTCCTGGAAGTTTTTTCACTTGTTAATGTAAGGCCAAATGTTGAATTGCTGCCTTTTAGCATAGGCCTACTAATTTTATAAAAAAAAGTAATATTTGTATCATGCAGTGCCATTTGTCATCAAATTGGTTATTCAGTAATTGATCAGTGTTTGTAGTATTACTTTTAGATATGTATATTTGCTATGGTAGAAACTAGCCATAAACAAATGAGGAGAACCTAGCAGGAGTCAGCTAAAGAGATACCTGACTTTTCAGGAATCTGCCCCATGCCAAGACCTTTGTAGACGACATGAGTAGCACTGCTCCCCATACTTGTGCATCCCAGCCATTCTGATATTTACTCAGGAAGGCAAAAACCCCGAGCTGCTCTCTCAGTGGGCTAGCGGGATGACCTGGGGACTTAGAATCTATATCACAGGTACAGACCCAGGAATCCTGCTCACCTTAAGGCTGCACATTTGGGCCTCCCCTGGTGGTGCAGCGGTTGAACGCTTGGCTGAGAAGCTGCCCGCAGCCTCTGCAGTGCTGGTTCGATTCCTGGCCTCCAGCGAGGGTCCCACATGGCGCGCAGACCTCTCCTGCCGCGTCCGCTGCTCCCCTCGGCAGTGTGTTTCATCAGTCTGCCTGTTCTGTTCCCTCTCTGGCTCTGGTGAATTCTCTCACCCTCCCGCGCATCTGACTGTACCCAGTGCTTATATAAATAAATTAAAAAAAAAAAAAAAAAAGGCTGCACATTTATCCCCATCAGGACCCTCTGTCCATATAGGACCTAATAATGCACTTGGGCACAGGGGGGAAAAGACAAGAATGGCTACTACCCACTCCCCAACAACCAGGGCCCCTACTGTAACAAGGTGGTCCCCAGGAAAGGGGGAGTTTCCCTGCCCCACCCAAATGGAGGGTGGAGCTGAGCAGAAAGAGAAGAGGCTGCAGAGGAGACTGAGGGAGGAAGGAAGCAGGATGGTGAGCCAGAAGGAGACCTGGAGGAGGTGCATGGAGCCTAGAGACATGTGAAGAAACTGCGCTTGTCTTTTGGTCGTGGACTGGGTGACACAGATGTGGGTGAGAGACCCGTGGGAAGGTGTCAATGACAGCTTTTATCTTGATGTTGATTTTGCTCTTTTCCTTCTGGGCTTGTCTGGTTGTTTCTGACCCTTTTCTGTGGGTCCCCACTGGAAGATGCTTTAGAGTTGTGGCAGGCTTTGGGGCCTTGCTCTGGGCCAATCCCATATGGATGGACTTTTATCCATGAGGGGACGGGTAACTTTGGGTGCTTGATTTAGAAACTAGATTCTTTGCCTTTCCTGTATTGTTTCCTAGTTGTATTAAAGTTCCTTCCCATTTAAGTCTCATGTTTTGTGTTGATGCGGTGGATGGCAGAACCTATTTAGAGCAGGCTGGTTGCGGGGTTTGGGCTGCCCCTCTCCCTGCCCTATAACACTACTACTGCACACTCCCCAACAACCAGGGTCAACAAGGGTCAGAATAATCATTTCAAAAGACTATCTGACACTCCCTTGTCGGAAGCTGATGCACTCCTAGACATGCTGGAGCATGCATATCAGGTTCTCAATGCCACCAGGCCAGAGGTGACAATCTCATGCTGGCTGTGTTATCATACATCTCCCCCCTATTATGAAGGGATTGCTATCCCTGGAAACTATACCCTCTCAAACCGGTCCCAAGATTGCAGGTGGCAGCACTAACCTTATAATAGGTGTCTGTGCAAGGACTCTATTGGTAATGTTCCTCAGTCTCACCAGCAGCTGTGCAACCACACCATAGGTTCTGTCCCATTTGGATTGCATCTACTCCCTCCCTCAGATGCCTGGTGGACATGCTCATCTGGCCTGACCCCCTGCGCCCATGGTTCAATCCTGAACCAGACCCAAGACTATTGCATCTTGGTGCATCTGGTTCCTAAGTTAATGTATCATTCCTATAATGTACTTCTTGATTATCTGGAAGACATTGAGATGTCCAAATGCCTAAGGAGGGAACCAATAACTGCTATCACTATGAGCATACTCCTAGATGCCAGTCTTGTGGGAGCCGGCACAGGTGCTGTGGCCTTAATTTCCTACAGCCAGCAATACTCCAGTTTACGGGAGGCCATAGATGAGGGCATAGAAAAATTAGAAACTTCTATCTCACATTTACAAGACTCTCTCTCTCTCTTCTCTGGCTGAGGTTGTGGTATAAAACTGATGTGGGCTAGACCTTATTCACCTACAGCAGGGAGGACTCAGTGCAGCCCTAGGGGAAGAGTGCTGTTTCTATGTTAATCATTCGGGGGTCATTAAGGAATCCCTGGCCAAAGTAAGAGAGGGCCTGGCAAAACGGAAAAAAGAACGTGAGGCTCGTGAAGGGTGGTTTGAATCCTGGTTCAATACCACCCCTTGGCTGACAACCCTGTTAACAGCCCTTGCCGGACCTCTAGTGTTGCTCATGCTAATGCTCACATTTGGCCCTTGTATACTCACGCTTGCTTGCTTTTATCCACGATAGGTTTAATACAGTACAGATGCTGGTCCTTCACAACCAATATGGACTCTGTGAACAAGAAGACCAACTTGAGGATAAGATTACCCTCTCCTTGCAGGCACAAGAAAAAGAGGGGATTGTAGGATGAACAAGGCAGCTGCCATTTTAGGGAAGACACAGCAAGCTATTTTAGGGAGGGCATAGCTGTGTATCGTTTCTGTGCAGAAACCACAGAGACTACAGAAAATGGGCAAAACTGAACTTAAAAAAACTCAGACCACCGATAACAGATCAATCAATCAATCAGAATAGACTCGGTGCTAAGAATGGAAATCCCCACTTCCCAACAATATGGTATAAAGAAAGCCTTGTGCCCTGCAAGGGGGCCCTTCTCTCAATCTGATGGGACTGTTATGTCAGTATACCAGGCAGAGTTGGGTCCTAGCTTAAGCTAGCAATAAAGCCTTTTTGCCTTTGCAACTCTGGCTCCATGTGGTGTTTGGGAACCCTGGACAGAGTTGAGGCGACAACTCCGAACGACATAATGAAGGCACACACCTCCTCACCCCAGATACTCAGACTCAGCCTTATGGGGAAAGGGATATGTTCCCTTAAATGAGAGCCTGGTGACCCCAGCCTACAGCCCCCAAGAAAGAAAAGGAGCCACAAGATTATTGGGGGCCACATATGTCATAGGACCCCTGGGGATGTTAGGGGGAAAAGGATGTCCTGAGATAATTCCATGCAGGCTTTGTGGATTCCACCCCCACTCCACACCAAAACCATGAGGACATTGGGAAAGACAAATCCCATCACCACCAAAGGGAAGGTGGCTGGTACCTGAGGGTGGAGTTAAGCAGCCAGGTTTGGTATAAAACCAGACACGTGGGCCTTGGGGGGCTCTCTCGCTCACTCACCTCCTGGCTTTGTTGTAGAGGAACCCCGATACAAAGCGGGGTGCCTGACTGTGGGTCCTCACCAGCGCGCTTAAAAGGACTTATCAATGCTCTACTGCAGGCACACGCGAACGGTTAATAAAGGTTTATTTACAAGGGAAGGGGAAATGAGGAAATGTACAGCTCAGGGAGAAAACTGGGAGACAAAGTTTTAAATGAGTCCTACCCGATCCGGCGATCAGGAATCCCAAAATGGCACTCTGAGAGCTGGCTGCAAGCCAGGAGTTGTATAGCCAGGAGGCGAGCGACAGCTAGCCCCCCAAGGCCCACGTGTTTGTTTTTTATATCCAACCTGGCTGCCCAACTCCACCCTCAGGTCCCAGCCACCCTCCCTTTGGTGGTGATGGGATTTGTCTTTCCCAATGTCTTGATGGCTTTAGTCTGGAGTGGGGGTGGAGTCCACAAAGCCTGTATGGAATTAACTCAGGACATCATTTCCCCCTAACAATTCCCCCCTTTCACTTTTTGCCACCATTTCCATGGTGATGACGATCAAACATATGGATGCTGGGATACAGTCTCAGATGAAAATTTTCCAGGGTTCCAGTCTGAAAGAAAACAAATCCCTCCAGGTATTGTCCATTGTGGAAAGCAAAAGTCCTCCATTCCTGGAAAAACAGTTCATCAGTCCAAGCCGAAAGAAAAACATCTGGAGGCATTAGCCAGAACAACACAGCAGATATGTCAAAATCACAGGAAAAAAAATCTTAAAATGGTTCAACTTATGTAAAAACAAATTCTCTTAACCTTGATCCCAAATTTTTTTGAACAGCATAGCAACAGTTTGCAAACTAAATCTACTTTTAAACCATATTGCCTATTTTTGCATAAAATCACAGGGCAGAATAACTAAGCAGCAATTTTAGCTGGCTTTGTTGGAATAATCCATATAGGATTCAGAGCGAACTGTTGACATCCGGTCCGTGTAGGCTTCTGGAACAAGTTGGTCTTATGAGACTCCACCTGGGCTTTCCTCTTTTCGAGGGTACCAGGGACTTTTTGTTGGCCAGGTTGTCCAGTCCTGCCAATGGAGGCAAGCTTCCTCACCTTCTTTGGAGGTCTCTGGAACCCTATGAACAAAGCAAACAGGTTCTCCTCTTCTTGGTTCAGCTCTGTTTCAACTTTCTGGAAGAGCTCCACACAAAGCCACACAATGAAATTATGTCCAATTTTTTTTCAGTTTAAGCAAACAAAATCCCTATGGAAGTTATGCAAAAACAGACTCTGAGATAAGTAGTAAAAGATTACTACCACTATTTTCATGCTGTGTTGGTATCAAGGGGAGAGAAAATGCAAACACAAGTTAGCTTTGTTGGAAAAAAAATTGCAACCTTGCTTCAGATCCTGGTCACCAAAACAAGAAAACTGTGGATGTAGAACAAAATGCAAAAAAAATCATCAGTATTATGTCAAAGAAAACTTAGTAAATATCAGGTGTATTTCCAAGTCTATTCAATCCTTAGTAGAAAAGTTTTACTCTCAACAGTTCCATCAATAGGAATCTGTTGAGACCTTTTCTCCCTATATTTCCAGAAACAATTCCTGTATATATTAAACAATTGAAGTATACAATATTACAAGGTGACAATCATCATTGACAATTTACATCCATATCAGGTCAAGGTGTTACCCGTTTTTCCAAGTGACAATGCTTCCCTTCTAGTTTTACTCTACTAGGTGAGCCAAATTGAACAAATTCATCTAATGCCTTTCCCAGGAGGAAAGGGAGAAACTTTGTGGAGTGTCTCAGGGGCTCTACTGAGGTTCCACAAAATTTCCTTGCATCAGCCAAATGACAGGCTACCAAATTTGTACTTGAATTTAGATTTCTGGGAAGCTTTGCCATAAATATCAGAAAAATAACAGAAACAACAATGTTCAATCTCTATGAAGGCACCGGCTTAGTTCACTAGTACAATGTTGACAATTTAACCATAACCTTTGTGTTTCCTCATAACTGGAGGCTTTTTTTTTTCCTTCAATGTCTATGGGCACCATGTGTACCAATTTTTCAAACACTGCATGTCAAGACAAGGACACAGGAAAGGGCATACAGACATACAACATATAGACACAAAGAGCACTTTAGTTACCATTTATCACTCGTGGGATAGCTCATACAACTGCAGGTTCACTCATTGGCCAAAGTAACAAAAAAAGCAGAGAAGAAAAACCTCAAAGTTAAAAAAAAGCAAAAAGTTAAAAAAGAAATAACAAAATCAAAATCAAGATTGAAAACCTTTCTTTGCAAAAAAATAGTGGCAGCATATGCATGCTCCTAGATGTTATTTCACGTCTCCTAAACTTTGAAAGGAAGAAGATTGGTTAGAGCATGTTAGTTTTCTCAGGGTTTCTTCAGAAAAAGTGAGTCCTTGGGTATCCTGCAACAATAACTGGAAAAGAAGTCAGTAATATTCAAGTTTTAGTCTGTTTCTTAAACAAATATCTCAAGTCCTCAATGGGTTCACAAGACCAATGGAACTTGGTCTCTGGGTCAGTTCCTCCTGGGGCTTTCTTAACTCTGGAATGATGTACCCAGGGTTTTATGTCTGCAAGTTTCAGAGAAGTTATGTGTGCGCAACAAAACATCATAGGGACCAGTCCATTTTTCTGACAGCTGGTTTTGAGCATCCCCACTCTGCCAAGTCTTCAGTAAGACCTGATCTCCAGGTCTGAAGGGTGGCAATGGTTGATCAGGAGGCATAGAGATTCTCGAGGTTGCAAAGTTATGAATCACTGCCAGAACCTCCTAGATGTGTTTCACATATTGTGTGATCCGGCAATCTTGTGCTATTTCCGGACTGGCTTTCAGAACTGAGGCCTGGAAAGGTCTTCCAAACACAATCTCAAAGGGGCTTAATTGTAGCCCACTTCTAGGTGCCACTCTTATGTGGAGGAGGGCAAGGGATAGTACCTGGTCCCAACGAAGTTGTGTTTCTTGGCACAGTTTTGCCAAGGATTTCTTCAAGGTATGGTTCATCTTTTCTGTTTGCCCGGAAGACTGCGGTCTCCATGCAGCATGCAATTTCCAGTTGATCTGTAACGCACTGCTTACTGCATGAGTGACGCCAGAGACAAATGCCGGCCCATTATCACTCTGGATAGAGTCCGGCAGCCCAAAGCGAGGGATTATCTCTTTCAGTAGCTGTTTTGCAACCTCGGAAGCTTTTTCCGTCTTTGTGGGAAATGCTTCCACCAATCCTGAGAACGTGTCCACAAAAACCAAGAGGTATTTGAAGTTGCCTGTTGTCTAGGCATTTGTGTGAAGTCCACCTGCCAGTCCTCAAAAGGACACTTGCCCCGATATTGAACCCCAATGGCTTTAGGGTGGGAGTTAGTCTTGGGGTTATTCCTGGCACATAATTCACAACCTCGGGTGATCCGTTGTGCTATTTTGTGTAAATACGGGCCCTTCAAATATGGGCGCACTGTTTCTAATAAGGCATCTCTCCCATAGTGAGATCCTTCATGAAAATGTTTTAGCACCAGATATACCAGGGCCTCCGGGAGGAGTATCATCCCATGAGAGTTTACTCTCCAAGTGGAGCTGGGGTCAATCTCAGTAAATCCCCATGCACGAGCTCTCTCCTCATCCCGCTCAGTGTATTCAGGAGCATACTGAGTCAGGTCCACAAGAGGGATGAGTGCACCCTGGAGGGCAGAACGGGCAGAACGGGTAGCTGCCTTAGCTACCCAATCGGCTGCCCTATTGCCCTTTGCCATGTCAGACCCACCCTTTTGGTGGCCAGGACAATGCATCACGGCAACAGCTGATGGTAAAGCTACTGCCTTTAACAGCGCCAGGATTTCTAATGGGTGTTTGACGTCCTTGTTACTGGCAGTAAGAAGTCCCCGCTCCTTCCAAATGGCCCCATGCATATGGAGAATCATAAAAGAGTACTTGGAGTCAGTAAATATATTGACTCTTTTACCTTTCGAGAGTTCCAATGCATGGCTTTTTGTGCTGATGTACCTGCCGGAAGAGCTTTGGCTTCCACTGTGTTCTGGAGTGTCACCACTGTGTATCCCGCACATCGACAGCCTTGGTCCATGAAGCTGCTGCCATCTGTAAATAGCTCCCACTCTGGGTCTGGCAGAGGCTGGTCAGTCAGATCTGGTCGGCTGGCATACACTGTGTCTATGCTTTATAAACAGTTGTGGATTAAAGTGTCATCCTCAGGTCCATCAGCATTGCTTGGAAGCAGTGTGGCGGGATTCAGTGAGTTAGAAACCTGCAGATTCACATTAGGATTGTCCAACAGAGCTGCTTGATATTTTCCCATTCGCCCGGCAGTCAACCAAAGTCCACCCTTCTGCTCTAGCAATGTCAAGACCTGATGTGACACACACAGTGATGGGCTGACCCAATGTAAACTTCTCTGCCTCATGTAGGAGGTCACAAGTGGCAGCCACAGCACGCAAACATGGAGGCCATCCCTTAGTGGTGTGGTCCAATTGTTTGGACAGATATGCAACGGGCTGCATTTCTGGCCCCAACAATTGGATTAGCACTCCTAGGGCAACCCCCTGTCTCTCATGTACATAAAGTCTGAATGGCTTCCTAAGATCTGGAAGCCCTAATGCTGGTGCTGAGATCAACTTTACTTTTATTTCATCAAAGGCCTTTTGACATTCTGGGGTCCAAGACAAAGTTTCAGAGTCCAGGCCTTTGAGAGCATCATACAAGGGTTCTGCTATTTTTTTTTTTTAAAAGATTTATTTATTTATTTATACAAGCACTGGGTACAGTCAGAAGCACGCACGGGAGGGTGAGAGAGTTCACCAGAGCCAGAGCCGGGAGCAGAGCAGGCAGTAGGACCGAAGTACACTGCTGAGGGGAGCAGCAGGCGGCGGGAGAGGTCTGCGCGCCATGCGGGATCCTCCTCCAGTGGCCGGGGAGCAGCCAGGGATTGAACTGGCGCTGCAGAGGCTGCGGGCAGCTTCGCAACCCAGCGCTCAACCGCTGCGCCACCGGGGAGGCCCAAGGGGTTTTGCTAGTAATCCAAAGTTAGGAATCCAAATTCTGCAAAACCCAGCCATACCCAAAAATCCGCGCAACTGTCTCCGGTTGCTGGGGACTTTAAGGGCTGAAATCACTTATTTCCTTTCTGTCATCAAGCTCCGTCTACCTTTCTTAATTTCAGACCCCAAATACGTCACCATTCGTTTACAGATCTGTGCCTTTTGAGGTGACACCTTATAGCCACTTTCTGCCAGATGTTTCAGTACCACAATGGTATTTTCCAGACAAGATTTGTAGTCTGGACTTGCAATCAATAAATCATCTATGTATCACAACAATACGCCCTGGTTTAATTGAACCTTCCTGAGATCCCTGTCCAGTATTTCCCCAAAAATAGTTAGGGAGTTCTTAAACCCCTGTCGTAGCACAGTCCAGCAATACTGGAGAGTGTTCTTGGACTTAGGGTATAGCCACTCGAAGGCAAAAAGCGGTTGATCCTGGACATCTATTGGGATACAGAAAAAGGCATCCTTCAGGTCTAATACCGAAAACCAACCAAAGTCATCGGGTATGGCAGTTAATAAGGTGTAGGGATTAGGCACGGTGGGATGTAAATCCCGAACAATGTCATTAATGGCCCTTACATCTTGGACAAAACGGTACTCGCCTTATGGGGTTTCTTCACTCGCAGAATCGGAGTGTAGTACGGTGAGTGGCAGGGCCGAATTAATCCAGATTGAAGGAACCTTTTCAATACTGGCTCAATTCCCCTCAAGGCCTCCTCCTTTAAGGGATATTGCTTCCTCCTCGGGGTTCTGCTCCCCTTTATCACTTCTATCTTTTTATCTTTTTATTTATTTATTTGTTTGTTTTTGTTTTTGTTTATACATGCACTGGGTACAGTCAGAAGTGCGGGAGGGTGAGAGAATTCACCAGAGCCAGAGCGGGGAGCAGAGCAGGCAGAAGGATCGAAGTACACTGCTGAGGGGAGCAGCGGGCGGCAGGAGAGGTCTGCACGCCATGTGGGACCCTCTTCTGGTGGCCGGGGAGCAGCCGGGGATCGAACCGGTGCCACAGAGGCCGTGGGCAGCTTCGCAACCCAGCGCTCAATCACTGCGCTACCGGGGAGGCCCTATCACTTCTATCTTTACAAGCTCTGCATTTTTCGCATGTCCTGGGGTTCCATCAGCCCATACCCATTTACTTACTCTTTCAAAAATTTCTGGAGGTAAAATTTCACCTTTCGGTGGAACATCTTGAGTAAGTAACATCTGGAACCGCAGAGCGTGCTCTGGAGGTACATGTAGGTGAAGCCTCTGATGTTTTGGTGAGAATATAATTTGTGCGTTTAGCTAACTTAAAAGGTCGTGACCAAGTAGAGGGATTGGACACTCTTCCATGTATAGGAAGCTATGCTGGAGCTGTGTGGTGCCCAGCTGGCACTCCAAAGGTTGTAAGAAGGCTTTCTGTTGTGGCCTTCCCGTAATCCCAGTGACTGCTACATTCTCTTTGCTCATTTTAGTTAATTTTGAATTCAAAACTGAGGATGTCGCTCCAGTGTCCACCAAGAAATCGATGAGATGATCCCCCACAGCGAGTGTTACCCGGGGCTCTGAGGGGGTTATTCTAATGGGCTTCTCTAAATCTAGTTGAGTTCCGGGGCACCCCTATTCTGCATCTGAACTTTCTCCGTGAACTATCATTTGTCTCCTTTCCTCTGCACTTGGCCATACTTGTTTATGGCCACATTAAAAGCCTGAATTTGTTGTTGCATGGCTAAGTTAAGAGCCTGAATGTGTTGTTGCACATTCTCAGTATGTGAAGAAGAACATCTACCTCTCACAGAAACAAGAGTGTAGCAAATGGCACTTACACATATTACATATTCCTTCTACTCTGTCTATATTCCCTCCTATCTTCACCTGAGGCTCTACCCTGTGCTGTTATTTGTCTCCTTTCCTCTGTACTGGGCTCTCAATTCCTTCTCTGTCTGTATTCCCTATCATCATCTGAGCCTCTACTCTGTGCTAACATTTGTCTTCTTTCCTCTCTCCTTGGTTCCTGGTTCTGTGTACTCCTCCTATATTCCCTCTTGTAACCCCTATATGAATCATCATATCTTGGTGTTCTCTGTCTTCTATCCTGCCTTCTATAATTATTGCGTCTTCTGCTTCCCTGTAATCTAGGACAACTGTACTTCCAATGTCCCTCTTCCCTACAGAAAGCACACTGATTTCTTCCTTTGGGTTCACGTCTCTGTCCATTATTGTTTCCCTGAAACCCTGATCTGTGTTCTCTTTTAAGAAAGCAGTCGCAGGTTTCGGTCTCCTGTCCTCTCTATTATTATAAGCCCTAAATGCCAGGTCCATTACCTGGGACGGACTCATCTCTGTGACACCGCCCACCTTAGCTAACTTTTTCTTTATGTCTGGGGCACTATGGGTAATGAAAGCCATAGTGATCAGACAAGCATTTTCTGGGGCATCTGGGTTTATATCTGTGTGGTTAGTGTAAGTTTGAATAATCCTCTCAAGGAACTCTGATGGATCCTCATTAGCTTCTTGCTCGAGTTGCAATATTTTGTTAAAGTTTTTTTGTTTGGGGATCCCCTGCTGCAGTCCTACCAATAAACATTTTTTTATACAGATCCAACATCGCCGTTCGTCCATTGTTAGGGTCCCATCCAGGATCTTTCTCTGGGACAACAACCTCTGGCTCTGGGGACTGCCTATCCTGTTGGTGGAGTTGGTTAGCCTCCTCCCTGGCTTTCCTAAATACCATTCTCCGCTCATCCAGAGTTAATAAAGTATGTAGCATGGACTGTATATCTGCCCAGGTAGGGCGGTGGGAGACGAAGATAGAGGCAAACAAATTCGCCATCCTCTTAGGAGCCTGCCGGTACGAGGGAACAGAGCTCCTCCAATTTAGGAGGTCCGCAGTACTGAACGGATGGTGCGACCAAAAGTACCCAGCAGGTCTCCCATGTTCATTTAAGCCACCCATTGGCATCTGGTGAAGGGGAAACTGTCCTGCCTCAGGGTGATCCTTCCTGCCAAAATGGGTGCCGAGTCTAGTGTGGGGAGGAGACGCCATTTTAGCGTCCTCCCCAGAGGGCAGTGGAGGTTGTGAAGCCTCAGGGGTCTGCACAGGAGGGGCCTTGTCACATGGAAGTGGATTTTGTCCTGATGTATTTAAAGTATTTAAAATATGATTCTCCTCCTCTTCTAACTCTGCCCGCTGGCAGTCCTCATGGAAAGGGGAAGGGCTATCCTTTCTCTGTGCCAATAGGTGCTGCACCTCCCCCTGCAGTGACCCTCAGGGCTAATGGCTGTTGCCATGGTCCCTGAGGTCCGGCGTGGGCAAGGAACCATGCGCGCAGGGGGAGAACAGCAAACTCCCTAAGATGCAGAGAAGCCGAATGCCTGCCAAGAGATAACGACCACCAGAAGCTGCCACAAAGATGATTAAAAGAAATGCTGACCACCTGGAACCTTATCTCGCTTTCTCAAGGCCCACAAACTTTATTCTGCTACAACTATCTTTCTAAAATCTTTCCTTTTTCTGGTCATTGATTGCTAATTAAAAAACATACATAATTTAATAATTAGGCTAATGCAAATGAAACATTACTAAACACTGTGTTATAATAGAATTGTTAGTTTAATAATCTTTCTATTATGTGCTTGACTTTAGTACCTTTGATATTAACTGCATTATAATATAAATTCACCCATGACAATTAATTATGAATAAACATGAGTAAGTAGTAGTAGTAGTAATTAGTACAACAAAAATATAAGAAAGAGTTAATAGCCTGTCTACTTAGGAATGTGGCTAGGTCCAGATGTATTTTGGACATAAATCACTGCCCTGTCAATAATAAGCTAAACCTATGAGCAAGCTGATTTCTTTGATGTTCACCGATCCTATGCCTTTAGAAAAAACATATATACTGGCCACTAACAAAAATAAAGCGCACTCAGATTTACACTCTCTCTTGAAGTGTGTCTGTTTGTCATTTCTTTAACCGAATCCCTGACCACCCTGCGCAGTCTCTCAACCCTGAGACAGCCCCATCGTCTACTGCTGTGCTGGTCCGCTGCAAATAGGCAAGCCTCTGCCATATCCAATTTATGGAGGGCGACCTCTATCCGGTCCTGCATATTTTTAAAAGCTTGATCTTGTATGCTTTTATAAACTGACTCAAAGATGTTACGGTTCTCATCCCTCATGCACTTAATAGTTAAATCAAAGGCCTGATTTTGTTGTTGCATGGCCACGTTAAAAGCCTGAAGTTGTTGTTGCATGGCTAAGTTAAGAGCCTGAATGTGTTGTTGCACATTCTCAGTATGTGAAGTAGAACATCTACCTCTCACAGAAACAAGAGTGTAGCAAATGGTGCTTACACATATTACCAAAAAAAACACCCAGAAGCACAGACTGTAAAGGGATGGCTTGTAAACCACCCATGTATGTACACAATAATAAAATCAAGTGCCATACACCAGGCTTCATCAAAGTATTTATATTAATGAAACTGGTGGTGATATTTAATGGAAGAAGGCTACTCATATTCAAGGCCGGAAGGAAACTGAAAGAACTCAGGCTAGGGATGAAACTGTATAGGCTCATGGTTGAGGCCATATTTGAGTCAAAAATGCACCCACAAGGGCTGTACACACAGGGAAAAAACAGACTTTTCAGGTGTTGAGACAAATATTATATTGCGAGTCCTGCAGAAGTAGTGTGCTTATGGTGACCAACACAAGGAATGTTACTTTGGGCTGGTCAACCGCGGGTATAACTTGGAAACCACGCTGGGTGCCAATCTGGTGTAGAGCAACCCAGATACAAAACGGGGTGCCTGAATGTGGGTCCTCACCCGCGCACTTAAAAGGACTTATCAATGCTCTACTGCAGGCACACGCGAAAGGTTCATAAAAGGTTTATTTACAAGGGAAGGGGAAATGAGGAAATGTACAGCTCAGGGAGAAAAGTGGGAGACAAAGTTTTAAATGAGTCCTACCCGATCTGCCGATCAGGAATCCCAAATGGCGCGCTGAGAGCTGGCTGCAAGCCAGGAGCCGTGAAGCAGGGAGGCGAGCGATAGCGGGCCAGTCCAAGGCCCACGTGTTTGGTTTTTTATATCCAACCTGGCTGCCCAACTCCACGCTTAGGTCCCAGCCACCTTCCCTTTGGTGGTGATGGGATTTGTCTTTCCCAATGTCTTGATGGCTTTAGTCTGGAGTGGGGATGGGGTCCACAAAGCCTGTATGGGATTAGCTCAGGACATCCTTTCCCCCTAACAGAAGAACCGAGTCAGTACAGGGGCACCTGAAGCTCAGGTCACAGCCCCCATGTCACCCCAACTCTGAAAGTCTCTTCTTTATTCTCATCTTAATTCAGGGAGCAGTTTTCTTCTTTCCAATAGGTGTTGACACAAAAAGAGAAGCAGATCCTTTTTGAAAGGATTGGTGTGTAAAGAAAGGAGAGCCAGGCCAAGTTTCTGACAGGCAGGAACTTTATTGTGGTGCTGGGCAAGATTTGCGGGCCCCCTTGGGGCTCAGTGAAGTTGTGTCCTTTGTGGGGGGAGATGTCCTTTTATACAGTGAGAAAGGTTGGGTGGCAAACTGGGTATTCGGAACCAAAGACCTTTTTTTTGGTGGTTTCTGTTTGATCGCTATCAGGTCCTGTTTGTGTCAGGTGGAGGCCTCTGGTTCTAGGAGCTGAGGCAAAGGTGGAATTCCCTTTGCAGTTTCAAGGCCCCTCCTTGTGCCTACAGCCTGGGGCCCTCAGCAGGCCCCCTGTGCCAACCTTACATTTTTGAGTTCCAAAAATTAACACACTGCAAGTTTATCACTAGTAATATAAATTTACTGAGTTTTGGAGGGAAAATACAGTTGTATTTCATCCATTCCAAAATAAGAAGAATATAACACAGAATATTAGGCTCTTCTAAATCCATCATATGCCATTTCCATGAAATATTTTGGATGCTTAAATTTCCTAGTTAGAGAGTCCAGATCCCTCAAAATAGACCTGGGGACCCTTCATTAGACTCTGGGTTCCTCTGCACAAACTCGAGTTGGATAAAGTAAACTCCAATAAACTTAGGAGAATAATTCAGCTGATCCCCTTTCTTGTCTTAACAGCATGAAAACCACATGAAATATTTGTTTTACCAAAAGAAAAATGGGTTCTGATGGAAAAATTCAAATTATCCCAAACCAGTTCAAAGTAAGTCAATTCTATCCTCTTTGTCCTCAGCCCAAGGCCTGACCTGACTGTTCTCTCAGCCACGGCCCAGGAATCAGCACCCAGAGCAGGAGGATGAGACTCCAGCATTCGGGACTCACTCACAGGTTTGCCACAGGGAACCTGAAGCCCTAAGAAGCGCCCAGGCCTGGGCTGGGTAGGGAGGAGCCTCATGAGGACACGGTCTCAGGGGTGCAGGGGAGGAGGGGGGCTTCAGGCCCTGGGGGAGCCCCATCCACACCAGAGCCTGAGGGGATCCCCTCCCCTGAGGGACTCACAGGCTCCTCCAGAGAAGGAGGATTGTTCATGGGCACAGAGGGCTTCTGGGGCCCAGCCACCAGGGGGCAGATGGTCATGGACACATTTCCAAAATAACACCCGAAGTATGGAAGGAGAGTCCCAGAGAAGGACTCAGGAGGGAAGGAGAAGATGTGGGAGCCATCAGTCATGTCATAGAAGGAGACGTCCCCGTGATCATAGTCCAGGAAAACCCCCACTCTGTAGGGAATGTGCCTATGGGGTAGTGGAGTAGAAGGGTCAGTAAAGGCTTGGAAAATGTTGTTGAAATGGGCAATAACCCAAAACCCATCTCGCGGGGTCGGATCATTGTGTCTTGTTTTTTCATCTTTCCTCCAGACCCCTAGACCCCACTCAGTTCTGTATGGATACCCGACCTCTACTTCCCAGTAACAGCGCCCTGAAGTGATGCCCTCAAGACCACAAAGAAATAATCCTTTTTGTGTGTTATAATAAGAACACCACAGGCTCTTCTTGTGATGAAAGATTACAATTCTGTTGTCACAAGAACCCGGATCCAGAGTGACAGGCCCTGCAGCGAGAAGGACCCATTATTTAAGGCCCTCCACACCCTCAGCCCCATAACAAGGGCACAGACGTCCTCACCCGAGATTCTTAGCAGTGTGGTGGGAAGGATATTTGCTCTGAAATGAGAGCCTGTGTCTCCAGCACACAGTCTCCCAAAGAAGAGAAGGAGCCACAAGTTTTACTGGGGGTCAGATATGTCACAGGGCATTTGGGGATCCACCTGTACCCCAAGGACAAAGAAGCCCCTTCAGCACCCATGACCAGTCATCCCCCCCAATCCCAGCTGTGTGACATCACAGCTGCACCCACCCCACCCCCACGGAGTGTGCAGAGTCTGTGCCCACACAGAGAACGGAAGGAAAGGCCAGAAGCTGAGCAGCCCCAGAGAGAAAGAGTCACTCACAGGCCCAGAACTGCTCCTTCCGCCAATCTGCAAGAGATACACATGTCACGTGAGGGACTCTAGATGTTGACACATCAGGGCCCACGCCTCATTTTCTACAGGAGAGGGACACAGGATTGATGGGGAAAATGTTTCGAAAAATTTAGTTGATACATCTATCTTTTTGATTGATACACACACACCCCACAGCAACATTCCATGAAAGCTAAGTCATACAGATTAATACCCAGGGGTTGAGGGGCTGGACACCAGCTGAACAGAATGACCATCCATTTATGCTTCTCAAGTCATCAGCCACACCCCATCCTGCAAACTAGATTTACTTGAAAAAATCTTATGGAGATCAAACATCAAGGACTGTGTGTACTTACAGAGACTAAGAGAACTGAATGTGCAGCTTATCTGTAAGCCCTGGGGACAGAGACCAGAATCCAGCCCATGCCTACCTGACACACAAGTAGCAGCAGGGGCTGCCTGGGGAAGACTGCACACAAGGAAACCAACAGGAAATGCTTTTCAACTTGTTTCTGAATAAATCTCCTTGTCAAATAAAAAAACAAAGACAGAAAGAGAGCTACATTGTGACTGAGCTGACATGGAGGTGACAGTGACATGAGTGAGGAGACCAAGGACATGGCAGCAGAGGGTCCTGCACAGTCAGGAGGGGGTGGAGGGTCCTAAGGAGGAGAGAGACGTGGAGAATAGGGAACATGGACACACACTAAGAGGATCAAACACTAGTGACAACTTTCCACATTTTCATGTGTGGTGGAAACAAAACCATCCCTGTAGATAGAGAAGAACAAACACATTGGCTTGACACAACTGTTTCAAGAAGAGCCCAGAAAGATGGAAGCTTCAAAGTAAAGCCTCTCTGTATAAGCAGAATAATGACTTCAAAGGTGTCCATGTCCTCATCCCATGACCCTGTAAACATGTGTCCTTGATAGAGGAAAGGGAAACCTGCAGGTGGGACAGAGACAGGACCTGGAAACAGGAATATTACTGAGGATCATGAGGGGGAACCAATTCCATGAGCCTTAACAGCCATAAACCTGCACCTGTGCTCAGAGACAGTCACATGGTGATGGCAGCAGGCCCATAAAGAGACTGCATGGCAGACTGTGTAGACAGAGGACGGGGTCCAGTCAATGCAAGGGGCCCTAGATCCTGGGAGAGGAAGGGGCTCCTGGAAGGAAGCAGCTGCCAGACCCTGGAGTTTGTCCCAGGACGCGGTCTCAGGTGTCTGCCCTGCAGGCGTGTGAGATGATAAACTGTGTGGGTGACACTGCTCAGGGTGTGGTGACGTGTGTCAGCAGCAGCTGGAGCTCTGATGCCCCATGTGGGGCCCAGGAGGTGAGCAGGGCCCTGGCAGGGGAGGGTCTGGAGGGAGCACCAGGGGCCCATGATGTATGTGGACAGGTGAGGACCCCAAAGTGTCACCTTCTCTGAGGGGAGATGGAGGGAGAGAGAGGGCCCTGGAGAGCAGGCAGGGAGGGAAGGACGGGTGAGGAGAGGAAGACAAGCATGTGGGACAGGAAGAAGGAAACACAAGGTTTATCAATTTGCTGACCAGAGACAGACCCAGACCCTGACTCTGCTGTAGAGATAGGGTCACCCACAAGCACTAATGACCAGACAGGACATGCCTGCCCCCCTAAGTATGTGCCACACAGGGTCTTAGACCAGTGACCCAGTGGAGCCCCTGAAATGACTGAAATGGGAGCACAGGCCCTTCCCCCGCAGAGCCCCAAGGCCATATCATCCTCCACCCTACGACTGCCTAGGAAGGAGGAAGCAGGTCATTCCCCAACACTCAGGTCAGACATAGCAAGACTCTGAGAGGTCGTCAGGGAAGAGTGTGTGTTTCCCAACTGTGTGAGGAGAGAGGGGGAGAGAGGAGAATCCAGGATGCACATTTATAGGAATGAGGAACAACATCTTCTTGTGCACATGGTGTGTAAATGCGTGACACCAGCCACACCTGCACAAGCTCACTCAGAGAAAACGGCATTTCCATCTTTGCATGATAAGAAACAAGATCACATGCAATGATTGTGTGGCATATATGTGACCTCTTTGTAAAAAAAAGATTTTAAATTTACTTGTTTTTGCTGAGACATTATTTGACATCCAGCTCTAATGCTCTACACCACACTTCTTCATACAGCAATAAAAAAGAGGGTGTGGAGGAGAACAGGAATAGGAGCAGCAGGTATGGGGAGCCATGCTCTCATGTCGTCTGACAAAAGTCCAGGCATGGGGCAGATTTCTGAAAAATCAGGAATCTCGTTAGCTGCCTCCAAGATTTTTCTCATTTGTTTATGGCTAGTTTCTACCATTGCTAAAATACACATTTAAAAGTAAAACTGCAAATACTAATCAATCACTGAATAACCAATTTGATGGCAAATGGCACTGCATGATACAAATATTACATTTTTTATAAAATTAGTCGTTCTCTGCCAAAAGGCAGTAATTCAACATTTGGCCTTACATTAACAAGTGAAAAAACTTCTGGGAACAAAAGGCTGTAAACATCCCTTGGCCAAGTCTTTAATATGGAGATGTGGTCCTTTGAGGCAAGGGCTAATTGGAGAAGGAAAGTCCTTTACTTTAAGGATAGCAGTTGCGTGGCAGATGTGATCCATGCTCCAAGTGTAAGAAAATTCCTAATGAGCCAGGAGGCACCATAGCTGTCTCCTGCTAAATTCTTCCTGTTTGTTTAGGGCTGATTCCCCTGGAGGTGACAATTGGTATGGCAGCTGTTAGAGTATGCATTCAAGAATAAGTCAACAGCAATTTTATGACTGGTCAAGCTAATAACCATGGAGCACAAATAATGCACTTGGAAATAGTCAATGTTACAACAACTGATATGTCACATGATAACCATTCTGAAAATCAAAAGCTGTAACCATTTCCAACCCTGCCCCTGATGAAATATTTGTAGTTCCTTAAAACAACAATCAACAATCTTACAGACAAAAGGAATTTTCCCTTGATCTTAAAGTTAGATACAGAAACTAGGCTGACTAGATAAGTAGGGGAGTAGTAGGTAGAAAACCCTTTTGTTAGATTAGGAGAATTCCTCCCTTAATTGAGAGCTGGGGGCTAGGGAAGAGTCAGGGTGACTTGCCTGGCATTAACGCCCTCCAGGCCCTTGGTTCTTTAATATCGAATCGATATTAAAACAATATAGATGATAATTTCTAAATAAAAGCCTTCTGTTTTTTGCTTTAATCAGTTGGCTATATGTTAGTCTAAACTTTGTAGGTTAGTTAGAAAAAATCCCTTTGTCTCCCTTCCCCCAGGTAACTTCCTGCCCTTTGTTTCCCCTAGCCCTTAGTTAATCCTTCACTATGGCAAACATAGAAATGTTAGTTGCAGTAGTAGAGTAAGCTTTTTGCTAGTAATAAAATGACTGTGTGGTTGTTTAAGGTAAATGACTACTCTAAGAGCACTTTTGTTGAGCAACTGTGCCTTCTTTAAATCAAAAAATAATAAATGTCATGATCTCTGCAGGTGGGCAAATAGACACTTGACTGTTCTTGAGAATGATGTGATGATTGTTATCTTCCTGCCTTAATGCATATGCTTATGCACTCACAGTTTGCTGGTTTGCTTGAAATGTATAAATAAAGGGCTGCTGAGACCCTCAGCGGGATGATGTCAGCACCCTGATCAAGTGTCCTCATCTCCTCATTCTCCCTTCCCCTTCCCTTGTCATTTCTCTACAGTTGCGCTGATGCCTTCCCATCCTTCAGGAACCCCTGACACCCAGACTGCTGCGGCTGGCTCGCAACAAGCAGGAGCAAAAAGAGAAGATCAAAGTGGCATTTAATGTGAGACACAGTGTGCCCAGGACTGTGTATGCATGTCACTGTGCTAGTCAATTTTTGTAGCAAAACTTTATAAAACATTTTTGTTAAATTTTACAAATAATACGAGATCACACATGTATCCATCTGTGAATCTGTCAATATCAAAATGTTGATTCTAGTGTATTACTGGTGTTTCTTTCATTCAAACACATCATTGTTTTGGCATGCCAAAGGACAGTTTATGCTAAAATGCATGAGACACGAACTCAGCAAAGGCTGGAATGATGGTGAAGATGACTCTGTGCTCCTCACTGTGTGGAAATGAGCCCCAGGGGAACCAGGGAGACTCTCAGGAGGGTCCTCACACTCCAGGTCCCCAGGCCCCACCCTAATAACCCCCATCTCTGTGGCTCAGGGTCTGTGTCCAGGACCATAAACAAACCCCTGATCAGGGAAAGGGCATGTGACTCAGGCTCAGGACTCTCAGATCTCCCGTCATCAGCATCTCTGACCTTCCCTGCAGGACCCTGTGCAGACCCTGCCCTGGGGTGAAAGGGGGAGCTCATGTGAGAGGCAATGCAGTGAGATGGTCACCTCATAATGGTTTTAAAAGTATGAGTTTATCTGAAGGACTTCCAAAGGCCCACTGTGTTTCATTCCCAAGCCTTGCACAGTTTCTGCACAGCACAGATTCCAACTGGTGACTGTGCCCAAAACCTCTAGAAGGCTCTTCTCCCACACACCCCTCTCCTTCCTTCCCCTTTCTATCTGCATCCAGACTTTTCTTTCACATTTCCCTCCTATTCTTTGGAAACAGATTATAACCATTTTAGGTGTTCTTTTCCAGTCTACATAGTTGCCTCTTAAAAAAAAAAAAAAAAAAACAAATAATAGCAACCATGAGACTGTCAAATAGAATTCTCCTTAAAAAGATGATGGTTCTAAAAATCATACATTGTGCATCTTGTTATAAAGACACAAAAAGTACACACACACAACACACACACACACACAAACTGGATTTTACAGCAATTTCAGAAATTTCACAGGCCCCTGCCTAAGAGACATAAACACCCCAGAAGCTCTGACCCAGACTCAGACATCTTCACTAAACAACTGATTCCTCAGCACCCACAAGGATTAGAAGAAAAATGCAGCTAGAATATGAATCAGAGCATGCATGAGAAGACAGAGAATCAAGAGGAAACAGGAAACAAAAACTAGATCCAAAATAGGACTGAAATTTTGAATCCAGAAGGATCCATAACCCAGGACCCCTTAGCAAGATATGACTCCGAAGCAGGAAGTAGGATGTCTGGAATTTTCAAGAGATCAGCAAATCCTGAACCACTCATCTGCCCCTGCTGCAGCTTTTCCTCACACTGACATCCACTGTCCAATCCCACAACAAAGGACTAGGTGACCATGTCCTGACCCCAATGACCTGCAGGGAGGACAGGGCAAGTGGAGGCAGGTCTGAGCTCACAAGGGGAACCCTGAAGTTCCCAGATGGAGGCTCCAGAGTGAAGGAAGACCAGGGACCCCAGGTTCTTCATGGTGGGGATCCCTGATAGAGAAGGGGCAGACAGGAGGCTGGAAAGGGGTCCCAGGACCCCAGGGCCACTCACCTGCATACAGCTGGGCCTTCCTCCAGGCTGAAAAGGAACACACAGGTGAGACTTAGCACAAGCAGCTGCTCTTGTGATCCAGGGGCCCTGGACTCCTCTTGTTCTACAGGTGAGAATCTCTAGAGGGTGGATGGGAGAGGCTGAGAGGTCACGACCTCCTGCCCTGTCAGACTACTGGGGGTGGTGGGAAAACCCATGGCTCAGGTCAGGAGCCTGCAGGACAGACTGACCCAGCCCTACCTGCTGCTGCTGCTGCTGTGGGGCTTTGGGCCAGCTCCTGGCCTCAAAGACTTCAAAGCTCCTGCTTCACCTATTACTCAGTATTGCTACACAGCATCAAAAACAGTATATTGGAAGATGTTTTTTAATGAACATATTATTCCACATTTCAGTATTTCCTTGGAAATTAGTGGGAAGATGAAATAAAAACACAACATGGATATCACACCAGCTCCAGAGTAGAAATGGCCCATCTTCCTCCAATGCAGTATTTCTACTGATAAACACTCTCTGGGAGAGGGAAAGTCCCCCCACTCCCTCCCATGCAAGGTCACCCCATCCTCTCCTAGCACCACTGATCAGCATCTTCAGGAGCAGAGAGAACAGACTCTCCTTGGGGTTGTTTGGGGAGAAAGGGCAGGAGGTCACACTCCTAAACTTCAAGAGTCCATTTACTTATTAAAACCCAGAGCCACTGCTTTACTTCCAGGTGCTGACCAAGAACGAGATGAATTGAGGACGAGAAATCCAGCAACATGGTGGGAAATTCAGGGCTGGAATGATACCAGGATGCAGGAGACTCAAAGGGCACCACCCCACCAGGATCCCAACAATGGGGAGAAAGCAGCACCCAGATCTGGAAAGCCCATGGAGCAGGGTCCTGCCTCCTACCAGCAACCACTTCCACCCCGGGGAATGGTCCACATGTCTGTGCTGAGACACCGAAGGGGAGGGGCCCCTGAGTACACGAGACAGGGATCTAGGACCCCTGGAGCATCACTCACCAGTCAGGTAAGCTGCCTTCCTCTGGTCTGAAAGGTAACACAGGAATCAGGTAAACTAAGAACCAGAATGTCTCCCATGAAGGCGATACAGAGAGTTCAGGAGGGAGAACAGAGCTTACCTAGAATTGCCTGGAGCTCATCTGAAAGAGAATTAAAAATATAAGCATAAACTGTACCTAAGAACAAAATGTGTGCCTAGAGAAAACACAAAAATGAATCTCTCTGTGTCCTAGAGCTAAGAACCAGAATGTCACCAATAAAGGGGACACGAAGATTTCGGGAGAGAGAGCAGAGTTTACCTAGAGCTTTCTGGAGTTCCTGTGTAGAATGCTCTCTCCAGGTGTAGCAGGCAGCCCCCAGGAGCAGCAGCAGCAGCAAGGGCAGAATTACCAGGAAAGCTGGCTTCCAGGGAGAGGCCCGGGGGAAGAAGGGCTCTGCAGTCAGAGACCCCACAGGGATGCCATCAGGACACAGTCCAGCCAAGCACACCTGAGAGTGCTGGGGGTGCATCTGATATTGCAGGGAACATGAAGTGGGGAGCAGCACTGACCTGGGATGACAATGGCCATGGCCTTCTCCTGGAGCAGGATGGGGTTGAGAATGGAGCAGGTCACGCTCCCCACAGAGCTGTCTCTCACCACCAGAGCAGCCTCCACGCTGAACAGCCCTTCAGTGTCTTGGGCCTGGACCTTGGAGAACTCCAGGAACTGCTCCCCACGGGGGTGTCTCCATTGCACCTGGGGTTCTGGAAACCAGCCTGAGGCTATGCACACCACACACACCCCGTCCTCCTCTGGCCCTGAGATGTGCACTTGGGGGACAGAGCCCACACCTGCGGAGGGAAGATGAGAGCCAGGTGGGTCAGAACCTACCTATGCACACTTCAGGAGAGGCTGTCAAGCTGCATCCTGGGGGATCTGGGGGAGACCATCCCTGGGGGAGCAAGATGATGACCTGACATGTTCATCTCTACCTTTCTACTTATTATTTTTATAATTTTATAATTATATAAACATGTTCAAGTCTTTGTAGAATTCTTTTCTTGTTAGAACAGGATACCTTATAATCCATGAACAGCTGTATTTTCTAATTTGTCACCAACATCTCAGCCTCCATCTGGCAGCTTTTCCTCCTAGTCCATTCTGTGATTCAACAAAAGTCTCCCATTTGTCAACACCAGTCTCCAAGTTCCTCTCACTCAGTCTCCTTTCAGTCAGGAAACTTCCGACCTAACCTTGAAACAAACTCCATCTTGGATTGGTCACTTCCCTCTGAGGGTGGCTTGTTGTAACTTGGGCCACTCCTGAGCCCCTTTCCTGACTTTTCTCCCTGCACCTGCTCCTTGAAGGCAGCACAGTCCCAGGGTCCAGTCCTTAAATCCCATCATATCTCACACCCTCTCCCAGAACTTCTTCTCCCTCAGCTTCTGTGTCTCCTCATATATCACTTCCAGCTATCACCTCACCAGCACCCCCATCTCCCTCCCTGATAGCCCCATCCCTGTGGGTTACATCTGCCAGGATTCCTCACATGCTCTTCACACCCAAAATTCTACATCTGAACTCATGCTGTTGTCTCACCTGAGGTAAATTAGTAATAAAAATGTTCCTAATTCTTCACCCTTCTTCATATCAGGCTCACACTCTGCCAGGTACATTTTACTCATACTCTGACTCTGGGTTCAGTCATGTGACTTCATCTGTCTAATGAGAGATCAGCTCATGTGACTCAGCAGAGGTTTAAAGTGCTGGCCTCAGAGGTCTTCCCTCTGCCATCTCCACGGAAGAATATTGTAGTTCTGGTAGAGCAGGGCCTGTCACCAGCATTTCCCCTGAAGCGGGCCTCCCTCAGCCAGGAGCCCATGACCATTCATGTAACAAGCCCAGCCAAGGTCCACTGGGTGACCTTTTCATCTGACCAAAAAATTTAGGAGTAAGTTCAATGGCAAGTAGTCAAGTCCATCCCAGTTAGCTGAAGTCCCCACAAGCCCATGTTAATACAAGTCCATTTCTACAGGCCACTGAGAGATTTTTTCTGTGGTTCTTTGTTACACAGCAGCATTATGGTGACAGGTAACTGATACAAATTATTAATGTTCCTGACATTAAATATCAAACAGACTCTACAAAGCCTCTGAAGCCTCTGCAATCCCTTCTTCTTTAAATTCTGTGACCCAATTCTCCTCATTCAATTGGGTTATTTCTAAATCTACATGAGGGCACCTCCTGTGCACCCACCAACACTGTGTGAACCAGCCCCCTCTCCACCCCGTAACTGCAACCACAACTCCAGATATTGTCTCTGCCCTTTTCCTCCCCACTATTGCCAGAGTCACCATGCCAAGCGCTGCTGTGCTGAAAATCTCCAATAGCTCCACATACAATCACCACAACATGCGCACCAGTGACTCTGTTTGTGACTCCTCTCTAGCCCTCTTCTCTCTGCATTAATCACACTTTTTACACCCTGGCCCTCAAGGCCCAATACCCCAAACTATAGAATTTAACTGTTGTTGTCCACAATCAGCAGGCTCTGTGGACTCCATCGTCCTTTCCGCATCTGGCCTGAGGGGCTTTATAGAACCCTGTTAGATAAAATAACATCCCAGCTCAAATATCTACACATTTGGAGGAGTTTCTGATTACCATTGGGAGCCACCCTTGAACTCTCTGCCATATACTCAACACATTTTTTATGAGAGTATTGTCACCTCACAACACCCTGCTCCTCACTCTCTCCCACCAGCCATGAGGACTCCATGTGAGCAGATCACACACCAAACACACACTCCCCACAGGTCATTCACATGGGCTGTGCCTCCATATAGAAATTCCCTTCCCTGTAATGTAAAACATGCCGGTAGCCAACATTGTTGAGTGATATGAAGGGAATTTTTTTTTAAGATTTTATTTATTTATTTATACAAGCACTGGGTACAGTCAGAAGCGTGGGAGGGTGAGAGAATTCACCAGAACCAGAGCGGGGAACAGAGCAGACAGAAGGACCGAAGTACACTGCTGAGGGGAGCAGTGGGCGGCAGGAGAGGTCTGCGCGCCATGTGGGACCCTCCTCGAGTGGCCCGGGGAGCAGCCAGGGATCAAACCGGTGCTGCAGAGGCTGCGGGCAGGTTCGCAACCCAGCGCTCAACCACTGCGCCACCGGGGAAGCCCATGTAGGGAAGTTGTTAAAGGACAAACTCCAAAGAATTTTTTTTTTTTTTGATGATGAGGAAATTTTCCCCTTTTTGCTCCTTTTTCTTTCTTTTTATTAAACCTATAATAGCAGACAGATGTGATTAAACCTATTGTGGCAATCACTTCACTATATATACAAATCAGTCATTATGCTGTATGCTTCACATTACATATGATACTTAGTAATTATCTGTCTAAAAACTGGGGAGAAAGGAATATCCACACATCAGGTATCTACTCATCTATGATCCTACTTCCATGGAGTCTTTGCTCCCATGGCACCAGCCTGAGCTGCTATATATTTCTGTAACCTCCCCTCAGCTCCACCCCACATTGCTGACCCATCTCCCTGCTCCATTTACCTTCCTGTCCTTATCCCTTCTCACTTCAAAATGCCATTTATGCCCTGGTTATTTATTACAATTGCTCTCTCTCCCACCACAAATATAAACTCACAGAGTGAAGAACTTTATTATATTTGCTTTTGTATCCAAGTATTTAGAACAGGGCCAGACATGTGGTAGGTACCCTGTATATTTACATTTCATAAAACGTGAATGAATAAGGCTTTTTTTACTCATAAAGAAAAGAAAAACTAAATTGCATTGCCCTTATTTTCAACCCAATTACAAAACTCCAGGACTCTGAGTTATTCAATCATGTCACCAACCTGCCACCTGCAGCTCCAATCTGGCTTGCCCACGGAAGTCTCTGTTGCTGAAGAAGCAGGTGTACAGCCCGTTGTCAGAAGCCTGGACCCTGTGGATGCGCACAGCAGCCTTCCCCTCACTGAGGAATTTCCCCACCAGTGAGGTCCGCCCTGCGTACTGGGCCATCACCTCCTCATGTCGTTCCTGTCCATCTTGATAGGTGAACACTGACTCCACGATATTGGACCGGAACCACCTCAACTCCATGTTCTCTGCACTCATGGCTGGGTACAGGGAGCAGGGCAGTGTGACATCCTTGCCCAGCTCGGCCACTATGGGTTGTAAGGGGCCAAACACACGGAACCTCTCTGTGAACACAGACATGGGCATTAGAAAGGCTGAGAGACACAGTCATATCAGGGAACACACACCATCAGGGAACACTGGGGGAGACCCAGGCAGGCTGAGGGAAGGTGTCTTATGAGCAGACAGCTGACATGAAAGATTAAGAGTGACAAATCTGAATCTGGGAAAGATCTCCCAACCACAACTTGTGGTCCAGAAATAATGTCAAAGATGCTCCCTCATTCACTAGTGTCCCAGATAGCAGGACCTTCCATAAAAACTCTAACTCCATGGTTCTCACCTTCAGCATCACAATCTCCAGGAGGGCTTGTAGTTGTAAAATGCAGGGACCCTACCCCAGGCCTGATGCAGCAGATTGGGATGTGCCCAAGAACGTCCATTTCAAAAGAGTTCTTGAGGGACTAAGAAGGTGACTAAGGAAATGTATTTCATTGCATAGAGGATCATCAATGTGAATGAGTGGACAGGACACCCAGAGAACACCAGGCTTGAGAGACAACTGGACACTCTCATACAGCAGTCACCAGGCAGACAGCACAAAAAGGGGCAAAGAGGGGAGTCATGCTTCACTGACCAAGAGTTTTAGGACAAGAGAGACACCTGGAGCCTGTGGTCAGGGTCGGGGAGGCCACAGCACACAGTGCGGTGGTTACAAAACCAGGCACGTGGCCCTGGGCAGGGAAAGCTGACAGTGAGGGGCTCACAGCTCTGACTGGGTGCTCCCAGCTAACAAGGTCCCCAGTGAAGAAATGAGGCACAGAGCTGGAGGCACAGAGCATCCCCTCTCCCCATTCAGGACTGGCCCCGCTCTCCTGAAGCTCAGGGACAGTGTGCACAGGGCGGAGTCTCAGGGCTGAACTGGGAGAGGCGGGTGTCAGGGGTGCCACACACATGAGATCACATGCCCCAGCCAGAGCACCCACCCCAGAGGCTGGATGACTGCAGGCCCCACAGTCTCTGACTCAGCATCTCAAGGATCAGGTCTCTAGTCCTACATAAGTTACAAATCTAAAAACACAACAGGGTCACCTGATGGAAAGCAAGAAGTAGTTCAACTCTCTAAGTTACCTCTACAGATGCATTTTTTCAAAAACAAGAAATTTAAAGCAGTACAATAAGCCCCAGAAACTTGAGATCTCAAGGGAATATGAAATCACAAGACAACAGCAACTCTGCAGTATGTAACTACAAAGATATGGAAGATCATATCTTACTATCAAGTAGAGTTCAAATTGCCGTAATAAAGTCAAAGAAATGGAGAAAACTCAGAAAAGTGAATTACAGAGAAAAACAAAATTCAGAACAATAAATGAATGACTTGGAAAATAATATGAGTAAAAAGAAAATAGAAATTGAAGCTTTAAATTAAAATCACAGAAATGGGGGCTGTAAAAATATTAGCAGAGAAGCTACTCACTCCTGGAGAATCTATGGGAGCAGAATAGACCAAATGGAAGATCAAATCAGAGACCTCACGATAATAATGAACAATGGACCGAATTAGAAGAAAAAAGAGAAAAATAAAGAAAAACTGGAAGAACTAACCAATCTATGAAGAAAGGCAACATAAGCATAATGGATATTCCACAATTTGAAGAGAGAGACAGGTACAGAGACTCATTCAAAGAAATAGAGTAACATTACATATACACACACAAACACATAATGAAATAGTACTCAGATTTAAAAAAAAATATTTTTATTTATGTATGCATATAAGAGCTGAGCTGTAAGCCAGAAGTGCTGGGGTGGTGTGAGATGATTCACCAGAGACAGAGTGGGGAGAAGAACAAGAAGACTGACAGAAATAGACTGCTGAGGGGAGCAGTTAGCAAGACAGGAGAAGTCTGCTACAAGTTGTGTGGATCAGCTCCCTGGCCAGGGATGAAACTCCTGCTGCAGTGGCTGGTGATAGCTTGATAATGCTGAGACTTAACCACTTGCACCACCAGGCTGGCCCACTGATTTTTTTTTTTTTAATAAGTAAAATCATGGCATTTAAAACAACATGGATGGAACTTGAAGATATTAAGCAAAGACAAATGAACAAAGGAAATTCCTGAAGGAGGAGCTCCCAGAGCTCCTGGGCCCCACTGACCCGAGGGAGACACAGGAACAGGGAAGGACACACTCACCTGGGGACCCCCCAGGGGGCAGCTGGAGGAAGAGCAGCAGGGAGGGGAGGAGGCAGAGCACAGAGCTGGGGCAGGAGCAGGGCGCCATCTCCTCAGGGCTGGGGAGAAACAGGGCAGGAGGCAGCCAGGCCCACACAGAGGATCAGGGCAGCCTGGAGCTGTGGGATGGGGAGGGGGGGGAGCAGGGCCGTTCCTAGGGACCCCTTCGACCCTGAGACCGAGAAGGGCAGACCTGGCTTGTCTCAGGGCTTCTGAGCCTCTGTGCTGCTAGAGACAATGAGGTTTATTGGAGAAAAACATCCTCCCTTCGCTTCCCACCCTGTGGAATCCACATCCCAGACCCACTCTACTCAGAACACCAGGCCCCTCCATTCCCAGACTGTTCACCATTCTGTTCACTGGTTGCAAATTGCCCTCCCCTCCTCATCATCACACCCAGTGACTCCCCAGAATAGAGGAAGAGACCCAGGCCCCCCATGAAGGACAGACCAGTGCCTGCTTTTGTCCTGTGCACTCAGTGTGAGCAGGTGTCCCTGAGAAGCATCAGGACACATGACACGACACTGTCCCCAAGGAGTCGAGGTCCCCTCACAGGCTCCTGCAGTGCTCTGTTAGTTTTTCAGCTCACCTGAAGGTCAGTCCCTCCCCAGACCTGACCTGCCAGGGCTAAGGTCAAGGTCCTGCCCCAAACACAGCAGGAGCCAGGTCAGATCCCCACTGAGGGCTTTGTCCTTGTCCTCTCTAACTCTGGGGAGTTTCTGCCTCATGGTGAGGGACCCAGTGAGACAGAGAAGCAGAGAAGGGAAATGAGTCCTGCTCAGAGAAAACACCCTCAAACCACATACTGACTGGGGTTGGGGGGAGGCAGGTGATGGTCCTGGGAGGGCAGATTCTGGGGCTGACTCTGAGGTCATCTCTAGACTCAGCCACTCTCTGTGTGACCATCTTCATCAAGTCACTTAACCCTCCTGCCTCACTTTCCCCACAGAAATGGGAACAGTATCAGTATCTCCCAACCAAGGTTGGAATGAGAATTACATAAATTGTATTTGAAGAGTCACTACCTAAAGTTCTAGAACAGGGTCCTGCCCCAGGAATGTTACAGGCACATTATTAAAATAAGTGAAGTGTGCAGCAGACTTCTCCTGTCTCATCTGCTGCTCTCCTCAGCAGTGTATTTCACTCAGTCTGCCTGTTCTGTTCCCCACTCTGTCTCTGGTGAATCCTCTAATCCCCCACCCCCACCCCACCACACCTCTGGCCTGTACCCCAGCTCTGGTATGCATAAATAAATAAATCTTTAAAAAAATAAATAAAATAAAATAAGTGAAGTACAATCTTCGGTGAGGTTGTGCTGGGTCCTCTTAGACCTGCACCATTTCCTGTGCCACCTCCCAGTCCATCCAAGCCCCACCACCTTCTCAACCCCTCCTTACAGCCTGCTGCTCCCCACTTTCCTCTTCTTAAAAGAAACATGTCTTCAAAACTGACATACCTGCTTTGAACTAGTGGGGTTTCCAGGGTGTCCCTTAGAACTTGAGAAGTTTCAGTGCTTCCCCAAATCTTCTTACAGAGTTAGCACCTGCTGTTAGCTGCTCAGGAGCCCTGCTGGGCGCCAAGGGGGCCTCAGAGAAGATGGTTCTCAAGAGAGTAGACAGGCAGAGTTCCACATTCATTGAGGGGTGTCTCACCAGAGGTAGGATCCCTGGGATCCTCCTAATTTTCTCTTAAAAAGCAATCACACTTCTCTGGCTCAGACACTATCTGAAAGTGAAAGCTTAAAATGCAATCCCAGCAGCCTCCACCCTGTCCTCTAGACAGTGCACCCGAGGGAGCACTTCCTTCCTGAAACAGGAAAAAGCAAGATCAGATGCATCAGCAGAGGGGAGGGGCAGGCACCCTGAAACCCCACAGGCACAGGGGGAGGCCCCCACCCAGCACCCACTGTTGGGCATTCACTATGCTCCAGGTTGCTTGGCTCTGAGACCCAGAACTAGGGGTGAGTGTGGGGCACAGTCAGGACTGACTCTGAGCCCCGTGTGTGTGCCCAATGGTGACCACCCCAGTTACTGGGAGTCACGTTACTCATGTCATCTGACAAAGGTCTGGGCATGGGGCAGATTTCTGAAAAGTCAGGAATCTCCTTAGCTGACTCCTAGATTCTCCTCATTTGTTTATGGCTAGTTTTTACCATTGTTAAAATACACATTTAAAAATAAAACTGCAAATACTGTTTAATCAATTACTGAACAGCCAATTTGATGGCAAATGGCACAACATGATACAAATATTACATATTTTATAAAATTAGTAGTTCTCTGCCAAAAGGCAGTAATTCAACATTTGGCCTTACATTAACAAAGTGAAAAAACTTCTGGGAACAAAAGGCTATAAACATCTCTCCATGAAAGTCTTTAAGAAAATTCCTGTTAAGCCAGGAGGCCCATAGCCAGCTTCTGCTAAATTTTTCCTGTTTGTTTAGGGCTAATTCCCCTGGATGTAACAATTGATATGGTAGCTGTTAGAGTATGCATTCGAGAATAAGTCAACGACAGTTTTGTTACTGGTTAAGCTAATAAACATGGCAGCACAAATAATGCATTTGGAAATAGTCAATGTTACAACTACTGATATGTCACATATTAAACATTTCGAAAACCAAAAGCTATAACCATCTCTGGCCCTGTCCCTGATGAAATATCTGTAGTTCCTTAAAACAACAACCAGCAATCTTACAGAGAATGGAAATTTCCCATGATCGGCTGACTAGATAAATAGAGGAGTTATAGGTAGAAAACTCTTTTGTTAGATTAGGAGAATTCCTCCCTCAATTGAGAGCTGGGGGCTAGGGAAGAGTCAGTGAAGCTTGCCTGGTATTAACGCCCTCCAGGCCCTTGTTTCCTTGATATCGAATCAATATTAAAACAATATACTATAGATGATGATTTCTTTATAATAACCTTCTGTTTTTTGCTTTAATCATTTGGTTATATGTTAGTCTAAACTTTATAGGTTAGTTAGAAAATATCCCTTTGTCTCCTGTCCCCCAGGTAACCTCCTGCCCTTTGTTTCCCCTAGCCCTTAGTTAATCCTTCACCATGGCAAACTTAGAAATGTTAGTTGCAGTCACATAGGCTTTTTGCTAGTAATATAATAACTGTTGGGTTGTTTAAAGTAAATAACTATTTTAAGAACACTTGTTTAGCAACTGTGCCTTCTTTAAGACAAAGAATAATAAATGTCATAACCTCTGCAGGAGGGCAAACAGACCTTTGGCTGCTCTTGAAAAACATGTGATGATTGTTATCTTCCTACCTCAATGCATATGCTTATGCACTCACGATTTGCTTAGTATAAACAAAGAACTGCTGAGGCCCTCAGCAGGATGATGTCAGCACCCTGATCAAGTGTTTGCATCTCCACATTCCCCCTCCCTCATCATTCTCTACAATTGTTCCACCGCCTTCCCATCCTTCAGGAACCCTTGACACCCAGGCTGCCACGGCAGGCTTGCAGCACTCAGTGACTCCATGGTAGCTCTCACCCCACGTGGCAGAGCCTGTGAGGAGCCCCTAGGGGATCTGTTTTCTTCTCCTCAAGCAGCTGACCCAGGAGCCCCCACACCCTGGACACCAGGAGTCAGCACTGGGCACCAGGAGCTGCCAGGACCTGGTTCTGCCCACGCTGCATGGACGGGGCCTGCGGCTTGTTCAGATGTTAATGTCACCCGAGACCTGGTTACAGTGACCAGACACTGTCCCTCCAGGACACGGGGTCACCAGGAAAGGCCTGATTCTATATCCCCAAGGAAACCAGGGAGCCTGGGCTGCCCCACCCCCTCACTTCCTGTGGTTTTCCCTTCTCAGGGAAGGGCACCTGTGTCCACCCAGTTATCTCTGCCAGAGACTCCAGGGTCATCCTCACAGTCCACTCCCCAACCCAGTCTACTGCCAATGAACCCAACTGTTCAATCCATATCTATGACCAGCACCTATTCCACATCACCCTCATTTCTCACTTGGCCCAAGGGTCACCCCACCTCACCTCCAGCCTCACCTCCCCCAATCTATTTCCTTCCAAGACCATGACTCTCTCCAGTTAGCTCAGGTCATCTCCCTGTCTCATCCCTTCAGGGGACCCCCTCTGCTTAAAAGAGGGTCTCCCAGGCCTCCTCTTTCCTCTCTGAACCCCTCCCATTGCTCTCCCAGGGGCCCCCTCCTGACTCAGGTGACTCCTCCAATTCAGGGAGCTCTCCCAGCCTCAGGCCTCCTCACAGTCTCTGATGCTCCTGATACAGTTAACAAGTTTGCCTTTCCCAATTTCTTGCAATTCCCCTTATCTAGCATTGGCAGGATTGATGGCTTGTCTTTCCCATTTGTTGCAGCTTCCCCTCCCCTTGGGAAGAAGAACAAGCTGGCGCCCACCCGTTTCCCTGCAGACCCTTCCCCCTCACCCAAAGAAAAACAAGTTGGTGATTACCCGTCTCTGTGCCTTGACACCTTCCCCTTCCCTTAAGATGAATGAGCTGACACCCATCCATCTCCCTGTTGAGCTGGCGCCCACTTGTCTCTGTGCGGACCCCTTCCCCCTCCCCTTCGCGTACCCCTACCCATCTCCCCCTGTATAAACACCCCTGCCCACTGCCAAAGAGCAGGACGGTGGTCTTTCGGACATGAGTCTGCCGCCCTCCTCATTTGTCGACAAATAAAACCGCTTTCCTTTTCCTCAAACTCAGTTTCCTTTTATTGGCTGAAGGAAACTGAGGCGGTGTTCAGTAACAATTTTGGCGAGCCAGCCAGGAGGTGGATGCCACTTTGGCTCTCCCAACCCCAACTCTGACTTCCAACTGACGGAGCTGTTGCCTGCTGCAGCGCACCAGGCTCACCTGTCTATGCTGGTCTGTGCTGTCAGAGAGGGGCCTGGGCATCCCGGGTGGCATCCTGACCCTCCTGCTGAGAGGGAGCACCCTCTCTCCAGGAGGATGAGGGAGAGTCCCAGCAGCTGCCGGAGTTCTTTTACCTCCGGGGAACGTCCCAAGTCCTCCTCGAGGAGAGGCACAGCTCTTCTCTGCACCCTGGAGTTACCTTTGAGGAGATGGAAACTGGATGGAAAACCGCGGTCCCCTGGCGTTTGGTGTAAGTTCCCCTGGCGTGCACGCCAAGACCTTGGCCTTCACACATTCGGGAGGAATCTGAGTCCCCTCGCGGAGGGGGGAGTTCAGGTCTCCTCATTTGGGAGGGAGTCTATGAGTCTCCCTCAATTTGGAGCGCTCTTTGGTGTGTTAGGCCGGGTTGAGTGGGAATTGGGAAACATTTGGTGTTTTTTACTTGATGTCTATTTGGTATTTGGTGTTTCCTGTTTGTTTCTTTTTTGGAAGCCAGGGATTTAGTTAACCTTATGAGAGGTGCCATATTTGTTTCATCTGAAAGACCCTTGGGGAAAATATTAACTGAGTGGTCGACCTGTAACTACAAACCTATGTCTAAAATGCAGCTCCTAACACTGTTTCCCTGCAGGAGCCCAGGAACAACTGATAGCGGGGAACAGACTGATTTTTTTTTTTTTTTTTTGTTAACACAAAAGCCAGGCAATAAACTCTCCTTTTTCCACATTGGCCGGCTCACCTATGAGTCCCTTTTATCTATGCTCTTCTAAAATCTTACCCTGACATTCCATGTCAATTCAGATGCTTTGGCTTTAGGCAATCTAAGATAACTCTGACTCTTCTAGGACATTGGCAGATGACTGGAAGGACTGGAATTGTTCCAACGAGAAAACTGGGCCTGGACCAGGGCTTCTACTTGATATTGTTTTTGGAGTTAGTGGGTCTGGAGTGCGGGGTCGTTGGGTTTACTCTGGGAAGGGTGTTACCAGAGCTCCTGTTTCAGAGACATGCAGCAAGCTTCCCAGGCGAGTTTCTCCACGAGACAGAGACATTAGTTATATTGAAAGGGCAGGTTTATTAGGGAAAGGGGACAGGAAAGTAAAGGAGACACAAGCGGGCAGGAACAGCTGCCCCAGAAGGGACAGGTTTGCTGAGAAAGGTCTGCGTGGTTGCAGGCGGGTGGCTTTGAGGGGAGTGGCCTCCACTGAGGGAGCTCAGTGAGGAGAGGGCCCAGAGAGAGACAGGTCATGGGCAGGCAGGGAGGCTGCTGCCCTGCAGAGGGAGAGAGTTGGTGAAAAGAGGAAGCTGCTTAGGCACAGGTGGGCAGACGGAATGCTGCCCGGAGCCTGTGCAGAGACTGAATGGATATAGTTGTCTTCTGTTTGGGAGGGATTCACCCCTTGTGAGCCTTCGGGTTAGTTGCTGATTCTGGATAATTATGTAGAATCTAAAAGTGACCAGAGATTCTACAATAGGCTCAATCTCCATATCTTTGTACCTGCTTGGGTGTTATACTTTGTAATCTAGGCATTGGAGACTGAGGATCTTGGTTTCCATAGCTGTGTCAATGGCTATGCTAATCCCTTCTACCCACACCTCCAACTCTTGGCATTTTGTGAGCCAGGTTTTTGGTCTTGTGGACACCTCTTTTTCAGTTTTTCTATTCTTGTCCTCTATCATACTTACCTTACCTTTTCCCATTTTATGCAAATAGATTTGTGAATCTGATCTTTGTGCCTGTGTAAGGAATTCAAGCAAGTATCTGGAATCAGGTCTTGGATAATTTAAAAATTTGGTATTTTTCTGCTTTTTATGCTTTAGTCAGACACCTAACTCACTATTTACCAGTCACTGTAATAATTGGATGTAAAGTAAGCTGAAGAGAGTGTTCTCCACTTTAAGGAGGTGTTTTCTTCCTCTAAATTCACGTGCCGAGACTTCTGGGATCAGGCTCAGTTGGTTTTGCCAAGATTACTTTGGACTTTCTAGTTAGTTATAAAGGAAGCTTGCTAGTTGGTTGGAACATTTCTAAACTTCTTATTGACCATAAAATTTTAGGTTTCTTTGAAAATCTAAGTCTCTTAAAACAATCAATTTACTAATCAAACTACATAGTAGGTTTCTGTAAATAATATTCCTTATCAAATTTCTAGTAAGAATCTAAGAACAGATAAACTGCCAAGTAAGATCTTAATCTACCTCTTCTCCTGTCCTTCTCGTGGCCCATATATATCTCATAGTCCATGTTCTATCTTTCTTGGGACCAGGCTTCATCCGTGAGGTCAAACAGAAACTAGGACTCTGTAAAGCAATTTGAGTTTTCTATGCTTGTCTTTAAAAATGTTCCAATCTTGGGTTCTAGAGGTTTTAAAATGATTAAAATGGGATGCTTATTAGAACATGTAAGGACTTTAACTTCCATCTCTTATTGGAAACCTCCTTGACTAAAAAAAAAAACAAAAACAAGATAAAACAAAACAAAACAAAACAAAAAAAAACAGAACTTAGATGGCTATATCAACTTAACTTGAAAACTTAAGTTGTTTTAGGAGTTAGTCTATCTTTGCATTGAAAAGGGATATAGTTTTGGTGAAACTGTCTACCCATCCAATATCTTTTCTAGGAATTTAAAGGAATATGTGGCCTTAGAAAACTGATAGGGAATTTTATGCCCCACTTTCTTTAGAACCTAAGGGGCAGTCTTACAAATATAACTTGAGAAATGTTTTCTTATCTGAAGGAGTTAGTTAGAAAGGATATTAAAAAGTAAATTAATAATTGTTGTCAGTGTTGTCAGAAATATTGGTAAAATAACTATCTCTAAAAATTAGTGCAAATGGCCAAAATTCTAAATGAAAGAGATCTCTGTGTTTATGTCTTTGCCTTTGTGTTTTTTGTTTTTTGTTTTTTGTTTTTTTTTGTCTCTGGAGGGTTGCTGTGTTAAAAATCATTATAAATGGTACATATATAAATTCTAATAGAAAAGAACCCAAATTTTGAGATCGCGATCTAAAATTTTTGGTAAACAAAACCTAGTTCAAAATGTAATGGTTTAATTAAAGCACATATGTCTTAGATTTATAATGTTGGGAATTAAAAGTTTTATTGTATGTTAAATGTGTTTGAAAAAGTTTGGAGTGGTCAAAAGAAAAAAAAATTATTGACCTTGTCTATGTTAACAGAGATAAGTGTGGTTTTGTTTATACCTGGACTTCTTTTTGATAAAATTCTCTTCTAAAAAGACTGATCCACTATTTGTTTACCTTGAAAGAAGTACCTTTGTTCCCCAGGTAAGCAACTTAATTGATTTTTCCTTCCCTTGTCCTAGCCAAGGAAAAAAAGAAAAACCTCTGGTATATAAAATTGTTTCATTTATAACTCTGCAATTTGAACTTCCTATTCTAAGAAAAACTAGAGCTACAGTTGGTATCTCTGTTCTTCTTATCATTATTTAAATGGTGGTATATTTTTCCTATAAAACTAAGGATTTACTAAGTTTAATAACGAAAGTCTGTTGACTGCTTGATGAGCTTTTGGTGTATTTTTGCTTCTTATAGTAGGAAAACAAAACTTTATTGTTATCATCTAGAAAAAAATAAAACATGTGTTTATGTATGAGTTATCCACTACAAAGGAATAACAGCATAACAGCTCTAACAATGTCTTAAAGTGAACAATTTGAGGCTTGCCTGTTAATTAGATGATGTTGGTGTTATAGGACAGGGAGAGGGGCAGCCCAAACCCCGCAAACCTGCCTATTCTACATGGGTTCTGCCATCCGCCGCATCAACACAAAACATAGGAGACTTTAATGGGAAGGAACTTTAATAAAACTAGGAAACAATACAGGTAAGCAAAGAGTCTAGTTTCTAAATGAAGCATCCAGAGTTACCCGTCCCCTCGTGGGTAAAAGTCCATCCAAATGGGATTGGCCCAGAACAAGGCCCCAAAGCCTGCTACAAGTCTAAAGCATCTTCCAGTGGGGACCCACAGAAAAGGGTCACAAACAACCGGACAAGCCCGGAAGGAAAAGAGCAAAATCAACATCAAGATAAAAGCTGCCATTGTCACCTCCCCACGGGTCTCACCCACATCTGTGTCACCCAGTCCACGACCAAAAGACAAGCGCAGCTTCTTCACGTGTCTCTAGGCTCCATGCGCCTCCTCCAGGTCTCCTGGCTCCATCCTGCTTCCTTTCTTAGTCTCTTCTCCAGCTTCTCCTCCTCCTGCTCAGCTCCACCCTCCCTTGGGTGGGGCAGGGAACCTCCCCCTTTCCTGGGGACCACCCTGTTACAATCCCCCCCTTTTAATTTTTATTCCACCATATCTATGGTGGCACAATCTCAGGGTGTAGTCTTAGGAGACAGTCTTTTTTTCAGGGTTACAATGTGTGTAAGAGAAGCAACAATTAGTCAGCAGCATTGTCCATGAATGTCCAGTATGACAGTTTCATTATAGGACAGGGAGAGGGGCAGCCCAAACCCCACAAACCTGCCTATTCTAAATGGGTTCTGCCATCCGCCGCATCAACACAAAACATAGGAGACTTTAATGGGAAGGAACTTTAATAAAACTAGGAAACAATACAGGTAAGGCAAAGAGTCTAGTTTCTAAATGAAGCATCCAGAGTTACCCGTCCCCTCGTGGGTAAAAGTCCATCCAAATGGGATTGGCCCAGAACAAGGCCCCAAAGCCTGCTACAAGTCTAAAGCATCTTCCAGTGGGGACCCACAGAAAAGGGTCACAAACAACCGGACAAGCCCGGAAGGAAAAGAGCAAAATCAACATCAAGATAAAAGCTGCCATTGTCACCTC
This sequence comes from Talpa occidentalis, assembly GCF_014898055.3. NCBI lineage: Eukaryota > Metazoa > Chordata > Mammalia > Eulipotyphla > Talpidae > Talpa > Talpa occidentalis. Next base: position 50,076,261 of record NW_023602073.1, on the reverse strand, counting down.
CCCACGGGTCTCACCCACATCTGTGTCACCCAGTCCACGACCAAAAGACAAGCGCAGCTTCTTCACGTGTCTCTAGGCTCCATGCGCCTCCTCCAGGTCTCCTGGCTCCATCCTGCTTCCTTTCTTAGTCTCTTCTCCAGCTTCTCCTCCTCCTGCTCAGCTCCACCCTCCCTTGGGTGGGGCAGGGAACCTCCCCCTTTCCTGGGGACCACCCTGTTACATTGGGACAAGGCCTCAGAGTAGACTAAAAGTTTCAGGAAATGACTGATGGACTTTCTCTGGCCAGGCACCTGACTTGTGTGCCCCAGATGACCAGATGACCTCTTGGGAGTCTCCAGCTTCTATACTCCCTGCTTGCTTTAAAGTGCGAATGTGCCCCTGCTGGGTCAATGGATGCTCTGTTGCCTAATTGTTGGGGACTTAGACTTTGGAAAAAGATCTCTGGGCCTGTGGGCATAAATAAAGACAAAAGTCTTCTATAACAGTCTTACAATCTAAAAATTAAAAACTAGAATGTTGCAACTCTAAATGCAAATAAAGCGAGATTGTGTTAAATATGTATGTAAAAGATATGCTAAAGGTCTGAAAAATTTAGCCTCAAAACAAAATAGCTATCTTGGAAAAAAAAAACGTGTTGAAGCTTTGCAGGTCTGAGAGAGGTATCTTAGAAAAATGCTATGTGCTAGAATGACTTGCTTTAGGAATATTCAAATTTATTATCAGTGGCGTACTTACGTAAAACCAAACTTTAATTTCTTTTCCATCTGCAGTAAAGGCTCAAGTATTCTTAAACTGCTTTTACTAGTTCTTGATGACAAATTAAAAACTGTTTAGGTAATCTAAAATCTTGGTTCTCTTTTACCCTCGGACTTGGTAAACTGAAAAATATAGTCCTGTCAGCATTGTTGGGCACTGTGAAAATATATCTACTTTTAAAAATCCTCTAGTTATTACTCTGGGTACCTTATAGTGTTGTTTTATAAAAATCTATATATATTATTAAGCCTGTGACGAAACTTTTCTTGGAGTCAAATTTCAGAAATGGTAATTTTTTTTTTTAAGTAAAATTATTTGATGTGTCTTAGGACTCTTAATAAATTATTTTCCTTATAGCAAAATGCTAAAACACATTGGACCAATCTAGAAATGTTAAAACTTCATAAAAATTGTCATTGAGGGAAAAAGTTATATCTTTTCAGCATATATAAAATTGATTAAAGTGTTCTAAAATATATGCGATTTTTAAAACCTAGTATGTTCTGGTATAATATTATTGGATGATTCTGATTATACTGAAATATATATGTGTATGTGTGTCACAAAATTGAGCAAACATCCTTGTCTTTTACCTTAAGCCATGATTTAGGTATGGTCATTTTCGAGTTTTTGTTCTTTCTAAAGTTTATTTGCTGAACTTTGTCTTCAGAAAACTCACAAAAAGAGACTGACAATATACATATGTTTTGGAACTGAAAAAAACTACCGAGCCTATAAAAATTTGATTTATGAAAATTACCAACAGAAGATGAAGACTTAATATATGGAAAGTACACTGAGGAAGATTTGAATAATATTTCATGACTTTTAAAAAAATTAGTCTTTAATGTTTTAGGTTTTTTTTGGTCTCTAGAAACCTTGTCTTTAAGCTGGGCTGTGTTCTTAGCAGTGGCAATTTGCATCTTTTTATGAACAAACTGAAGCATAGGCAATATTTGTACTTCTCAGGACAATGTCTATCTTTGCATAATCTCAGTAGGGAATTTTATGTATTTCTCCTTAAGTTGGTAAATTAAACATGTTTTGTTACAAGGCTTTGATTGAAATTCTTCTGGGAATAAACTGCTGAGCTGAGAAGAGCGAGCCAAGAAGAGCCTGTCACCTTGCTTACTGGGTTCCAGAGACCTCCATGAAAGGTGAGGAAGCTGCCTCCATGGACAGGACTGAGGAAAACCCTGGAAAAAGTTCTGGGAACCTTGAGAAGAGGAAATCTCAGGTGAAGTTTGGTGAGACTGTGACTTAGATAAAGCCGGCATGGACTGGATGTTAAAAAGCTCACGCTAAGGCCTGTGGAATTTTCAACAAAGCCAACAACACTCTACTTGTTTACTCTGCCCTATGAGTTTATGCAAATATAGGGAAAATTGTTAAAATTAGATTTGGTTTACTATTTTACAGAATTGGGATGAGGGTAGAGAAAAATTATGTCTCAGTAACTATTTATATTATTCTCTGGTCCTCTCCAGTGAGGGCTATAGCCTTAATGTCATCATCTTGAGGAAGAGAAAAAGTAATCCCTCTTACATTTAGGACTACGCTGTGTTGTATATCTTGTCGCTGCCACACCAGCACCAAGACCTTAACATCATGTCGGGAACTATGGCACCAATAAGTGCAGGCCTTCCATAGTAAACCCCCACCATGACGACCCTGTTCAGCAGGAAGCAGCCAGATGACACGACACCCCTTTTCCCATAGAAATGGAAGGTCATAACTGAGAGTGGGGATTATGATACAGTTAACAAGTTTGTCTTTCCCCATTTCTTGCAATTCCCCTTATCTAGCATTGGCAGGATTGATGGCTTGTCTTTCCCACTTGTTGCAGCTTCCCCTCCCCTTGGGAAGAAAAACAAGCTGGCGCCCACCCGTTTCCCTGCAGACCCTTCCCCCTCGCCCAAAGAAAAACAAGTTGGCGATCACCGTCTCTGTGCCTTGACACCTTCCCCTTCCCTTAAGATGAATGAGCTGACACCCATCCATCTCCCTGTTGAGCTGGCGCCCACTTGTCTCTGTGCGGACCCCTTCCCCCTCCCCTTCGCGGACGCCTACCCATCTCCCCCTGTATAAATACCCCTGCCCACGGCCAGAGAGCAGGATGGTGGTTTTTCAGACATGAGTCTGCCGCCCTCCTCATTTGTCGACAAATAAAACCGCTTTCCTTTTCCTCAAACTCAGTATCCTTTTATTGGCTGAGGGAAACTGAGGCCGGCGTTCGGTAACAACAGGGTAACATGGTGGACGCTGCATCTATCAGAGGCTGGTGCTCCAGTCAGAGGTGATGCCTCATGCTCTCAGTGGACTGAGAAATTTTCTGAGTGACAAGCTGATGGGCAGCAGCATTGTCCCCGGAGCTCAGAGAGGCTGGTGAGGACCCTCCCTGCTGGACATGGAACAGGATCACAGGGCCTCCTCCTGGGATCCCACATGATTCCCAGATGACACACGTCAGGGCTGGGGTGGAGGACAGGACCCCCAAGACCAATAAGCAGGTGCGGGGTGCACAAGTGTTACCGAACGCCGGCCTCAGTTTCCCTTAGCCAATAAAAGGAAACTGAGTTTGAGGAAAAGGAAAAGGAAAGCGGTTTTATTTGTCAACAAATGAGGAGGGCGGCAGACTCATGTCCGAAAAACCACCGTCCTGCTCCTTGGCAGCGGGCAGGGGTATTTATACTAGGAGGAGATGGGTTGGGGTCCGCGAAGGGGAGGAGGAAGGGTCCACATGAGACAAGTGGGCGCCAGCTCAACAGGGAGATGGATGGGACCAGCTGGTTTTCATCAAGGGGAGGGGGAAAGTGTAGAGATAGGGGAAGGGGAGGGGTCTTCACAGAGGCCCATGGTTGTCAACTCATCCATCTTAAGGGAAGGGGAAGGTGTCAGCACAGAGAAGGGTGATCGCCAGCTTGTTTTCCTTAGGGAGAGGGGGAAGGGTCTGCACAGAAACTGGAGGGCGCCAGCTTGTTTTTCTTCTCAAGGGGAGGGGGAGGCTGCAACAAATGGGAAAGACAAGCTATTCATCCTGGTAATGCTAGATAAGGGGGAATTGCAAGAAATGGGGAAAAGACAAACTTGTTAACTGTATCACAAGTAGGATCAGGAGGTTGCCAGAGGCCCCTCTGAGCAGGTTGCTTCAGATGTGGCCTGAAAGGTGAGGGTTTGGGGAGCAGAAGCAGCAGGAGTGTTACCGAACACCGGCCTCAGTTTCCCTCAGCCAATAAAAGGAAACTGAGTTTGAGGAAAAGGAAAGCGGTTTTATTTGTCGACAAATGAGGAGGGCGGCAGACTCACGTCCGAAAGACCACCGTCCTGCTCTTTGGCAGTGGGCAGGGGTGTTTATACAGGGGAAGATGGGTAGGGGTCCGCGAAGGGGAGGGGGAAGGGGTCCGCACAGAGACAAGTGGGCGCCAGCTCAACAGGGAGATGGATGGGTGTCAGCTCATCCATCTTAAGGGAAGGGAAAGGTGTCAAGGCACAGAGACGGTGATCGCCAACTTGTTTTTCTTTGGGCGAGGGGGAAGGGTCTGCAGGGAAACCGGTGGGCGCTGGCTTGTTTTTCTTCCGAAGGGGAGGGGAAGCTGCAACAAATGGGAAAGACAAGCCATCAATCCTGTTAATGCCAGATAAGGGGAATTGCAAAAAATGGGGGAAAGACAAACTTGTTAACTGTATCACTGTCTGCTGTTGTATCCCCCCAAATATAAATGGGTCACTCATCACATCTCACTGAGTTGGAATCATTCAGGGCAGCACCTGTTTCTGTGCCCACACAGCACCAAAAGGGGCACAGGAGAGGCATGCTTCACTGAACAAGAGTTAGGCAGAGAAGTGTTGCAGGGGGCCTTGCTGCTCCAGCCAGATAAGATGCTGGCAAGCAGCTAAGAGAATGGGCTTCACTCTGGGGCCGAAGACTTTCAAAGAGCCTCAAACCATGGGACTGAAGAAAAAGGGCCTCACACCTTGGGGCCAAAGACTTTTAAAGAGCCTCACACTGGGGGCTGAAGATTAAACATCCCTTTGTTTTTTGTTCTTGGTCATAAAAAGAAAAAACTTGTCGGTAAATACATTGGGCAATAAAGTATATATATAAAAATATTGTAAGCACATAGCATGGAGAATTACCTGCTTAAAAATTAAACACTGAACGATTTGGCCCACCTGACAATGGGAAATAATTGTTATACATGAGCATGCCTGACAAGCAATCCAGGACGACTATAGTAATTCCTTCTTTTGCCTTTTTTTTTAGAAGTTTCTTAGGAAAGTTTTTTTAATGATCTATGAAGTTAATTGTGTTAAGAAGTTTCTAGGTAGAAAACCATGTTAGCTGATAACTAGAAAGCAGCTGGTCTCCGGCTGAAGGCCATATACATCAGAGGATTCTTTTAATGCTTAGGCTTTAGTTTATAGGAGTGTACCAATGGCTATCAGCTGTCTTAGGTGATAGACTAAGCTGAAATAATGAATTTTAGTGTAAGGTTTAGTTTTTTTTTTTTGCTATTATCCTTGAAGTTTGCCTTCTTGCAAAGAAGCATGAAGGAGCCAGATGTCTATGGGAAAAGAATGCACTGATTGTTTCTGCTTTGCTTCCATATATACGTTGGTGTAATCTCACTGCTTGCAAAAATGTATAAAAAGGGCCTCCCCTGTGGCACAGTGGTTGAGTGCTGGGTTGCGAAGCTGCCCACAGCTTCTGCAGTGCCAGTTAGATCCCTAGCTGCTGGGCAAGGGTCCCACATGGTGCACAGACCTCTCCTGCTGCCTGCTGCTCCCCTCAGCAGTGTACTTCATCAGTCTACCTGTTCTGCTCCCCACTCTGACTCTGGTGAATTCTCTCACTCTCCCGCACTTCTGACTGTATCCAGTGTTTGTATAAATAAATAAATATATCTTTAAAAAAAAAAAAACAAGTATAAATAAAGACCCGCTGAGGCCCTCAGTAGGAGATACTTGCAATGAATAGAGTGTCTGTGTCTGCCTCACTCCCCTTCTCCTCATCTGTCAAGTTTTGCCGACACCACCTTATCCTTTCAGGGACCCCAGACATGACATTTTGCCAGAGCTGGCCTTCAGCAGAGAAGACACATGGAGGCTGTGATCAGGGTGGGGGAGGCTCAGCACACACTGTGGGGCTGTCACTCAACTGGGCACATGACCTTGGGTAGGGAGAGCTGACAGTGAGGGGCTCACAGCTCTGACTGGGCACTCCCAGCTAACAAGGTCCCCAGAGAAGAAAAAAGGCACAGAGCTGGATGCACCCCTGCTCCCCACTCAGGACTGGCCCCACCCTCCTGAAGCTCAGGGATAGTGTGCACAGGGCAGAGTCTCATGGCTGAACTAGGAGAGGCAGGTGTCAGGGGTGCCACAAACATGAGCTCAGATGCCCCAGTCAGAGCACCTGCACCAGAGGCTGGAGGACTGCAGACCCCACAGTCTCTGACTCAGCATCTCAAGGATCAGGTCTCTAGTCCTACCTAAATTTCAAAAATTGGAAATTTCAAGTAGCAAAATAAGCCCCAGAAACTTGAGACCTCAAGGGAACATGAAATCACAAGAGAACAACTCTCCAGTACACAACTACAAAGCCATGGAAGATCATATCTTACTATCAAGTAGAGTTCAACATTGCCATCATAAAGAAAACCAAAGAGATGGAAAAAACACATAAAAGTGAATCAAAGGATAAAACAAAATGGAGAATAATAAATGAATTTCTTGGAAAATAAAATCAGTGAACAGAAAGTAGAAATTGAATTCTTAAATGAACATCACAAAGACGGAGGCTCTAAAAAGTTCAACAGAGAAGCTATTCACTCCTGTATAAGCTATTGGAGCAGAAAAGACCAAAGAGAAGATCAAGTCAGTGACTTCAATAATAATGAACAATGGACCAGAAAGAAGAAAAAAGAGAAAAATGATGAAAAACTGGAAGAACTAACCACCTCTGTGAGGAAAGGCAATATAAGTATAATGGATACTCCACAATTTGAAGAGAGACGGGAACAGGGGGCTATTCAAAGAAGTAGTAAAATTACATATATATATATATACACACATATGATGACATATCACTCAGATTTTTTTTTAAGATTTATTTTTATTTATGCATACAAGAACTGTGGTATAGGCCAGAGTTGCGGAGGATGAGAAGATTCATCAGAGACAGAGTGGGGAACAGGACAGGCAGATCTACTGAAATTCAAGGGAGCAGTGGCTGGGACTGGAGAGGTCTGTGCGCCATGTGAGTAGCTCCCTCATGTTGCAGTGGCTGGTGAAAGCTTGATAATGCTGAGATTAACCCCTTGCACCACCAGGGAGGCCCACAGACATTTTTTTCTTTTAAATAAGTAAAATCAGGCCATTTAAAATAACATGGATGGAACTGAGGACATTATGCTAAGACAAACAAACAAAGGCAATTCCTGAAGGAGGAGCTCCCAGAGCCCCTGGGGCCCACCCACCCGAGGGAGACACAGGACAACAGGGAGGGATACACAGGACAGGGAGGGGAGGAGACAGAGCACAGAGCTGGGGCAGGAGCAGGGCACCATCTCCTCAGGGCTGGGGAGAGACAGGGCAGGAGGCAGCCAGGCCCACACAGAGGAGCAGGGCAGCCAGAAGCTCTGGGCCCAGGGACTCCCCACCAGCAGGCTCAGGGCCCTTCCTGGTGACCCCTTAGGCCTTGAAACCAAGAAGGACAGACTTGGCTCCTCTCAGGGCTTCTGAGCCTCTGTGTTGCTAGAGACCATGAGGTTTATTGGAGAAAAACATCCTCCCTTCACTTCCCACCCCGTGGAACCCATACCCCAGACCCACTGTACTCAGAACACCAGGCCCCTCCATTCCCAGCACCTGGGCCCGGGGTGCAAACTGCCCTCCCCTCCCCATCATCCCCCAGTGACTCCCAGGACAGAGGGCCAGACCCAGGTCCCCCATGAAGGACAGGCCAGTGCCTGCTTTTGTTCTGTGCACTCAGTGTGAGCAGGTGTCCCTGAGAAGCATCAGGACACACGACATTAGCCCAAGGAGTCGGGGTCCCCCCACAGACTCCATCCTGCTCTGTCCGCTTTTTCAGCTCACCTGAAGGTCAGTTCTTCTCTAGCACTGACCTGCCAGGGCCAAGGTCAAGGTCCTGCCCCAAACACAGCAGGAACCTGGTCAGATACCCACTTAGGGCTTCGTCCTTTTTGTCTCTAACTCTGTGCAGGATTCCTGCCTCCGGGTGAGGGACCCAATGGGACAGAGCAGCAGACAAGGGATGATAAGACCTGATCAGAGAAAGCACCTTCAAGCCACCTACTGGTTGGGGGCTGGGAGCAGGTAGGCCATGTTTCAGGAAGGACAGACACCACAGGCTAACTCTCAGGTCACCGCTGGACTTGGCCACTCTTTGTGTGACCATCTTCATCAAGTCTCTTAACTTCCTGCCTCACATTCCCCACCAGAAAAAAGGGTCAGTATCAGCATCTCCCAACAAAGGTTGGAATAAGAATTACATGAATTATATTGGAAGAATCACTACCTAAAATTCTAGAACAGGGTCCTGCCCCAGGAAGCGTTACAGACACATTATTAAAATAAGAAAAGTACAACCTTCGATGAGGTTGTGCTGGTTCCTCTTAGAGCTACACCATTTCCTCTGCCACCTCCCACCCCACCCAGCCTCACCACATTCTCAGCCCCTCCTTACAGTCAGCTGCTCCCCACTTCCTTCTTCTTAAAAGAAACATGTCTAAAAACTGACATACCTGCTTTGAAATGGTGCGGCTTTTTGTGCGTCCCTTCAAGCTTGAGATTTTCAGTGTTTCCAGCAGACCCTGAATCTTCCCACAGAGTTTGCACCTGCTGTTAGCTGCTCTGGAGCAATGCTGGGTGCCAAGGGAGCCTCATGGTTCACAGAAGATGGTTCAAGTGGGATAGACAAGCAGAATCTGACACATGTTGAGGGGTGTCTGCAGAGGCCAGCCTGCGGGTCCTCACAAATTTCTCCCAGAAAAACCAATCACTGTTCTCTGGCTCTTACACTATTTGAAAGTGAAAGCTGAAATGCAATTCCAACAGCCTCTACCCTGCCCTCTGGAGTGCCGGGGACCAGCCTCCGGCAAAATGTCGTGTCAGGGGTTCCTGAAAGGATGAGACGGCCTTGGCGACCTGTAAGGGGCTGAAACTTAAGGGCTGAGGGGAAGGGGATGAAGTAGAATGAGGAGACACTGACACTTGGTGAGGTGCTAGTATCTTCTGCTGCCAGACTCAGCAGGTCTTTTTTTATTCATTATTAGTAAAAAAAAAAAATACATTATCATGTGCAAAGCAGAAATAATTAGTGTATTATGTTCCCATAGACTACTGGCTCCTACGGGTCTCAGCTAGACGGTAGCCTTCAAGGTTAATAGATAAAAAAACAGACCTAACACTAAAACTTATTATTTCAGCTAGACAATTACCTAAGACAGTGGATAGCCGCCAGTGCATCCCTATCAGCTAAAGCCTCAGCATCAAAAGACTATTTTATTCACATGGCCTTCAGTCAGAGACCAGCTGCTGCTCAGCTATCAGAACTTTTTCTACTACAAACTTCTAAACACAGTTAACTTCATTTAAAAACTTTCCTAAGAAACTTCTAAATAAAAAGGAAACTTCTAAAAAAACAAAAGAAGGATTTACTATAATTGTTATGCTGGATTGCTTGTCAGATATATACAATAAATTGTCTCCCATTGTTAATTGGGCCGAATTGTGTAGTAACTAATTTCTAAACAGGTAATTTTCCGTGCCAATTGCTTGCAGTCTGCTGATACATATAATTTATAGCCTAATGTACTTTTTGGGAAATTTTGTCTCTCTTTATGACCAAGAACAAAAAAATGAAGGAATGTTAGATCTTCAGCCCCATGGCGTGAGGCACAAGGAATCTTCAGCACCATGGTGTGAGGCTCTTTAGCTTCAGCCCCACGGTGCGAGGCCCTTTACTTTCGCTGCTTGCCAGTGTCTTATCTGGCTGGGGCATCAAGGCCTCCTGCAGCACTGGAGTGCACCCCAATTATCAGCAGGGAAACCGAAGGATCAGAGGACCCAGCAAAGGGATGGTGCAGGTACCCTGACACCCCGCAGACACAGGGAGGTAACCACCCAGCACCCAGTGTTGAGCACCCACTGTGCTCCAGGCTGCTTGGTTTCCAGACCCAGAACTAGAGATGAGTGAGGGGCCCAATCAGGACGGACACTGAGCCCTATGCAGGGCTATGAGGGTGCCCGATGGTGACCACCCCAGTGACCCCATAAGGCAGAGCCTGTGAGGAGCCCCAGGGGATCGGTTTTTCTTTTCCTCACAGCAGCTGACTCAGAAGCCCCCACTCCCTGGACACCAGGAGTCAGCACTGGGCACCAGGAGCTGCCAGGGCCTGGTCCTGCCCATGTTACGTGGACAGGGCCTGCAGCTTGTTCAGATGTTAATGTCACCCAAACCTGGTCACGGTGACCAGACCCTGTCCCTCCAGGACACGGTGTTACCAGGAAGGCCCAATTCTGTCTTCAAGGAAACCAGGGATCCTGGGCTGTTGCGAGCCAGCCACAGCTGTCTCGGTGTCAGGGGTTCCTGAAGGATGAGACGGCATCAGCAAAATCGTGAGGAAAGGGGGAAAGGGAAATGAGGAGAGGTAGACACTTGATCAGGGTGCTGACATCATCCTGCTGAGGGTCTCAGCAGCCCTTTATTTATACTAAGCAAATCGTGAGTGCACAAGCATAAGGTAGGAAGATAATAATCATCACATGTTTTTTCAAGAGCAGACAAAGATCTGTTTGCCATCCTGCAGAGGTTATGACACTTATTATTCTTTGTCTTAAAGAAGGCACAGTTGCTAAACAAATGTTTTCAAAATAGTCATTTACTTTAAATAATCCAACAGTTATTGTATTACTAGCAAAAATCCTATGTGTCTGCAACTAACATTTCTAAGTTTGCCATGGTGAACTATTAACCAAGGGCTGAGGGAAACAAAGGGCAGGAAGCCACCTGGGGAAGGGAGACAAAGAGATTATTCCTAACTAATCTATAAAGTTTAGACTAACATATAACTAATTGATTAAAGTAAAAAATAGAAGGCTTATATAGAAATCATCATTTATAGTATATTGTTTTTATATTGATTTGATATTAAGGAACCAAGGGCCTGGAGGGCGTTAATGCCAGGCAAGCCACACTGACTCTTCCCTAGCCCCCAGCTCTCAATTAAGGGAGGAAGTTTCCTAATCTAAACAAAGAGTTTTCTACTTATCACTTCTCTACTTTATATAGTAGCCTAGTTTCCGTATTTAACTATAAGATCAAGGGGCAATTTCCTATTCCATAAGGTTGCTGGTTGTTGTTCTAAGGAACTACAAATATTTTATCAGGGGCAGGGGTGGAGATGGTTATAGCCTTTGATTCTCAAAAATGGTCAATATGTGACATATCAGTAGTTGTAACATTGACCATTTCCCAGTGCGTTATTTGCGCTGCCATGATTACTAGCTCAACCATTCACAAATTGCTGTTGACTTATTCTTGAATGCATACTCTAACAGCTATCATACCAATTGTCACATCCAGGGGAATTAGCCCTAAACAAACAGGAAGAATTTAGCAGGAGTCAACTATGGTGTCTCCTGGTTTTGTAACAGGGTGGTCCCCAGGAAAGGGGGAGGTTCCCTGCCCCACCCAAGGGAGGGTGGAGCTGAGCAGGAAGAGGAGAAGCTGCAGAAGAGACTAAGGAAGGAAGCAGGATGGAGCCAGGAGACCTGGAGGAGGCACATGGAGCCTAGAGACACGTGAAGAAGCTGCGCTTGTCTTTTGGTCGTGGACGGGGTGACACAGATGTGGGTGAGACCCATGGAGAGGTGACAATGGCAGCTTTTATCTTGATGTTGATTTTGCTCTTTTCCTTCCGGGCTTGTCTGGTTGTTTCTGACTCTTTTCTGTGGGTCCCCACTGGAAGATGCTTTAGACTTGTGGCAGGCTTTGGGGCCTTGTTCTGGGCCAATCCCATTTGGATGGACTTTTACCCACGAGGGGATGGGTAACTTTGGGTGCTTGATTTAGAAACTAGACTCTTTGCCTTACTTGTATTGTTTCCTAGTTTTATTAAGGTTCCTTCCCATTAAAGTCTCCTATGTTTTGTGTTCATGCGGTGGATGGCAGAACCCATGTAGAATAGGCAGGTTTGCGGGGTTTGGGATGCCCCTCTCCCTGTCCTATAACAGATTTGGCGAATGGCAGAACCCACTTAGAATAGGCAGGTTTGCGGGGTTTGGGCTGCCCCTCTCCCTGTCCTATAACAGTTTATCAGGAATTTTCTTATATTTGGAGCATGGCTCTCCTCTGCCACCCAACTGTTATTGTTGTAGAGCAGCCCCGATACAAAACAGGGTGCCTGACTGTGGGACCTCACCCACGCGCTTAAAAGGATTTATCCATGCTCTACTGCAGGCACACGCAAAAGGTTAATAAAAGGTTTATTTACACGGGAAGGGGAAATCAGGAAATGTACAGCTCAGGGAGAAAAGTGGGAGACAAAGTTTTAAATGACTCCTACCCGATCCGCCGATCAGGAATCCCAAAATGGCACTCTGAGAGCTGGCCGCAAGCCAGGAGCCGTGAAGCCAGGAGGCAAGCAATAGCGAGCCAGCCCAAGGCCCACGTGTTTGGTTTTTATATCCAACCTGGCTGCCCAACTCCACCCTCAGGTCCCAGCCACCCTCCCTTTGGTGGTGATGGGATTTGTCTTTCCCAATGTCTTGATGGCTTTAGTCTGGAGTGGGGGTGGAGTCCACAAAGCCTGTATGGAATTAGCTCAGGATATCATTTCCTCCTAACATTATCTTTAACTTTATTTATTTATTTTTTTAAATAGAGGCATGTTTTATTTATTTGTTTGTTCGTTTATACAAGCACTGGGTACAGTCAGAAGCGCGAGAGGGTGAGAGAATTCACCAGAGCCAGAGCGGGGAGCAGAGCAGGCAGAAGGACCGAAGTACACTGCTGAGGGGAGCAGCGGGCGGCAGGAGAGGTCTGCATGCCATGTGGGACCCTCCTCTGGTGGCCTGGGAGCAGCCGGGGATTGAACCGGGGCCGCAGAGGCCGCGGGCAGCTTCGCAACCCGGCGCTCAACCGCTGCGCCACCACCGGGGAGGCCCCATTATCTTTAACTTTAAAGTAAAGGAATTTCTTTCTCAAAAGACCACATCTCTATATGAAAGACTTGGCCAATAGATGTTTACAGACTTTTGTTCCTAGAAGTTTTTTCACTTTGTTAATGTAAAGCCAAATGTTAAACTGCTGCCTTTTTGGCAGAGGACTACTAATTTTATTAAAAAATGTAATATTTGTATCATGCAGTGCCATTTGTCATCAAATTGGTTATTCAGTGATTGATCAGTATCTGCAGTTTTACTTTTAAATGAATATTTTAGCAATGGTAGAAACTAGCCATAAACAAATGAGGAGAATCGTGGAGTCAGCTAACGAGATTCCTGATTTTTCAGAAATCTGCCCCATGCCCGGACTTTTGTCAGACGACATGAGTAGCATTGCTCCCATACTGGGCCTCCCCTCGCCCCTCACTTCTTGTGGTTTCCCCTCCTCAGTGAAGGGCACCTGTGTACCCCCAGTTTTCTCTGCCAGAAACAAAAGGATCATCTTCACAGTCCACTCCCCTCACTGCCTACTTCCCATGCACCCAAATGTTCAATCCATGTCCCTGACCAGCACCTATTCCACATCACCTTCATTTCTCACCTGGCCCAAAGGTGAGCCCACCTCACCTCCAGCCTCACCTCCCCCAGTCCATTTCCTTCCAAGCCATGACTCTCTCCAGTCAGCTCATGTCATCTCCCTGTCTCATCCCTTTAGGGGATCCTCAACTTAAAGGAGGAGCTCCCAGGCCTCCCCCTCCCTCTCTGACCCCTTCCCATTGCTTTCTGGGGGCCCCCTCTGGCTCAGGTAACTCCTCCAATTCAGGGAGCTCTCCCAGCCTCAGGCCTCCTCACAGTTCCTGACACTCCTGCTGCCTCTGCTCCCCAAGCCCCTCACCTTTCAGGCCACATCTGAAGTGACCTGCTTAGAGGGGCCTCTGCCAAACTCCTGATGCCACTTGTGCACCCCAAACCTGCTTATTGGGCTTGGGGGTCCTGTCCTCCACCCCAGTTCTGACATGTGTCATCTGGGAATCATGTGGGATCCCGCGAGGAGTCCTGCTCTGTGTCCAGCAAGGAGGGGCCTCACCAGCCCCAGCTGAGCTCGTCTGCAGAGGAGACAATGCTGCTGACCCTTGGCCCCTCAGCCTCGTCCACTCTGAAAACTCCTCAGTCCGCTAAGAACACAAGATGTCACCTGTGACCTAAGCACCTGCCCCTGATGGGCACAGTGTCCACCATGCTCCCCTGTCTGCTATTCTATCTCCCCAAATATAACTGTGTCACACACATGTCATCTCATCTCACTGAGTTGGAATCATTCAGGGCAGCACCTGTGACTTCACAGCACGTTCTACACACCAGGGACCCGACTCCTCACAGAGTCACTGCTTCACACCAACAGGCTTGTCCCCGCCAGGGCTCACTCTCCCTCTCCTGAGGGGCCTCCTATGTCCCTCTTTGTGGAGTGTAGGATAAATGTAGGAGGGCAGCCTTTTCTGTCCTCCCACCATTAGGATTGCCCTGCCTGATGGGGCACCTGCAGTTGTTCCACTGTTGTAAACTGTGTTGTTTACTTCTGTGAGCCAGGGGTCAGTATAGAGATATGTGCCAAGAGAAAAAGAAACAGAATAGGCAGGAGAAAACGAATGGGAGAAGAAACACCAGAAAAACCCAGAGTGAAGATTTGAGGGGGGTGCCTGGGGCTTGGAGGCCTGCAGGCCTCCTGTCCCACCCCACCCCGGCACCCTTGCCTGTGGTGTACCTGGTTGCTGCACTACATGTAAAATTGTTAGGGGGAAAAGGATGTCCCAAAGCTAATTCCATACAGGCTTTGTGGACTCCACCCCCACCCCAGGTCAAAGCCAAAGACACTGGGAACTCCAAATCCCATCACCACCAAAGGGAGGATGGCTGGGACCTGAGGGTGGGGTTAAGCAGCCAGGTGGATATAAAAGGCAGACACGTGGGCTTTGGGGGGGTCCCCCATTTTGGCTCTCCACCAGTTCACAGCGTCCGGCCAGCTCTGGGAGTGACTTTGGGTTTCCAGGTCGTCGGATCGGGTAGGAGGCATTAAAGACTTTATTTCCCTATTTTCTCCCTGAGTTGTACATTTTCCTTATTTCCTTTTCTCTTGTAAATAAACCTTTTATTAACCCTTTGTGTGTGTCTGTAGTAGAGTATTCAAAAGTCCCTTTAAAGCGCACGGGTGAGGACCCACAGCCAGGAAACCGTTTAATATCGGGGTTGCTCTATAACAGCTTGGCGGTTGCTCTATAACAAAAGCTCAATAAAAGCCTGCGAAAGTCACAGAGGGCTCCAGGACTCTCCTTTACCCATTCTGCCAGATCATAGAAACCCTAACCTGTGCCCATCCTGCCCCATATTCAGCCAGACTGACTGACCCTGATGCACAGAAATGCTTGGTTTCTGACTAAAGTCTGGTCTGAGATATTAAAACTCAAAAGATTTCTTTATACTCTTGAACACATCCCACTTTGTCATCCTTAAAATGTCATTTATGATCATCTTAACTTGGTATCTTGGAATATCCTACTTAATTTCAAAATAAAGAGACAAGGAATAATTCTCTCCTCCATATTTACCCCCTCAAACATCATCAATCACTGTCCAATAGGGACATTTCTCAAGGCCTAAAAGTATTGAGTATTTGATGAAGAAACAGGGGAAAAAACCTACTATATTGAGCACCTACTAAGTGCCAGGAGCTGGGCTGCACAGGTGGTATCTGTGGCCCCTGATTCTCACACCTGCAGACAGAGATACAGGAGCCTGAGTCAAGGCCTCTGTGTAGTGACATAATTCAGAACTTTCCTGGGGAGGGGCTGCAGCTGCAGGATGTGCCCCACCCCCACCCCAGCTCTCAGCCCAGCCCAGCCCCCAGCTCCACATTCCTCAGGGGGAGGGGAGCAGGAAGGGGAACTTGGACCCAAAAATGCCCCAGGAGGACACAACCAGAAATCTCATCTCCCCCCAATGCTGCCCTTGGGTCCATCTGGGGATGGGAGGAGGGACAGAGCATAGGGCAGGTGTCCCTGGACACTCACCCCCTCACTGCCTCCCCAGCCCCTCAGGGCCTGTTCCTGCTCTTGGTGAGCACACACTGTTCCCTGTTTGGAAATAGTTTCAGGTAAATACATGAGGAAACTAAAAACAGTGGGGAATATAAAGTGAGTTGTAATTTTAAAGTACAACTGTTGATGGGAGGATTAAACCCCTTTTCTTAAATTTGCAATCAATAGAGTTTATCTTGACTCTGTAAAGAGGATGAGTTTGTAACAGGGTGGTCCCCAGGAAAGGGGAATTTCCCTGCCCCACCCAAGGGAGGGTGGAGCTGAGCAGGCAGAGAAGAAGCTGCAGAAGAGACTGAGGAAGGAAGCAGGATGAAGCCAGGAGACCTGGAGGAGGTGCATGGAGCCTAGAGACTCATGAAGAACTGCGCTTGTCTTTTGGTCGTGGACGGGGTGACACAGATGTGGGTGAGACCCACGGGTAGGTGATAATGGCAGCTTTTATCTTGATGTTGATTTTGCTCTTTTCCTTCTGGGCTTGTCTGGTTGTTTCTGACCCTTTTCTGTGGGTCCCCACTGGAAGATGCTTTAGACTTGTGGCAGGCTTTGGGGCCTTGCTCTGGGCCGATCCCATTTGGATGGACTTTTACCCACGAGGGGATGGGTAACTTTGGGTGCTTGATTTAGAAAATAGATTCTTTGCCTTTCCTGTATTGTTTCCTAGTTTTATTAAAGTTCCTTCCCATTAAAGTCTCATATGTTTTGTGTTGATGCGGCGGATGGCAGAACCCATTTAGAATAGGCAGGTTTGCGGGGTTTGGGCTGCCCCTCTCCCTGTCCTATAACAAGTTCACTGGATTCTCTTCCACTGCAGGAAAATGATCAAAGCCACATCAGAGACAGAGAGGAGAGCAGAACAGGCAAACTGACTGAAATACACTGCCGAGGAGAGCAGCAGGGCAGACAGGAGAGGCCTGCTGTGCTATGTGGGTAGCTCCCTGGCCGGCCAGGGATCGAACTCATGCTGCAGAGGCTGTGGCTAGCTTCCTAGTGCTGTGCTTAACCCCTTGCACCACCAGGGAGGCCCGCCAATATCATTCTTAATGGCTAACTAATATTCCACTGTTTGAGGCCAATTGCTTATTGTAGGGCCTTTGGGTAGATCTCAGTTTAAATCTCAATATTTATTGCAATAAATATTCTTGAATCTAAATATTTGCATGATTGTCTGATTATTTCCTCAGAACAAATTTCTAGAAGTGGACCCATAGAGACAAAGGGTCAAAGGACAAACATAATTTTAAGGCTTTTGTTACCTGAGTGTCCCAGGCAAGTCTCCAGAAGTAGGCAGGACTCTGAAGCCTCAGCAACGGGGTCTGCACTGCCTCCTCTAGCCAGCCCTGGAGGTGAGAACCCTGACTCACTGACGGGGAGATGGCGTCTCATTCTGTCTTAAATTGCCCTTTGCTGTGTGGTTAACATTATGTTCACTTGTTAATGGCCATTCATGTGTCCTCTTCATGAGTGTCCTGCTCGTGGCTCTGTCCTTTGTCTCATCTGTGTCGCCATCATGTCCCTGTCACCTTTCTTAACTGAGGAGGCAGCTGTGGGTGGGGAGATCTGGGCAGAAGAAACTGGTGTAAAAAGTCTCTGCTTTGCACTGTTTGGGTGACTGACGGGGAGGAATTTGGAGTCGTGAGAAGTTACAGGAAATCAGGAGGAGACTCCAGACAGGGAAAGAGACCTGAGTGGGCAGAGCGACTTCTCCATGTCTGTCATGTTTCGTGGAAAGGAGGCTGGGGCTTGAGAGAAAGGAGAGGAGATGGCAACAGAGACAGAGGAGGGTCGGGGGAAGGGGACCAGTATGCGATGGGTCAGAAGCTGAGGTAAAACTCTGTGTCAGGAAGGTGCTTGACCTGGTCTTGCCCTCTCTATCCCTGCCTGAGGGGAGCATGTGCGCCTGCGCAGGGTGATGATCTGTGCTTGGGGCCCAGATGCCCCCTGTCCTCTGGGACCTCACAGCCCAGGAGTGTCTATACTTCCCCAAGTGCGTGTTTCCCTTCCCAGTGATTCCTGACTGTCTGCTGGGAGGGGGCTTCTGTCACCATCACAGGAGCTGCCCAGGCCAGGGACACAGACAGTTCTCTCTGGTGTAAAATGATCCTTTCCTGACATGTCCCATCAAATAGGAGTTTGTTTCACTCAATTGACTTTTCCTTCATTGTATATTCCCTGAGAAGGATAAACCTGTCAGTCATTCACTCCTAAGTCTTTAGACTTTAAGAGGATCCACTTCTGAGCTGGTGCTGCTGGTGAAACCAACCACAGAGAAGCTAATCGCTTTTCCCAGTTGTACCAATAAGCAGAATGATCCACCCCCAGAGATTGGAGTTCAGAAGACTTGCAGCCCCTCTGGTCACTCAGAGCCCTCTCTGCTTCCCTGCTGGTTACTCTTCATCTCCCCAACTTCTCACCACCATGGAATCCGTGGCTCAGTCCCTGGACCTCTTCTGTTTTTTACCTGTCCCTAGGGGCTCTCATCCAATGTCATGACTGCTGCCAGACTTAACTGTTCACTGGAAGACAATCTTAGTGCTGATGACCCCAAATGTGTGTATCTAGGTCAGACTGCTCCCCTGAGTCCCAGCCTTGAACTTCCCATGTCTAATGAGTACCTCAGACTCAACCTGTCAAGATGGATCTCATTCCCCTCCATACCATTCTCTCCCTCCCATCAGAGCTGGGCTTTGCAATTCTGTTCTTTTAGTTGTTCAGGCCCCCAAATTGGAGACACTGTGGCTCCTCCCTTTTACTTGTATTCTACATCTATCAGCCTTAAATCCTATAGACTCTACCTTCAAAATGCATCCAGAATCTGATGAATTCTCATTTCTGCTCATTCTCACTGTTAAACGCTATTCCAGGCTACTACCCTGTCCTGCATCTCCTGATTAGTCTCCTCCCTGCTGTACTTGCTCCCTTGATAATTTCTTTGCATGGTAACCACAATGTGTCTGTTAAGATATGAGTTGAATGATGTCCTTCCTCTACTCCAAACTCTCTAATCACTTTTCCACTTGCTCAGAGTTAAACTAAATTTCTTTTTGGGCCTATAACATCCTGCACTTCTGCCTCCTCCCTCCCCTGCCCAGGCTGCCTCTCTCACCTTCTCTCCTATTATTCTTAGTCTCCATTGGGCCACACTGGCCTCCTCACTGTTTTATAAGCAGGCATATTCACGCCTCAGGACCTTTTCACTTGCTTCCTCCCACTGTCTGGTCTGCCTTCTTCTGCGGTCACTTGTATGACTTGCTCTTTAGCCTCAAATGGCATCTTAAAATTTGTGAGCAAACAATAAGGATACAGAATAACCAAAACAGTTTTAAAGAACAAAATGGAAGATTTATACTTTGCAATTTCAAAAGTTACTATAAAACTGTGGTAATGAAGGGCCTCCCCGGTGGCGCAGCGGGTTGACAGCAGCAGGTTGAGCGCAGTGCTTTGAAACTGTCCACAGCCTCTGCAGCACAAGTTTGATTCCCGGCCAGCCAGGAAGATTCCCACATGGTGAAGCAGACCTCTCCTGTCTTGTCCACTGCTCCCCTCAGCAGTGGATTTCAGTTGTCTGTCTGTTTTGCTCTCTGCTCTGTCTCTGGTGAATTCTTTTTTTTTTTTTTTTAAGATTTATTTTTATTTATTTATACAAGCACTGGATACAGTGAGAGGCGTGGGAGGGTGAGAGAATTCACCCAAGCCAGAGCGGCTGCGCTTTGATGATGTGTGGCCTTGGGGGAACAAAGCCATGATGTCCCTCAGTTCTTCTTAAAGGTAACAAATCACCTTCCTTAAAAAGGAAACCCCATCATCAGCAGATCTATAGTGCTCAGGTAAATAAGAGATTTTAAAATTCTGGGGATAAGAGAGAAACAAGGAACTTGCAAATAAACGAGGCGTGCAAAGGGGAGGTTGGAGAGGGTGGGGCTCCTCTTACCAGCACGCTGCAGGCCAGGAGATGGTGCTGGGTATTTTAAGATGGTTCAGGCAAACAGAACAAAATCTGCTGGGACTTTCGGGGGCAGAGCTCCCGAGAGAGGCTTTGAGGATTAGGCTCAGGACACAGTGCTGTCTACTCCGGGGTTAGAAGTGTTTTATGATTAGAACATCAAGCCTTACTGAAAAAAAAAAAAAAATAGCCAAATGAGTGATCATCTGAAAGTTATGTTCGAGAACAGGCCGGGCGATAAAGATGCCAGATCAGTTCTATCCAGCCATGATCTCACCACTGGGTGCCTCACAGTCATATAAATATTGCCCAGACTATTGTATTAATCATCCTTTAAAAAATGAGAGTTTGTACATTCAAATTTGCCGCATGCCTCTGCGCAGGATGAGGTGAGAGAACCGGTTTTGACATTTCAAACTCAAAATTTAATTGTGACTGCATGGAAACGTCACTTCAGAAAAGCGGGATAGGAGGTTTTTGTTTTTTAAGAAAATAAAGAAACCCAGATGTTTGTGTGAAATTGCCCAAATTTTAAATATTAGGCTTCATTTCAAAGGACACCTGTGCTCTGCAGGGACGGCCTCTGCCCCCGGAGCAGACGCGTGTTGCTGTCTCGGGCTGGTCTGAGCAAGCGCGGGCCAGGTGGACCGGACTCTCCTCCTCACTCAGACTCACCCTCCGCCTCTGAAGACTCAGGAAATTCATTTTCTTCCTTTCCTTTCCAGAGTGAAAGGCCAACAGGAAGGCAGACAGCTGTTCCCTTGAAGAATTAACATTTGGACACAGTGCAGATTCTGAGCTCAAACACAAACACAGGAGGTCCAAACTCCAACCAAACACGGTTTCCATATTTAGCCCCAGAATCAGTGACTGTAGACCAGATACCCCAAGGCTTTGGGAGGGGATCCCAGAGAACCAATGAGGGGGCAGATCCTCGCCATGATCCACTCCCTGTCACTGCCCTGGGTGCTGCTCCCAGTGCAGCCTCCCCTGCTCATCCCCCAGGTCCAGCAGAGCCTGAGCATAGAGGAACCCTCCCCTCACCCCCCCGCCCCGCCACTCACACCTGCTGTGGAGAGTCAGGCCGGGCGGTGGGCAACACTGAAGGAACAGACCTCTGCTCCGGCCCAGACCAGTCTGCAGTGGGTGGGAAAAAAGAAACGCAGACAACCCCCCCGCATCGTTCAGGGGCCAAATGATTCCAAACAGGGTCCTTGTGAGGCACGTCTGGGCTCCTGTTCATGACGTGGAGGCTGCAGTTGGAGGCAGCCTCGGCAGATCAAATCTGAGAGGGAAAGATGCAGGGCTCACAGATGCTTGAGAGAGGCAGGCCTGGGGGCTCTGTGCAGATGCCAGGAAGCGCCGAGGCTTGGAGATGGAACAAGGAGAGAGGACTGGAGGAGGGACCAAGTGTTGATGAAAATACCTGTCACGGGACGCCCTTGGTCCCTCGGGCCCGAGCGCCTCCTGGAACCCAGCTCGTCTGGCTGCTGGTTGCCGGCCACACACTCCTGCCCCAGCACACCCATACTCAGCTCATATGGGCCCTTGTTACGCTTTTCCCCCTACTTCCAGGGAACCTCACCTCCTAACACCGAAAGCCCATCGTTCATGAAAAACACAGGCCAGCGCGTGAGATGGTCCGATGAACAGGGACTCTGGCCACGGCCCGCCGGGTTTTGGCCAAAGAGTCATCACGTGGAACTTGTACTAGCGGGGCTAGAAGTACCAGATAAACCCAAGTGGCGGGTGATTTAAAATTTCAGCTTACACCTAAAATAAATGACCCATCATGTTCTCCATTCATTTCAGTTCATTTTTCCCTTTATGTTTAGACAAAGGTATTGACAACGATGTGGACCGTGAGGCAAGTAAGCCAACAGGTTAACATTAAGTTAAAAAAAAAAGATACCCTCCTTTAAGGGATGAAGCTATGTTGGATGTTGAATCCCTCACTGCTTCCCCAGTCACACAGATTCATGTAACAAACGCTTTACATAACAGAGCACTTGAAACTCCATGTGGCATAGGATGTCAACCTTTATGACCTCGCACGTGACATTTGTCATTTGAAGCACTTTGAGATATCGCTTAAAACAAAGCTTCCCTAATCAAAACTGTTAGAATCTATTTCCTGATGTAGAATGAGAAAATGTTCACATGTAAAAAGCCAAGGGGAGGGCCTCCCCAGTGGCGCAGGGGGTTAAGACGCAACCTATGAAGCTGTCCGCAGCCTGTGCAGCACGAGCTCGATCCCCGGCCAGCCAGGGAGCAACCCACATGGAGCGGCAGACCTCTCCTGACTCGCCCGCTGCTCCCTCAGCAGTGTGTTTCAGTCAGTCTGCCTGTTCTGCATCCCCCTCTGTCTCTGGTGAATCCTCTCACCCCCTCCTCCCACCCCTCTGGCCTGTACCCCAGCTCTTAATGCATAAAAATATTTTTTTTTAAAAAAAAAAGCCAAGGGGACATTCAAAATGTACTGCTCCTTGGAATGTTCTTGTCTTAGGATGGTTTGGGTCAGCCGACAGCATTCTTCCCATAAACTAAACTGTCTCAGGAGCTCAAGGCATAGGTGGGAATTCCATTTTAGCGTGAAATTCTCAAAACATGTTAGTGTGACTTCGGTGTGGATGACACTGAGAAGGAAGAATGTGGTTCAGGACGAAACGTGTAGCTCCAGCCTGCAGGCGGGCAAACGGGTGTTGTCTGGGTTGGAGCAAAGCAAGGTCAGAGAGCTGGTTAGGGGCAGACACGGGGTGGGGGGGGAGGGACTCTGCAAGAACAAGAGCAAAGGTCCCAGGTGGCAACAGGATGTGGCAGGAAGAAGGGCAGCTCACCCAGGAGGGCTGGAGACAGGGAGAGGAGGCGGGATGGGCAGGATCAGACCAGTGAGGACAGGGAAGGCTTTAAGAAAGGGTTTTTGTGACATTCCAAGCACAGCAAGACCACGGGAAGGCTTGAAGCAGCAGAACGAGTGATCTATGCTTTCACTCTTCAACTGGTTGTGGGATGGAGGATGTTTAAGGAAGGCGGGATAACTAGTGAGGGGGCATCAGTCTTGGCCTAGTACCTTGCAGCCATCCCGGGCTGGTAGGTGCATTGTCAGTTCCCAAAGAGAATGTGGAGCCTTCCGTGGAGTTTTGCAGTCCCTTAGGCTGAGACGGGTCGTGTGCACAGGCAAGCTACAGAGCACAAGACTCCCACTCTGAGAGAGGCAGAACAGCAGCTCCCCTCCCGCCAGAGTAGCTGGGCGGGTGGATAACTATAGTTATGAGGGGGCCATGTCGGGCCTCCCTGGTGGCCTAGGGGTGAAGGCTCAACACTATCAATTCTGCGGCCTGCATTCCATCCCCAGCCAGGGAGGTACCAACACAGTGCAGCAGACCTCTCCTCTCTCCCCCGCTGGCCCCCACAGCAGTCTATTTCAGTGGATCCACCTGTTCTGCTCCCCCACTGTGTCTCTGGTGAATCCCCTCATTCCCGCACCCCTAGCAGACACCCCTGCTCTGTAGAGAATGTTGGAAGCCACAGGATGGATTAGTTCAGTCAGGGACAGCAAAGCAGAGAAGGAGAGATGCAAGCAGGCTTGAGAGAAAAGCGGGACTGAGCATTGGAGTTGGCAGCTGAAATGGAAGTGACCATAACTCCCTCTGCGCGGCAACTCAGGAGCAGCAACAGTTGGCAGGAGGAGCAGCAGAACCTCTCACAGCCACTGATGGGTCAGGTCCCCAGGGGGACATGGGCCAGCAGGAGCCTGCCCTGCGTATCCTCACACCCTGAGACAAATCCGGCTCTCCGCTCTCCAGACCCGGGAAAAGAGACACTGGAGCAATATCAGACCCAGACCCGACACCCCTAAGCCAATGCTTCTGAGTTTTGGGGCTGCAACTGCGCTCCAGGCTGCTCAGGCGAGACTCGGTCCTCAGCTGATACAGTGAGTGAACTATCAGGGTAGGCCTGGGGTGGGGGAGGTGAAAGGAATCTGCAGTCTGAGTAGCAGCAGAACCCCCGTTGTTCACCTGAACCCACCGTTTCCAGATGGCAGGTCATTCCTGCCAGGGCTCAGGGTCACAGCGTCCAGACCTGTCTTTGGCCAACCAACCTGCCCCCAATTCCAGCAAGAAGCAGCTATTTCTAAGCCAGAAATCTCAGTGGGAGCTGACCACCCCCCGCTGCCCGCAGCCCTATCTGAGTCAGGTCAGGGGGGTGTCCCCACTGCGGGGGGCGACCATGGCAGGCAGCACTGCGTGACGGACACACACCCCGTGTCGTGCTGCTGGCGACACTCTTGACAGTGAGGGAAGGGGCTGTGGGCTCGCACCAGCAGGCAAGCCAGGCGAGCAGCAGACACGGGGAAGAGGGGAGTGAGAGGCCGAGCTTTACAGCATCTGCCCGCCTGCCAGAGCCGCCCCGGCCTCCGGCCTTGCCTGGAGGTGGCCGATGGGCGCGCTCAGCTCACGGGCAAAGATGGAGGAAAACCCCGGCCCAGAGAGCTTGCAATGTTGGCATGTGACGAACGGGCTGTGTTGGGTCTCGTGCTCCCAACACGACGTCGTTTACAATGTCAGTTGTGGTGGAGCGTGGCTTTGAGACAGCAGCGTGGAAGGCAGTGACTGTGTGGAGCGCCCGCTCAGAGCAGGGCAAAAAAGCTAGGACAGGTCTCCTCGCTACAGATCAAGCGGCCTCCAAGCCTTCTCTGGGTTCTCCTTAACTGGGGACAGGTCCATCTCCAGAAGCCCTGGAAACACACCTCTTGGCAGTTGCGTTTCCCTTAAGGCCGAGAAGCCACTGGGGTTTCCCTTGCCCAGGGCGGCGGCCCCCTTCGGCTCATAAAGGGCCGACTGCATAAAGGGCCACCGTGATGGCGCCCCGGCCCTGCCTATATAAGCCCGGCCCGGCTGCCGCTGCGTGTCCTTAAGAGCCAGGAAGCCTCTGGATAGCGACCTGCAGACTCGGACGGAAGGTAGCGTGGTGGTGTGGTTTATGTGGTTTTCCTCTGGTTTTTCTGTTTACTTATTTAGTTCTTTATTTTAGTTACTTATTTTAGTTACTGTATTTTTATTTTTGTCTTGTTTTCTTGTATTGTTTTGTTACTTGCTTATTTTTTTTTCTATTTTTTTCTTTATTATTTTAATTTGTGCTGTTTTATTTTAGTTTTTTATTTTTCCTTTTTGTGTGTCCTCCCCACCCCCCCCCCGACCCGTCCAGTCCCGTGTCCCTCCCCTTCCCCCCCCTTTTCCCTTCTGTTATTTTGTCGTGTGTTCGTTTTTCCCCTTTGTCGTCGGTCTATTTTGTTGTTGGTGTCAGTTTCTAATTGTTTGTACTGTTGTGGTCTGTTCTTTGTCCTTGCTGTTGTTCTATGTTGTATTCATAAATGTAATGGCTTGTTTGTGATTGGTTTGTTTTGATCGTATTTTTAAATGTTTATATCATTTGTATTTTTTTGGTTGTGTATGTTCATTTATCTTTGCTGTAGATAGTTAGTGTTAGTATTCTAGTAAGGTTAGCATAGTAAGGTTAGTGTAGTTGTAGGTAGAGTTAAGGTAGCTTCGTTAGTATTTAGTTAGCTTAGTGGGTAATTTTGTATACTATTAATCCTATATTGTTAGTGTAGTTAGTTAATATAGTATTAGCCCTTGTAAATACTATCGGGGAGAGCGTGAGGTCAGGAGAGGCAGCGCCAGGGCCGCCAGCGCAGTCAGGGCCGCGGGGACAGCCCGCCGGGTCCGCACTCGCTATGTTCAGGCCCTGCGCTCTCGGGGCCCCCAGCATGAAAAACTACCGGGTGCTGCGCACGCTGGGGGCGGGCGCCTGCGCCAAAGTCAAGCTGGCGCTACACTTGGTGACCGGCACGGAGGTGGCCATCAAGTTCATCTGCAAGGCCAGGCAGGCGCGCCTCGAGTTCCTGGCCCGCGAGGTGGCTTGTATGAAAGCGCTGCAGCACCCCAACATCATCCAGCTGTTCGAGGTGGTGGACACCCCGGAGGAACTCCTCCTGGTCATGGAGTATGCGGGCGGGGGGAACCTGCTGGACTACCTGCTCCGGCGCGGGCGCCTGGAGGAGCTCGAGGCGCGCCACAAGTTCCAGCAGATCCTCGCGGCGGTCGCGCACTGCCACGCGCGGGGCATCGTGCATCGCGACCTCAAGCCGGAGAACATCCTCATGGACCGCGAGCACAACCTCAAGCTCAGCGACTTCGGGCTGAGCATCGAGTGCGCGGGCGCGCCGCTCAGCACCTTCTGCGGCAGCCCCGAGTATGCGGCGCCCGAGATCTTCCTGCACCGCCCGTACGCGGGCCCCGCCGTGGACGTGTGGAGCCTGGGGGTGGTGCTCTACAGGATGGTCACGGGCGCGCTGCCCTTCCGGGGCTCCGACCTCGTGGAGCTCCGGGACCGCGTGGTCAGCGGGCACTTCCACCTGCCCCCCTACCTCTCGGCCCAGTGCCGGGACCTCCTGGGCAGAATGATGGTGCTGGACCCCCAGGGGCGCAGCAGCCTGGAGGCCATCCAGCAGCACCCGTGGGTGCGGCCGACTCAGGGGCTCCTGGCCGTCCGCGAGCCGTCGCCCAGCCACCACGACGCGGCCCTGGCGGAGGCCATGGTGAGTATGGGCGATCAGAGACAACAGAGCCAGACGACCGTGGTGGAGCGAAGATTCGACGAGGTGATGGGGACGGACCTCATCCTGGGTCCCGGAGGCGGGGGGAGGGGAGCCCCGAGGAGGGGGAGGCGTGGCCGAGTCTCCCCGCCCCCCAGGAGCCCTGCCCACGCGCCGTGACCCCTGGTGCCCGGGACTCCGGGGAGGGCCTCCTGCAGGTGTCCGGGTATGAGCAAAGCCAGGAGGCTGGACAGACAGAGGATGCCGCTGCGTCAGCTGTGTTCAGCCTCCTGGCCACCCCGGGCCGCAGGACCAAATGCGTGAAAATCCCGCAGGACCGAGCCTCAGAGCACAGTGCCAGCTCCCAGGTGGGGGATACCTGGGAGGACTCTTCCACCCACACGTCAGGCCCCTGCAGAGGGACGCCCCAGAGCGCAGCGCCACCCCCACGCCGGGCCCCCTGCAGGAGGACGCCTGGGAGGAGAGCTCCACCTCCATTCTGGACATCCTGCAGGAGGTTGCCCCGGAGCCCAGCACCACGTCAATTCCGGACCCCCAGGTGGAGGACAGCGCCACCCCCAGGTCACGACCCCTGCGGGAGGATGCCTGGGAGGAGAGCGCCACCTCCATTCCGGACCCCCTGCAGGAGGGTGCCCCAGATCAGAGCGCCACCTCAATTCCAGACCCACAGGCGGAGGACAGTGCCACCTCCATTCAAGAGCCCCTGCAGGAGGAAGCCCCAGAGCAAAGTGCCACCACAATTCCGGACCCCCAGGTGGAGGACAGCGCCACCCCCAGGTCACACCCCCTGCAGGAGGACGCCTGGGAGGAGAGCGCCACCTCCATTCCGGACCTCCTGCAGGAGGGTGCCCCAGATCAGAGCGCCACCTCAATTCCAGGCCCCCAGTCGGAGGACAGCGCCACCTCCATTCTAGACCCCCTGCAGGAGGATGCCCCAGAGCAAAGCGCCACATCCATTCCGGGTCCCCAGGTGCAGGACACCAAGGAGGGTGGTAGCACCACCACCATGCCAGGCCCCCTGGTGGAGGGTGAACAGGAAAGCAAGAACGGACCATTCAGTCCTGCCCCTCAGCCCCCCCCCACCAACCTCAGACCTCCCCAAAGACGCCACTGGCTCCTCAAGTTCCGCAGGAATGCGGTGGCTCCTGCAGAAAGCCATGAAGACAATGACACCTCAGTCCCATCCATTAGCTCTAGCCAAGGCGGGCGGGCCAGCAGGAGGATAATGAATGCCCTGCTAAATTTGTGCTGTTTCTGCCGACCACACCACTCAAAACACAGCAAGAGTGTTCACCCACCCGACAACTAATAAGACTGCCACACCCTGCAGAAGTCCCGCCCAAAATGCAGCCACCAAGTGAGCAGGAGCATGCCAGGGGAGGGCGAGGCTCTGGAGAGGGGTCAGGGCCTGGGCCCAGTCAGAGGGGCCAGGAGAAGCATGACGCACACAGGACCTGATCACAGATGTCCGCGGAACACAGATGTCCTGGAGCAGAGCAGGTGAAGGGCCAGGAGGGCAATGGAACTGGTGAAGCACCTGGGGTGGGGGCGAGCAAAGCGGGTGAAAGGGGTGGGTGAGCAAAGCGGGTGAAGGGGGGCGAGTGGAGGTTGGAGGCAGCTGAACAGATGAAGGGTGGGGAGTGGAGCTGTGCAGGGGCGGAGCTCCCAGAGGCCCCAGGGCCAGAGGCTGCGGGGAACCCACGGCCTGGCTTCCCACCTTAGGCTCTGTCCTGTGAAGGCCTCCCCGCCCCCTTGCTGGGACAGCCCTGCTGCTGGCGCCTGGGCACACGGATGGCGCAGAGGATGCAGGAGCTCTGCGGTCTGAGTGGCATTGTCATTGACTGACGGACACGGTAGGAAGTCCCCCTGGGTTGGGCCCCTTTTAAAAACTGAAGCTCCAAGTTGGAGAATAGCTCACCTGCCAGCTAGTGGTAGGACCTCCTGGTTTCCTTCTGAGCCCTGCCCAATCACCTCTGTGCATCGCTCCTTGGGGGATTTCACTCACACACAAGCATCCTGAACACTTCACTCTCTGCTTGGGCTTTACTGGCTCTTCTCTTCCCACGCAGGTCCCGGACAGCGCAGGAGGTGGCCGCGATGGGCAGACGGGCTCCCCACTGCAGAGGGGACCTCCAGGTGACCGGCTCTGCCTGTAGGGCGCTGGGGCATGGAGGCATCTGAATGCTGTTTCTCAGCCTGATGGAGACACTCAGAAATGGATTGCTTTGTTAGCGTGTCTATGCCATGACTCATTAAATCATTGTTTGAAACCGACCTTATTTGCTTCTCATTTATGAACGTGCCCGCACTTCCAACACCTGGGTCATCAGATACCTAAATTTGCTTTAAAATTCCTATGATCAGCACTGGAAATTTAAGAAAATTTAGAAAATTTTAGAAAGCATTGAGAAAATTTTAGAAGTCAGGTGGATCACACGGTGATAGCACAGTGAGATAGGAGAGTGGCGCAGAGCTGCCAATGAGTATGTCATTAGGTATTTGCACTATGTTCTTTAGGTGTATGTGCATTTCACAGTGTCTGTGCAAGTGTGTGCATGTGAGCCTGTACAAGTGTGTGTATGTGGGTGCTTCTATATGTATGAAGTGTTCATGTACCTTCTACTGTCAGAAAGACACTCAGAGAGCTGTAGAGAATTGGTACAATGTCTTCAAAAGTAGGGCCACCCTCGTGGCACAAGGGGTTCAGCACAGCACTGTGAAGCTATGGGCAGTCTCTGCAGCACGAGTTCCATCCCTGGTTGGCCAGGGAGCTACCCACAGGGCACAGCAGACCTCTCCTGTCTCCCCGCTGTTCCCCTCAGCAGTGTATTTTAGTCGGTCTGCCTTTTCTGCTCCCCGCTCTGTCTCTGGGGAATCCTCTCACCTCCTGTACCTCTGGCCTGTACCTCAGTTCTTGTGTGCATAAATAAATAAACCTTTAAAAAAATTTTAAAGTTTGGTAGAATTAACCCATCAAACCCTAGTTTATTCTGGTTTATAATTGTATTATTCGGGCCCTCCCTGGGGGTGCAGGAGTTAAAGTCGCCGTGCTATGAAGCTTTCACCAGACACTGAGGCATAAGTTCAGGAGTTTGATCCCCAGCCCAGGAGCTGACCCACACAGGAGAGGGCAGGAGACCTCTCCAATCTCCCCACTGCTCCCCTCAGTTGTGGATTTCAGTGGATCCACCTGTTCTGCTCCCCACTCTGTTGAATCCTCTCACCCACTGCACCTCTGGCCTACACTCCAGTTCTTGCATGCATAATTAAATAAATCTTTTAAAAAAGGGTATTATTCAATTTGCCATCGATTTTAATGCTCAATATTCAAAACAAGATATCCTTACTTTGAAATAAAACATCTATTTTTGTTTACTGTATTCGAACATTTCATAGAAGCAATGAACTCGAACTGTTATTTCATTTAGTTCCAACAAATGCTTATGTTGATGTTCATTATTTTTTCCAGTAATTAGAAAAAAATAGAGTAAAAAAAGTATTTTTGATACTAAATCATAACATGCTTATTTGAAAGATCTTAAATATAAGACTGAAATTGTTATACATTTTCCTAATTCATTTAAGATTTATTGGTTGGTAAGTGAGCATATTTTAAAAAGTACTATTTAAAAACAATACAAATGGGATAGTGAAGGCAAAGATCAACAGCTGGGGCGAGTAAGATCTCCCATTAAAAAAAAGTTAATAGGGAGGAAAAGCGGCAGGTCCCAGTGAGAACTGGGACACGGAAGATAAACGGACGACTCCAGCAAACTGCCCGAAGAAGAAAGTTGCCATAAAAGAGGACCAGAAGGCAGGGAAGCGCAGAACCCTGCTCCCCTCCCCCGCCCACAGAGGCGGCACTCTCCGACCGGCAGAGAGGAGGAAAACGACAAACTAAAACTGCCAACAAGAACAAAGGACGCAGCAAGCGGGACTGTGAGTGGAAAGGAACTATTGCAGCCACCACACCCCGTGAACGGGAGCTGTGGATAACCCCCGCAGGATCCGCCGCGGAGGTGAGCTCCGGGCGCCATTGAAGAGAGCCCCGCCCAGGAGGAGACCAGCACCAGCACACAGCCCCGGCCGCCCGGTAAGCCTGCGCGGAAGCGGCGCGCCGGAAAAACAGACGCGGAGCGGGATTGCGCGGGGAAAGCGGCGCGGATTGCGCGGATCGGATCACAGCTGCCCAGGTCCCCGCGCCTGCGACCTAGGCTTGCGGGGAGACGCGCGGAGGCCCTCCCGGAGTGAGCAGGAACCAGGCGCCCAGGCAGGGGAGCGGGATTCAAAAGGCGCCCTTCCCGTGCCACTGAACTGGGCTACAGCCCACGTCCTGGAACTGAGGGCTTTGGAACTGAGACCCGGGGCACGAAATTAGGGGCGTGGGTTCCGCACGACGGTGGGGCACAAGGCAGACACAGCACCCCAAAGCCGTTGAGGTGTACCCTACCATCCCCGCTCTGCTCCCTGTCCCACGGGGTGGAAAATCAGCTCCCCAAGGGCTCTAGGAGAGATCTCTGGCGCCACCTAGCGACTTGTAGCCAGCACAGGCTCCTGAAGGAGATAGTGGCCAGCTGGGGAGTTAGCCCACGCCTGGCCCCTTCCGACCAGTAGTCTGAGCCCACAGGGGGAGCGAGCGCCCACAGCCGGGGCAGACCAGGCACGCAGAAGAGTGTGCCTGACACCGTACGCGCAGGGAGTGTGTCCCACATCACCATTTTAGAACAGGGACATTTCTTCAGTAAAGACTACCTGCAGAAGGCTTCCTCAGGAGCCAGAGGTGAGCGGGGGAAGTTCGCCCACGCCAGACCCCCTCTGGCCTGCAGTCCAAGCCCAGTGGGGGAGCAGGAACCCACCGCCGGGGCAGACCAGGCGCACAGGGGAGTGTGTCCCCACATCGACATTTTAGGACAGGGACCTTTCTCCAATAAAGACTGCTTGAAACTGACAGATGACTCCTGGAGGAACTAGAGGGGAGCAGAGAAGCTCACCCAAGATGCCGGCCAGTCCCAACTACACAGTGTCCCAACGCATACGGCAAATTAGAAAACAGACAGTAGGGAGGAGAAGAACCACACGCAACCTAGCAACTCTCCAGAAAAAAAGCACACCACAAAAAGAAAACCAGCCCTCAGATTGCAACGACAGTAACTTGGAAGAACTTCTGAGCCTTCCAGAAAGAGAATTTAAAATTGCCGTGATTAAAAAACTGACAGAAGTCATAAAGGAAAACAATGATAAGGGAAAAATAATCAACGATCAGAAGAATGAAATTGAGTCCCTAAAGAGGGAAGTAAAAGAAATGCAGGAGATCAAAGAATTAGTGGAAGAACTAAAGAATTCTGGGAAAAGCAATGAAAGCAGAATTGATGAAATGGAAGAACGAATAAGTGCTCTTGAAGACACAGAAATAAAAAGAACCAAAACAGAAAAGGAAAGAGAAGTACGAAGGAAAAAGAATGAAGAAAGACTTCGGGAACTATCTGACTCCATGAGGAAAGGAAATATAAGAGTTATAGGAATACCAGAAGGAGAGGAGAGAGAAGTAGGAACAGAGAAAATATTCAAAGAGATAATTGAAGAGAACTTCCCAAATGTGAAGAAGGAGCTGAAAATTGATATACAAGAAGCAAGAAGAACACCAAACTTCCACGACGAAAGAAAAAATACAGCAAGACACATAATAGTAAAGCTCCCAAGAATCCAGGACAAGGAAAAAATAATGAAGCTGGCAAGAGGGAAGAAACAGATAACATTCAAAGGAAAGCCAATCAGGCTGACATCAGACTTCTCCGAAGAAACACTACGGGCAAGGAGAGAGTGGAGGGACATAGTCAACAGACTCCAAGAAAACAGATGCCAACCAAGAATACTCTATCCCGCAAAGCTCTCCTTCCTCTTTGAAGAAAGAATATGGACCTTCCCAGACAAACAGAAACTCCGGAATTTCATTGCAACTAAACCCCCACTCCAAAAAATACTACAAGGAGTCCTAAAGCCAGAACCTCAGAGGGACGAATAACAATGAAAGAAGGCCAAAAAAAAAAAAAGTTATTAAAAGAATAAATAAATAAAATCAAAGGAAAGACAAACACAATGGCAAATACAGATGTTAACATATCAATATTAACTCTAAATGTAAATGGACTAAACTCTTCAATAAAAAGACACAGAGTTGCAGCCTGGATTAAGAAACAAAACCCAACCTTTTGCTGTCTACAGGAAACACATTTAGCTACAAAAGATAAAAATAGGCTCAAAGTTAAAGGATGGAAAACAATCCTACAAGCAAATGGGCCAAAAAAGAAAGCAGGAACAGCTATACTTATATCAGATAAAACAGATTTCAAACTCAAAAAGATAAAAAGAGACCCCAATGGTCACTACATTATGATCAAGGGGACAATATTTCAAGAAGAAATAACACTCATTAACATATATGCACCAAACGAAGGAGCACCAAAATATATCAGACAACTGTTGTCCTCTCTGAAAACAGACATCAGAGAAAACACATACGTAGTGGGAGACTTCAACACACCACTATCAACAATGGATAGATCAACAAGACAAAAAATAAGTAAAGAAACCAAAGCTCTAAATAAGGACCTAGAGCAATTGGGCTTAACAGACATCTATAGAACACTAAACCCCAAAAAAACGGAGTACACATTTTTCTCAAGCGCACACGGATCATTCTCCAGGATCGATCACATACTGGGGCACAAGACAAACATCAACAGATACACCAAGATTAAAATCATATCAACCATCTTTTCTGACCATGAAGGCATCAAACTAGAAATAAACCATAAAAAGAAGGCAAGGAACTTTCCTACCTCATGGAGATTAAAAACCACACTACTGGAAGACCACTGGACTAATGAGGAGATCAAAGAGGAAATTAAAAAATTTTTTGAATTGAACGACAAGGAGGACACCAATATCCTAAATGTATGGGATGCAGCAAAAGCAGTAATAAGAGGAAAATATATAGCAATAGAAGCTCACATCAAGAAACAAGAAAGAACTCAAAGAAACAACCTAATCTCGAAGCTCAAAGATCTAGAAAAAGAACAACAAAAAAACCCCAAAACCAGTAGAAGAAAAGAAATAATAAAAACCAAAGCAGAAATAAATGAAATTGAAACTAAAAAAACAATCCAAAAGATCAATGAAACCAAGAGCTGGTTCTTTGAAAAAATAAATAAAATAGACAAACCCCTAGCCAGGCTCACAAAGGAAAAAAGGAGAAAGCACAAATAAACAGGATCATCAATGAAAGAGGAGAAATCACAACGGACACAGCAGAAATCAAAAGAATAATCAGTAACTACTATGAACAGTTATATGGAAACAAGTTTAACAATCTAGAGGAGATGGACAAATTCCTACAACTCTACAATCACCCAAAGCTAGATAAAGAAGAAATAGAACACCTAAACAGACCAATTACAATTAGCGAAATTGAAATGGTAATTAAAAACCTCCCCAAAAACAAAAGCCCAGGACCTGATGGATTTACAAATGAATTCTACCAAACATTCAGTGATGAATTAGTGCCTATCCTTCACAAACTCTTCCAAAAAATTGAGAAGGAAGGGACAATACCAAACACGTTCTATGAAGCCAACATTACACTAATACCAAAACCGAACAAGGACAACACAAAAAAGGAAAACTACAGGCCAATCTCCCTAATGAACACTGATGCAAAAATCCTCAATAAAATTTTAGCCATCAGAATCCAACAATGTATCCATAAGATAATTCACCACGACCAAGTAGGATTCATTCCAGGGGCACAAGGATGGTTTAACATCCGAAAATCAATCAACGTTATCCAACACATCAACAAAAAGAAATATAAAAACCATATGATAATATCAATAGATGCTGAGAAAGCTTTCGACAAAGTGCAACACCCATTCATGATAAAAGCCCTTGAAATTCTTGGGATACAAGGAACATACCTCAACATCATAAAGGCCATCTATGACAAGCCAACAGCCAGTATCATTCTCAATGGTGAAAAGCTGAAAGCAATTCCATTAAGATCTGGAACAAGACAAGGATGTCCACTCTCACCACTGCTTTTCAATATAATACTGGAAGTCCTAGCCAGGGCAATAAGACAAGAGAAAGACATCCAAGGAATCCAAATAGGAAAAGAAGAAGTCAAACTATCACTATTTGCAGACGATATGATATTATACATAGAGAACCCCAAAAACTCCACAGAAAAGCTAATTCAACTCATCAATCAGTTCAGTAAAGTGGCAGGATACAAAATCAACACGCAAAAGTCAGTAGCCTTCCTATACACAAACAATAAATCTGAAGAAGAAGAAATCAAAAAAAACCATCCCTTTTGTTATTGAAACAAAAAAATCAAATATTTGGGAATCAATCTAACAAAAGAGGTAAAGGACCTATACAAAGAAAACTATAAAACACTGTTAAAAGAAATAGAAGAAGACACAAAGAAATGGAGAGACATCCCCTGCTCGTGGATTGGAAGAATAAACATTATTAAAATGGCCATCCTTCCAAAAGCAATATACAGATTCAATGCTATTCCAATCAAAATTTCAATGTCATTCTTCAAAGAAATAGAACAATTATTGATGAAATTCATATGGAATCACAAAAAACCCCGAATAGCCAAAGCTCTCCTGAAAAAAAAAGAAGGGAATGGAGGCATCACACTCCCAGACTTCAAACTCTACTACAAAGCCATAATCATCAAAACTGCATGGTATTGGAACAAGAACAGACATACAGACCAATGGAATCGAATAGAAAATCCAGAAATAAACCCACAGATTTATGGTCAACTAATCTTTGACAAAGGAGCAAAGACTATGCATTGGAGCAAAGAAAGTTTGTTCAATAAATGGTGCTGGGAAAACTGGGTCGCTACATGCAAAAGAATGAAGTTTGACCACTACCTCACACCATACACAAAAATCAACTCAAAATGGATTAAAGAACTAGACATAAGACCTGAAACCATAAAATATATAGAAGGAAATATAGGCGAAACACTACGTGATTTGCACATCAAAGACATCTTTACAAACACATCACCCAAAGCAGTGATAGTGAAGGCAAAGATAAACAGCTGGGACTACATCAAATTAAAGAGCTTCTGCACAGCAAAAGAGACAATAACAAAAACAAAGAGAAACCCCACCAACTGGGAGAACATTTTTGCACCCAACACTAATGATAAAGGACTGATCACAAAAATCTGCAAAGAGCTGATGAGACTCAACAACAACAAAGAAAATAATCCAGTCAAAAAATGGGCAGAAGAGCTAAAAAGAAACTTCTCTCAAGAGGAAATGCAAATGGCCAACAGGCATATGAAAAAATGTTCAACATCACTTGCCATCAGGGAAATGCAAATCAAAACTACCATGAGATACCATCTTACACCAGTGAGAATGGCACATATTAAAAAAACTAGCAACAACAAATGCTGGCGAGGGTGTGGAGAAAAAGGAACTCTTCTACACTGTTGGTGGGAGTGCAAACTGGTCCAACCACTGTGGAAAGCTGTGTGGAGATTTCTGGACCTACTAAACATAGAGCTTCCATATGATCCAGCAATTCCACTCCTAGGTATTTACCCAAAGGACACAGAAACATCAATTCCAAAGAACACCTGCACCCCTATGTTTATAGCAGCACTGTTTACAATAGCTAAGCTTTGGAAACAACCCAAATGCCCAAAAATAGATGACTGGATCAAGAAGATGTGGTACATATATACCATGGAATATTACTCAGCATTCAAAAAAGATAAACACATGCAATTTGCAGCAACATGGATGGCGCTGGAAGGGATCATGCTCAGCGAAATAAGCCAAAAAGAAAAGAAAAAATACCGGATGGTCTCACTCATAGCAGGAATCTA
Organism: Talpa occidentalis; assembly: GCF_014898055.3. Classification (NCBI taxonomy): domain Eukaryota; kingdom Metazoa; phylum Chordata; class Mammalia; order Eulipotyphla; family Talpidae; genus Talpa; species Talpa occidentalis. The sequence continues at coordinate 50,039,743 of NW_023602073.1, read as the reverse complement.
GAAAACTTAAATAAGGGACCAGGAAAACGAATAACTATAAGAAAGTGAAAATCAAAATCAACAAAAAACTATGAACCAGAGACACTTTTAGGGGGGTGGGGGCGGGAGGGGAGGGATTGGGGTCAGAATGGGGGGGCTGCAATTGTATGGGGAATACAACAATAAAATTTATTATTAAAAAAAAAAAAAAATAAATAAATAAATCTTAAAAAAAAAACAACAAAAAAAAAAAAAAAAAAGATCAACAGCTGGGACTACATCAAATTAAAGAGCTTCTGCACAGCAAAAGAGACAATAACAAAAACAAAGAGAAACCCCACCAACTGGGAGAAAATTTTTGCACCCAACACTAATGATAAAGGACTGATCACAAAAATCTGCAAAGAGCTGATGAGACTCAACAACAACAAAGAAAAGAATCCAATCAAAAAATGGACAGAGGAACTAAAAAGAAACTTCTCTGAAGAGGAAATGCGAATGGCCAACAGGCATATGAAAAAATGTTCAACATCACTTGCAATCAGGGAAATGCAAATCAAAACTACCATGAGATACCATCTTACACCAGTGAGAATGGCACATATTAAAAAAACTAGCAACAACAAATGTTGGCGAGGTTGTGGAGAAAAAGGAACTCTTCTGCACTGTTGGTGGGAGTGCAAACTGGTCCAACCACTATGGAGAGCTGTGTGGAGATTTCTGGACCTACTAAACATAGAGCTTCCACAGGATCCAGCAATTCCACTCCTAGGTATTTACCCAAAGAACACAGAAACATCAATTCCAAAGAACACCTGCACCCCTATGTTTATAGCAGCACTGTTTACAATAGCTAAGCTTTGGAAACAGCCCAAATGCCCAAAAATAGATGACTGGATCAAGAAGATGTGGTACATATATACCATGGAATATTACTCAGCATTCAAAAAAGATAAACACATGCAATTTGCAGCAACATGGATGACGCTGGAAGGGATCATGCTCAGCGAAATAAGCCAAAAAGAAAAAGAAAAATACCGGATGGTCTCACTCATAGCAGGGATCTAGAAAACTTAAATAAGGGACCAGGAAAATGAATAACTATAAGAAAGTGAAAATCAAAATCAACAAAAACTATGAACCAGAGACACTTTTTGGGGGGTGGGGGGCGGGAGGGGAGGGATTGGGATCAGAATGGGGGGATTGCAATTGTATGGGGAATATAAAAATAAAATTTATAATTTAAAAAAAAAAAAAACAAAACAAAAAAAAAAAAAAAAAAAAAAAAAACAATACAAATGATATACTGTATTTTTGAAGACTTCTTAAGTGATTTATAACTTAGATAATATTACAAACTTAAAATTAGTGATATTATTAGTAACATCATATATAAAATCTAATGATATTTTCTATCTCCCACATTTTCCATATAATACCATGTAACATGGTGTATACCGTATAATGTGTTCTTATACCATATACTGTCTTATACCATATACTGTTCTTATACCCTATACCGTATACTGTCTGTGTACACTTATGTATCCTATTATGTAAGTGATAGTGAGGGTTTATTTTTATTTGAATCAAAATGATGTTTTATAAAGGAATTGAGTATAATAATTTACAATACTAGAGTTAGATTAAATGATACTTGGATACAAACAGGAAAAAAATAGAGTATGTGCAGATACTTTTAAACTCCCGTTTCCTGTGATTATCCAGAATAACTTTTAAATACTGATCAAAATTTATTTCCATAGACTAGACTTAGTCTGTCTCGAGCATATTGCTGTCATTTTTCATGTTGTATGATTTGCAGATATACTTCAATAAAATGATTTTTATAATTGTTAGATATACATTATGCAATGCTCATTTAAACATATTAGCTTTTACTGTACTTGCCTTGATTTTCAAGCAAAATTTTATGTCACAGTACATTAATTTCTATTATCTATCTTTGCACTTTTTCATTAACACATTTTATTACAATAAACAAAAGTAAAGATGGTGTTAGTTGTTTGGCTCCAGGCTGCAGTTATTTCACCAAACATCTGGAAGACAAATGAATGGAACAGACTAGCTGTAATTATATTTATTGATTTGAGTGTTTTTAAATTCTTATTTATTTTGAACAATAATGCATTTGTGTCTATAGATTGATTAATGGATTCTAATCTTAATCATGAAATAGTAGAAGTTACAGCTGGCTAAGTAATGTGGTTTCTTACAAATTACTTCAATTACAGATGCCAAGCATTCTGCATTCCCCACTTAACAAGAAGTGGTTTGCCAAGAAGTTTCTTTCATGATCAGCTTGTCTCTGTACTGGCACAGCTGTTGGAAAAGAAACTACCCATGTCAAACGTACCTCATCCCCAAACTCAATCCCCAACTACACAGTGTGTCTACACAATTATTCCAGGCTTGAAGTGGTGTATGATCTGATATCTTCCCAGTAACAACAGTTGAAACAGTTAGCTTGTATTTATATTTAATTGTTTGCATCATGTTTACCATGCTTTTGAATAATAGAAATAGCCTGCATTGACTAGCAATTACAATATTAAAATACTGTGGGATTTTAACGTGTAAAGTTATGCAGGTTAAAACTGTTCTTTCCTAATTGTCACTTTATGCTATTTTAAAATTTAGATATTACTTGAAAATGAGGCCTCCCTGGTGACACAGGGGTTAAAGGTGGTGCTATCAAGCTATCAGCAGCCATTGCAGCAGGAGTTCCATCCCCTGCAGGCTGGGGAGCAACCCACAGGGCCTGCCAGAACTCTCCTGCCTCGCCCGCTTCTACCCTCAGCAGTGTGTTTCAGTAGATCTGCCTGTTCTGCTCCCCACTCTGTCTCTGGTGAATCCTTTGACCCCTCACACCTCTGGCCTACACCCCAGTTCTTGTATGCATAAATAAATAAATCTTTTTAAAAAGTCTCTTTTAAAATGATCTCTTATATTCATGATCCTATATCTGTTAATAGGATAATAATAGAGGTATATATAAGTTTTTATTTAATTTTTATAATCGAGAAATATGTTTTCCTTTTATAGTAATTTATAAAGAATGGATGAGAAATAGCTTATATATATACACACACATTAAATACATATATAAACTTCTTTCATAGATAGATAATAGTCATATTCTGGTAGTTAGGTGAAAGTATTAAAGTTACTGATTTACCAATTAGAAAGAAAATTTCATTTATAATTTTAAATGCTTTTAAATAGGCTTCATAGGGGCCTCCCCGGTGGCGCAGCGGTTGAGCGCTGGGTTGCGAAGCTGCCCGCAGCCTCTGCAGCGCCGGTTCAATCCCCGGCTGCTCCCCGACCACCGGAGGGTTCCCACATGGCGCGCAGACCTCTCCTGCTGCCCGCTGCTCCCCTCAGCAGTGCACTTCGGTTCTTCTGCCTGCTCTGCTCCCCGCTCTGGCTCTGGTGAATTCTCTCACCCTCCCGCGCTTCTGACTGTACCCAGTGCTTGTATAAATAAATAAAGTAAATAAATAAATCTTTTTTTAGAAAAAGGCTTCATAGTATGTTATTGACATGTGCACATTCTTATGTGGAAACTGAGATTCCATTAGACTGCATACACAAAGGAACAATAGAGGAACAGGTTTTTAGTACTCAGAAGTTAATTTGGAAGAAAATAATAGAAGAGTCTGATCCTTCTCAAATTTATGAAGTTGGAACTCAAACAGTGCTAAATGAGTTACGAATAAAAACTAATTGGCAATTAAAAACTATAGAAGGTGCGTTTTACCTTTTTTCACTTCAAGGGAACATGAGGGTGGCTGTGTCGGGACCCAGGGGGTCGCTGCCGGAGAGGGCGAGGAATGTGCGTCCTCGAAGCCATGGCGAGCTGACAAGGCCCGGCTGCCTGGACGAGGGATTCTGATAAGGTTGAAACGATAAACTTACTTATAAAATAAAACACGTCACATCACTTAATGCAGTCATGAATTATCACACACTCGGAGATAGAATTCCGTGTACTGGCGCTAATGAAAGGTGCACCCCATCAGCGCTTGAGCGTGCTGTGCGCCGGGCCTCCCGCCTCACCTTCCCGCGCAAATCTCTCCACGTTTCGGGGGCGGCCACGAACAGGGGTGAGGTGTCAGGTCCCCTGGCTCCTCCTGTGGCTCCCTGAGGATGAGCGACCTTGAGCTCCTTGACCTGTGCCTGCCGGCCATTGGCATGTTTTCTGGGAAAAATGTCTATTCTCTTTCTGGTTTCAATCACATAGTTTGGGGCTTTTTGCTCCTCAGTGGCACGGATTCTTTATACCTTGTGTGTGGAGCCCCTTGTCAGATCTGTCATTTGCAAACATTTCCTCCAATTTTGTAGGCTGCCTGTTGATTTTTTGATGGTTTCCTCTGCTGTGCAAACTCCATGAGTTACTAATTCTCATTTCTACTTTCTTTCCTCACACAACATATTGCATTTTTCTCTTTGAATAGGACGCTGAATGTCTTGATACTGAGTTGTTCTTTCAATGTTTTAATGTTTTTGCCACAGCCTTCAGAACCACAACAACGTCACTATGATAATTGAAAACTCACCACAAAGTTTGATCATTAAGGAAAAAAATAATTGAGATTTTAATTTAGATAAGATATTGCTAATTTGTTCAGGCTCTGCGTTACATGACCATCACTCGGGGAGGAAAGAAATCCTTCATTAATTTCCAAGGAGATAAACAAACACCACAGATATTCAGAGTGCTTTCAGAAAAAGGATATTTTCTTCTTTTTGAACAGTACCACGGTTGAAGAATTTATTGACTATAAGCACAGAAATATAAGGTCAAAACTAATGAAAATTGGAAGCACAATTTTCAAGTAACTTGATAGGCACTAGGGACTGCTGGAGACATCGAACACCAGATGACTTCATTGTAAGGGAGGCCTTCAAAATGGGGATGAATATGAAGAGAAAAAATGCTGCTTGATTTACAATCTTCAGTCGGAAAGTTAATGTAAATATACACAATTTTCCCCTCCCCTCGCCAACCTTGCTGCTTTCCTTCAGTGTCTCTCTTCCTTCCTCATGTTCTTCTTTCCTCTTTTTCCTTCTTCAACTCTATAAATTTTCTTCCTTCTCATTTAGAAAATTTTGCAGTGTTAAAATGTAGCATCAATTGAAGTTTAACTCTCCTCTTTCTTTATAAAACTTTAAGATGCCCTATGTAGTGTCTTAATTTCCTTTCCTACCATATCCCCAGATTGTAACTACACCAGAATGCTGTCACATGATTTTTATGGGAATATAAATGTATTAAATGTAGCAAGGTCAATAATAGTTTATAGCATTTAATGAATGCTATAAATGATGAATAACAGTTTATAGCATTTCTTTAGAAAAATAATATGAAACAAAAAAATTCAGTGTAAGTGCCTATGATTGTCAGAGGAATAGCATGAATATTGGAGGTATAATGAAATTTATATTTGCATTCAGTTATAGACTAAGATAGAAGAATGGTAAATGTATAGGATGTGCTAGATTTCATTGATCTACTAGAGCTAAGATGCTTGCAGTTCGAGGACAGAAACGAGATTTAAATGATCCAATGTTGAATTAGAATACAGCTAGGCAAACTGTGGGAACTGTTACAAATATCATTAACTTTTTTAAATTACCACAATAGTAAAATTTTAAAGTAGTTTTTAGGGATGCTTCAAAATAACATTTTTCTTTTTCATGTCTACAAAGATTGTAGGGGCTGCCAAGAAGTGCTTCTAGAACCAGATTAAGTTTTGGGGAAGCAGGAGATACACTGGAAATCTCCAACAACAGAAGCAAAGTTACTTGAAAATTGTGCTTCCAATTTTCATTAGTTTTGACCTTATATTCTGTGCTTATAGTCAATAAATTCTTCAACCGTGGTACTGTTCAAAAAGAAGAAAATATCCTTTTTCTGAAAGCACTCTGAATATCTGTGGTGTTTGTTCATTGTAAAGGAGACATTTGGGGGCATAATACGCATATATGAAAAAAATTACAAATGTCCACAGCAAAAGAATATTTTCAATGTTTGAGGTCAGTGCACTGTGCTTCTCTAAGACTAACTGGCTTCTCTCATTGGGTCATGATTGATTTGCCCACTCAGCAGGGGAAGTTGGGGTGGGGGGTTTTCAGCATCACCTGGGTTCTCTTCCCAGGTGATGTTCTCAGAATCTTTGCAGTGGAGTCTGGATGAGGGGGCTCCGTGGCCAGGCACCCAAGTGGTCCTCACCCAAGAACTCCCTCACCGAGCAGTAGAACTCAAGGTGGGGCCAGCTCTGGCTCCCCTCCCACAAGACTGGTGTCCCCCCAGGCACTTGCTCCCTGCCCCTCATAGCTGTGTCACAAAGTGCACCTCCCTCGCTTCCACTGGCCTCCTGGGAGACCCCACACTCCACCCGCCAAGACCAGCCACCCCAACGTCTTGGTTCTTTTGTTTGTTTCATGTGCTATATAAAATTTGATATTTTGCCTATTGATGGGGGGCAGCTAACTATATTAATAAAAAAAAATCATGTAACAAAGAAGAAAGCAAAGTTCAAATGTAGAAATCCTTTTACATTTGACTTTAAACTTCAGAGAATTATCACTCCCTAATTTTCTTTGCTATGCCACAATAAAAAGAAAAAGAGTAGATGCTATTCAAAGAGAAATAAACTGCATCCAATTAATTAGAAATAGTGGGAAATATCTCTTACATTTACAAATCCGTTGACTTCTGCACAAGATGCTTGTTTATTCATAGAGGGAAAAGATTTACAGGTTTAGTAGAGAAACGCTCTCATGTGATTAAAAAGCAGGAGATGTAGCCTATTGTTTTTCCTTCTGTGGGCTGACTTATCTGTGGGAAGCGCTTGAATAACACAGGTTTGATCTGCTTGGATTCGCTTAAAGATTTCCCTGTACACCAACAACAATGGTATGTTATGAATCAGAACAGTTCAATGCTGTAAGTGCCTTTTCGCTTCCTTATGATTTTCTTAATGACATTTTCTTTTGCCTAATTGACTGTGTTCTAAGAATACAGTATATAATACACACGACAAACAGAAGATGGGCTAATTGGCTAATTACGTTTTCCCTAAGGCTATAGGTCAACAGTAGGTGATTAGTATTTCAGATTTGGGGGGAAACAAATATATAATATATATGGATTTTCAACTGTGTGGGGTTGGTGTTCAAACTCCTGCATTGGTTAAGAAAGGACAACTGTAATGTGATAAAGGTATGGACTATTTTTTAAAACTTTTTATCACTTCTGTAGTTTGAAAATAGAAGTACCCTTCTTTCTCATATGCAATAGGAGTTCGTGTCTGCTAAGATAAATTCTTTTATACTCTTTTCGACAGTGTGATTAAATACTATATTCATGGGGTTAGGTTTAAAAATCCAACTACTGATTCTCCTATATCAACGGGATCAATTGATCACACCGATGTCAATTACCGCTTCAAATCACCAACGCTGCAGAGCTCTCTTTCATCTTTCTAAACTCCAATCATAAATAATTTTTTACCTCTCCCTGATCATTGTGAAGTTTCAAAGTTGTTTGCATGTATCCTTAATATTTTTTTTGCCCTAAAGTGAATTTCTTCTAATTTCCTACATAATTTTTATAAATCACTACACTGTTCTCTTAGCATCTTGCTTAACTCTAATTCCATATCATTCAAGGAAGAATAGAATAGAAAACTGATGCATGAGCTTTAGATTAAATCTGAAAACAAATCCTGCCCCATTGAGCTGGTGAGCCATCGGACACTTTTTTTTTTATTTTATATATTTTTACATCATTTGTCATTTTTGCACAATGTATGCATTTTCATCTTGGTTATAGTCCCCATACAATTCCCACATCCCCTTGTTTTCATCCTACTCCCTCCCCCCGCCCATATGTATGTCTCTGGTTTATAGTTGCTTGTTGATTTTGATGATGTGGTATATATACACAATGGAATATTACTCAGCAATCAAAAAAGATAAACTCATGCAATTTGCAGTAACATGGATGGAGCTGGAAGGGATCATGCTCAGTGAAATAAGCCAGAAAGAAAAAGAAAAATACCTGATAGTCTCATTCATAGCAGGAATCTAGAAAACCTAAATAAGGGACCAGGAAAAAGACTAATTACAATAAAGTAAAAACTGTCGGTCACTTTATATCATGTACTCTAGAAATCTTTTCTTTAATCCTAGTAAATCAGAAGATCTATTACAATGAGTTGCTATGCATTTTCTTTAAGAAAGCAAGCACTTGTCACCATATTTGATGATGAAGAAATATTGATATTGATCACAATAGGCGTAACTTTTGTCCTGCTCTTGGGAGGAGAGTTTGAGACTTGAAAGGTCACACTGGGACAGACTGCACAGCTGTTCCTCATCAGGGCAGCTGCTCTGCTCCCTCAGCTGAACTACATAGAAACCCCGATCGCATCACCATGTTTCCCGAGGGCCACTGTTGAGGGCATCTAGCCTGCTGTCTCACACTCACCAGCGTCGTCACAGCTCCGTGTCCACCCTGAGCAGCACCGCCTCGCTCCTGCCCCTGGCACACACCCCTCTGGACCTGACTGCATTGATCTGTAACATTATAAATTAATTATTAATGATAAAGAGTAACAAAGAAGAAATCATCAAATTAAACAACATATCCCTTATAATTACAGGATAAATGGTGGAGGTGATGACAGAAAAAAAGATGATAATTCTGATGAAAATGACCAAGTTGATTATGGGAAAAAGAAACAGAAAGGAGAGAAACAGCGCACAGGAGAGAGGGGAGTGGAGGGGAGCGTGAGGGACAGAAGAGCAGGGAGAGAGGAAGGGGGCGGAGGGAGGAGTGGCTGCTCTGCCAATGTAACCCACAAGTTTTTTTCAGTCTAGGAAAACTGTAGTTTACTGAGGTGTGGAAGGCATAAATAGAATTTTTCTGTTAGCTCTACCTAAGAGGCTTCATAAGATCTGATTGTCTATATTTTACATGCTTTCCTCCCAAGAATAATTTCGTATTTCACGATGGTTCTAGTTTATCTCATGTTCAATCTGCCTCTGAACCTGGAATGCTCTTAGATTTTATTTTATTGAGCTGACACTGATTTTCAGCCCCGTGGGATTCAGAGGACTTGGGCCCCGCCTCTCAGGTATATGTCACCTGCTAATCATTTGAGATCAGTGTGTTATTGAGCCCATTGCAGCATGCAGCCTGGGGTTCTGATTTTAAATAAAGTAAAATGTATTTCCTATATAAACCGTTAACTAACGAATTAAGACATTTCATGTCAGTGCGCGCTTCCCATGCTCATTACAAATACTGAATGGCTGGTTGTCTGGATTTGTTATTACACATTAGGGTCCTACTTCAAAATCCTCCTGGAAAGACTAAGGAAGCTGCTGCACAGCTAGAGTTAGAGGAGACTGAATTGGACCCCAGTGGTCCTTGTCCAGAGCGGATTCTGCGAGGAAGCACCAGAAAAAGAGATGGCCCCTGTATCTGCGCACATTGCTCCAGGGGACCCGCTCTAGGGTGTTTCGAGGCTTTATGCACATCAGCAAGGTTGTTGGCAGATGTTAAGCTGCTTGAAGAGCCTCAAGTGCACTGCATCGGGCATGAGCACCCAGCACAGGGGACAGCGTCTTTGGAAGACCTGATGCCAGAAGCTTTGGGAGCACTTAAGCTATTGGGGAAATGCACATCCATGATGTTGTCACACTTGAGGTGATGCATAAACCCATAGTAATTGTGTGGCTTATGTTTCAAAAAATGAATCTACTAGAACCTAAAGGAATCTCTTGTACATATTTCTATTGAGGAATTAGTGAACACTTCATATAAAATTTAAAAGTTATTTTTTTAATTTTTTTACGTCATTGCTCATTTTTAAACATTATTTGCTTCCCCTCACCCCCTAAGGTGGAGTCCCCATAGAGTTTCCTTCACCAATGCACCCGTGCACCATCACAAGATATACCTCACTAACATCTTTAAAGACTCATCGCCCAAAGCAAAGATAGTCAAGGAAAAGACAAACACCTGGGATTACATCTAACTGAAAAGCCTCTGCACAGCAAAAGAGACATTAACCAAAACAAAGAGACACCCCACTGACTGGGAAAAAATCTTTGCACTCCATACAACTGATAAGGGACTGATCACAAAGATATACTAAGAACTCACACGACTCAACAAAAACAAAATAAGCAATCCAGTGAGGAAATGGGCAGAAGAACTTAAAAGACATTTTTCAAAGAGGAAATGCAAATGGCCACCAGGCAGTCCATATTATCTTAATGAAGCAACATGTCCTTCCATTGGATTGTAGATCAGTGATTTTAATAGAATGTGCAAATGTGCTAGAGTCTGATGATTTCTTTCACGATTTCAAAGATCAAAAATGAACAATCTTTGCACTGATGGAAGCACATATGACAGCACGAATCACTACACTCGAGGTCATTGCTAGTGCAGGTCCAGACAGAAGACTCTGCTGATTTTTGGATATGTCACATTTGTGGAGCAAAGTGAAATATGACATGTCGTCTTTACCCCCAGAGCCCTCAGTGGTGCCTGCATCTCGATCTTCTGGCTACCAGGCTTTCTAAGCCACCCACTCAGTGGCCTTCCTGGTGCCAGCCATGTGCAGCTCATTTCGTTATCAAAGAGGCTGACCTCTATATTAATTGAAAAAATTTGTTTGAATGAAGCGTTAGCTGTGAGTGTGTTTAATCATAGAAAGTATATGAAAAGTTAGCTGTGGTCCCTCAATATCATACATCTTCTCAGAATGCAGATCACATATAAGTATATCTGATGCACACATGCGTATTGATACACGTATTTAGTTCAAATCTCTAAATGTTTAAGACGTTATGTTAAAGGGATTATTAATTTTTTCTGGCTATTTCTGAAATTTAATGAGCAGAAATCCTTTATATGGAGGGCGATATTATCACATTAGTAGAATCTATGCTAAACGCATGCTTCTGACTTGTTCCCTTAACCTGCTTGTCTGGTCACCTGCGCCTTACATTGTCTCTGAACAGAGAAGTCGTCCTTGGCCAAATATTTATGCATAAACTATTTATGGACTTTTTAAGTCTTTCCTCCCATCATTAATCCATGAGAAGCAAATAAGCGATCATCTTTTCAACTGAAATGCTAAGAAATGCAAATATGACCACAGCTGCGATCTCCACGGTGGATCACGGTCCTGCGTGCCGGGCGACTCGTCTCCTGCTCCCCGGCTCCTGCTCCCCGGCTCTTCTGGATCCGGAGTCTGCTGCGCCGGGGCCCAGGTCTGAATCCACTCTGTGGGGGCATCTCCCAGCGGGTCTGTGTCTGTCCTCACAGCTGGGCACCCCGCCACTTGCAGAGAAGCCAGGGAGCACGCCCGGCTCCAGCTTTGTCATCAGACCTCCTGCTCGTCAGCACCGCAAGAAAAGTCCAGCGTTAGACACTGATGGTCAGGGTGACCCTCTGGCTGCCACAGGCGTTTTCTGTCCAAATTCAAGAGACGAGGCCCTTCAAGGGCTCTCAGCTTCATCCATCAGACACAACCACACGAGGCCCCCTGCCCTTTGCCGCTCTTCTAGCACCTCCTTTAACTCTTGATCCGGCAAGGTCAGGGCTGCAGGGTCCCCGCTCTGCTTCTGTGGCCCGTCTCCATCTAAGGATCTCAGCGTCCTTGTCACTAAGCGCCTCTTCCGTGTGTCTGGTGGGAATTTTCCACAGTGTTTGCTTCTGCGCAGTTCTCCACTCTTGCCCATCCTCAACCCTGCCTTTTCTAGCAAGTGGCCACATGTATGTTTCTTTTCCTTTTGCGTATTGTGCGTATGATTATCTGTGTCCTTGAGTCGAGTGTGTTCCGCCCTGTCTAGAAATCACTCTCCTTTCCAAATCACGTCAGTTGAATGTTTATCTCCCACTCTGGGCCTTCCTTGTCTTCTTCTGACTAATGTGCACAGCATCATCCCCTCCAGCTCCATCCATGTTGTTGCAAAGGCCAGATTTCGTCTTTTTTATCGCAGAGTAGTTTTCCCTGTGTGTGCACACCGCATCTTCCTGGCCACTGCCTTCCGGTCATCTGTCCTTGGGCACTGAGGGTGTTTTCACATCCTGTCTATTGTAAATAGTGCCGCAGTGGACACAGAAGTGCATCCGTCCTTTTGAATTGGTGTTTTTCTTCCTGCAGGTAGATAGCTAGGAGTGGAGTTGCTGTTTTGAAACCTCCATACTGTTTCCATAGGCCTGGCCAGTCTGCATTTTTAATAATATATACCTGAAACATATGTAATGTTATAAGTCCTTGTTATTTCAACAAAATAAAAAAATAAGGTATTAAAATTGAAAAAATAAAAAGATGAAGTGATAGTGCCAGGGGAAAAGAGAGTTGTGTGAAAATATATTGTTAGAAATATGCATTGTGAGTTACTGAAAATATGGTGTCATAAATAATATGATGTGTATATACATAGAAGTACAGCTCATCCAACAAGGTAGCTATTTAGCATTTAAAAGAGCCCCATCAGCAGCTGATTGATGACGTGTGAGAGTGTAACTCTGCTCAGATTTCCTGGAACCGACACACCAAGGAGAGCTTACAGGCCGGTGTTTTCACATCTCTTCATAGCATTGACAGATCCTTTTGGCAAACACTTGTTTGCACTTACATGTTAAGGGAGATTCAGCCATCAATTTTATATTTGTTTAGCTTGCTTGCTTTCAGAGTTTATCTTCAAATTAAAAGAAAACAAAAGTTAGAGAGAACTCCACCTCCTTCTCTTCTGTGGAGGATTTTGTATAAACCTGGCGTCGTGCGTTCCTTGACTATTGTATGGGATTTGCCAGGAAACAGCCTCAGCCAGTTACTCTCTCTCTGGGATGACTCTTGTCACGCAGGCATGTGGGCTGAGGACACCGCGTTTTCTGTTAACTCTTTGAACACCCGGAAGCTGGATTTTCCTGGGAGCTGGTTGACCACGTCCTCCAGTCTATTAGAATACTCTGTTCTGTCATATTTCTCCATCTTAATAGGACGTGACACCACAGATATGAGGAATCACAGACATACACAGGGGAGAAGGCATCATTTATATATTTCATGGAGGGATGTATTGTAATACATCATTTATACATCATCTAAAACATCATTTATATTTCATAGAGGGATGATACATCATCTCTGTATCATCATTTCGAAATTCAGTTCCTCTCTTCGCGCCTGTGTTTTTAACCAAGTGCCATATGTTACATCATTCCTTTCTAGTACATTCCAGCACCATCTCTGAGCCGCTGGGACGCGTGTGATTCCTCCTGGCAGCCGCGGGTTCACCACTAGCGGGAGACGTGCCGCCCGCGGCTGGGGTCCCGGTGCCGCCCAAGCAGGTGGGCAGTGGGGGACCCTGCAGCGCTAATGCGGGGAAACCCAGACAAGACCTAAAATCGAAATAATTCCAGGGCCGCTGGAGAGAGGGTGTGAGGAAGAGGCAACTCATGCAGGAGCTCTTTCGTATAGGCTTGAAATTAAAAAATCATGTTGAATGGGTGCTTTATTATACTAAAAATTAAATAATATGCAGCATTGCGGAAAGAAACAGAGTGAGCAGAGCTCAGGCCCAGGTGGACACAGGCACATTCAGAAACCTGTGTGACAGGGGTTCTGGCACAAACTAGACATCTGAATAGTTGCATGTTGTTTAGAGAGAGAGGAATGGAGATTCCGATTTTTCCTGAGGTGAGTCAAGTGAAATACATTCCCTTTGCTCTTACCCCTGTGGCATGGGTCCATAGTTTTT
>NW_023602073.1:49981629-50025846 GCF_014898055.3 Talpa occidentalis | reverse complement strand
AACCTTTATTTACACATTTCAAGCCAACCGGAGAGTGCATAAGCTTATGCATATAAGGCAGGAAGATAAACAATCATCGCATCTTTCTCAAGAGCAGTCAAGGGTCTATTGGCCCACCTGCAAAGGTTGTGATGTAATAGGGTGATCCCCAGGAAAGGGGGAGGTTCCAGGTTCCCCATCCGACCCAAAGGAGTGTGGAGCTGAGCAGAGAGAGAAGAAGCTGCAGAGAGACTGAGGAAAGAAGAAAGCAGGATGGAGAGCAAGAAGGAGACCTAAAAGAGGCACATGGAGGCTAGGACACATGAAAAAACTGCGCTTGCCTTTGGGTCATGGACTGGGTGATGCAGATGTGGGTGTGACCTGTGGGGAGGTGACAATGGCAGCTTTTATCTTGATTTTAATTTTGCTCTTTTTCTTCTGGGCTTGTCTGGTTGTTTCTAACCCTTTTCTGTGGGTCCCTACTGGAAGATGCCTAGACTTGTTGCAGGCTTTGGGGTCTTGCTCTGGGCCAATCCCATTGGATGGAGTTTTACCAATGAGGGACGGGCAACTTTGGGTGGTTGATTTAGAAACTAGATTCTTTGCCTTTTCTGATATGGTTCCTAGTTGTATTAAAGTTCCTTCCCATTAAGTCTCCTGTTTTTGTGTTGATGTGGCAGATGGCAGAACCTATTTAGAACAGGCAGTTTGTGGTGGTGTAACTGGCAACCGAAACCAGTTGCCAGCCCTGTGCACAGGTGTTTAAGGAAGGGTCGATTCCATGGGATTCAATGACCACACCAACAAAAATGGGAAAAGGAGTTTATTACAGACAGCACAAGCGATGCACAAGCAGAATTACAAAAATGTCCCAACCCAACCAGACTAATAATCATGCATAACTACTGTACAGTTTCCTCAGAAACCAGCATCACAGAGGCAACAATCAGCACTCCAGAGAACAGCACGGGAGACGTATCCAAGTCCAGCAGCTGCAAGCAGCAGCAGCTAGGCGACCATGTACAGTTTCCTCAGAATCAGCATCATGGAGGCAGCAATCAGCACTCTGGAGAAGAGCAAGTGAGACACATCCCAATCCAGGCAGCTGCAAGCCGCAGCAGCTAGGCAACCACTGTGTTTTTATCTCCCAGGTTGGATATGGCCAGTATCCAAGCCCAGATTCATGGTGGGCTGATCATGTTTCTGCGCACAATGCCCCAGAGTTACATAACCAGCCATATTTTCTTGGCGGTCCCGGACATCGGGAACATCCACAAACCAGCCCTATCTTTTGGCTCCCCATCCGGGCGCTGGCCAGGCTCATGGATCAGGGGACCAAAAGGTGGTCACACGTCTTCCAGTGTCCCCGGCAAAATGGTATTAACACTTCATTTCCTACAGGGGTCTGGGCTGCCCCTCTCCCTGCCCTGTAACAGATTTGGCACAACGTAATTAGGACAGCCATCGTGGTTAGTCAGCCCCATGGGGAAATTGGGCTTCCCTATGGCACTGGCTACCATAAGCGCAAATGTGATTTTTGTGTTTCTCTTAGTTTGTTGTTTCATATGTCTATTTGCTGTTGAAAATTGGCTTGGGCTTTGTGAAGATTCTTTGTGTCTGTGGTCATTTGTTTGTAGTGACTTGCTAAGACATTTGATTTTGTGGAAATTGTTCTGTGCAACAGTTTTACTCAAAAGATTAGGCAGTATGTTGGACCATGTGGCCAGATCAAAGATGGCATCTGAGGCCACTTGGCGGGCTCTTGTAAAATTCAGAGGTTCTTGTTGCTAGGACTTTGGATCTTTTTTTTCTTTCTTTTCTTTCTTTCTTTTTGTAATCTCTGCTGTTTCATTAGCATTTCTAAGTTAATAATGATTCTTCAGTGATATCTTGCTTTGTCTTTGCCTACTTCCTGACCTCTGCCTGAGGGGTTTTGCAAGTCAACTGTGGAGCAGTGGTATTTAAATTAGAAAATGTATGCCTGGGTGTTAACAAAAGTTAACAGGTAATTGCTGGTATCCTTGATGGATTCTTGGAGATAACTTGAATTTTGCAAAGTCTGGATCAGAAAAATTAACAAGATTTTGTCTGAGTCTGAAAGGATTTGCTGCTGTGAATTTTGTCTACACAATTTTGAAAGGTTTGGCAGGTAAAGAACAGCCAGGCCAAGCTTCCTCAGGGGAAGGGAAAGTTTATTGCTCCCGGGCGGACCTCACAGACCCACAGGCAGGGGTCAGTGGAGTCGCGCACATTGTTAGAGGGGAAAAGAAGCAGGGTTTTATAGGGTAAGGAGAGGTCAGGTGGGAAGTTGAGTTCATATGGTGGGAAAAGTTTGTAGGCAGCGAAAAGGTTCGTGGGGCAGGTAGAGGGTTTTTGTCTGAGAAGAGTCTTTTAGGGGGAGGGGGAGGCTCATTGTCTGAATCCTCCAGGCAGGTATCCGCATTCCTGCCCCTAGGTGGGCTTCCTGGTAGGCTTTTGCATTCCAGCCTCCTGCATGGACCTTTCATACAGCCTTTTGTTGATAGGAAAAGGGGCAACAGTTCTTCCTTTGGCTACTTCCTGCTGAAAGTGGGGCAAAGACCAAGGGGGTGACTCAGGCCTGGTTATGAGGGTCTTCTGCAGGGATGCGAGAATACGGATGGAGAAGGAGTTGGTTAAAGGTGGTAGGAGACATTTCCCGAATGCGAGCCTGTATGAATTTCAGGAGGCAGGAGGAAAAAAGAAAAAATAAGGTTATCATTAGTATTGACCCCAAGAGTGGGAGGAGCCATGACACTATAGGATTTTGAAACCACATCAGCGGAGAATTGGAGCCCCCGATTTCCCATTCTATGTCTTTGCGTAGTTTTATTAAGGCTTCTACATTTTGTTCTACAATCCCTGATTCGTTGATATCGTAAAAAGATTCTTCCCTGAGAAACAGGCAGGTACCCCCTTTATTAGCTGTTAACGAGTCCAGAGCCTGTGAGTCTGCTACTCCTAGGCAGCCTATACGGCCACCATTTTGTTACCTAAACAAGGTTAAAGTAGCCCGGCCAGTTAGGAACAGGAGCCCTAACCCTTCAGTCCTTCAGATCAAACAAGAGCACAAAGCTGGATCACACTGGGAAGGTTGTGCATCACAAGGTATGTCCAGAACACCCAGATGGCTGAGGACCGATGCATAACATATGTATCAAGAGGTGTGTCCAGAAAGCCCAGGGGGCTGAGGACGGATGCACAACATATACTCCTGATTTATACATCATGAGGTATGACCGGGAATGCCCGGGGGCCGAGGACCGATGTATGACAAGGGATCCCAGAAGCTGATCAGTGGAGGGTCTTGTTGATGAGATTAGAACCATGGCTGGGGATTAGGGTGTAGCATCAAGTAGATTAGAAGTGCCTGGAGGGCAAACTCACAATCCCTAATCTTCTACACCCTTCCCCTTTCCTTAATCTCCCTAATCTCCTAAAAACCAATTATGTGTGTCAATAAAAGGGCCAGGATCTTGCTCTTCAGCAGCATCCTGCATTGTGCAGTCTGCCTCCATGACTCCCGTTTATCAGTGTGGTGTTGCCCGACGCAACAAGAACCCGCCGGTTTTGGAGAGTGACCTGTGCCAGGGAGGTGAGCTGTCTTTGTAATGATGCTAAAGACACATAGGTTTTTTTCTGAGGAGGTATCTATTCTTTCATGAAATTCCTGGGCAGAAATCAGGCTGTGTCCCAGGGCACCACCTGCCATACTTGCAGCTGCCATCGATGATGCCAGGCTGATTCCAACCATGATTGGAAGAAAGGCTGTCCGTTCAGTCTGATGTGGTGAGAATAACCAACCTAGTCAGACCATCTGTACAGAGTTAACTGTGGGACCACAAGGACTTGGATACATGGGCCTGGAGTAGCAGAATAAGTACACCGAGAGAGAGCCATTGCACCAGAAAAAGTTTCCTTTGCTGTTGTTCAGAGCACAGAAGTAACCGAAATGTTAAAAGTACAGGAATGAAAGCTGACAAGGACATCAGTTTGATAGCAAGGTAGCTGTGATTGGAGTCCCTAGGGGGACTGAGAGTTGGGGAGTCTGGCAAGCAGCGTCCGTTATTTTGGTGGTAGTGGTATTGAGATTGATTGGAACTGCCACCAGTAGAGGTCTCTGCAGGGAAGCGCAGAGGAAACAAGAGGAGGTATTAGCCCCAAGAGAGTCATTTAGGAAGGCTATAGCATTCTCAGTATTTTCTAATGATGTTAGCTGGCTTTGCAAGACTTTTCTGAGTGAAGGATATCTTGGGAGACCTGGACGGAAGCATTTTGTCCTGGGAAATAGGCTCTATCTATGTTGAGGGTTGCACAAGGGTAGGAGCTATATCCTGTAGCATATAGTTTAGCTACCACTCCAGCTACCCATCTGGTGTCCCAAGGGTCTCGGATTTTAAGTTTAAACTGGTTTCCTTCCAAGAGGAAAGAGGAGCTCCATGGCTGGGAAGGCGAATGTATCTTGCAGCTCCAATATGGGCAGCCTCCATATTCCTCCCCATAAGTGGACCCCTTTTTGCAGTAGTCCCATGTTTGATCATAGGTAAAGCAGAGGAAAGGCTGGTACGTGGTGCTCACCGAGCCAAGTTTAAGAGTTACTGAGATTTCTGCAGAACAGCCAGCTAGGGGGCAGTCCGCTGTGCCCACCAAATGGGTGGTCTCGATAGACCCTGAGACAAAGGTCTCCCTAACTTTGAATTTCAATACATAAGACACTGAGCAAGGGGAGATTTTGACAAGAAATGTGCATCCTAGTAGGACCAGGTTATTCCATACATACTGTTTGTCTTTGGGGGCACATTTGACCTGTGACAGATGGTGCCAGGAGGGGTCTCCAGAAGTTTTACCACTGTAGGTGTGGTGAGAATAACCGTGCGTGGGCCGGCCCACCGAGGCTGCAGTGGTTTTGGTTGAAGTGATTTGAGCAGGACTAGGTCTCCTGGATGCAGTGGTGGGGAAGGTTGGTTGAGAAGGTCGAGATCCGAGGCAGGACTGGGTAAGTACCAGTCTGCGTGTTCCTGGAGCAATTGCCTGAGTAGGGAAAGGTACGGGAGATAACCAACAAGTGGGGAGAGTTGGATAGGCAGGTCATGGTTAAGGAGAAAGGGTGGCCGTACATCAGTTCAAAGGGGCTTATGAAAAGGGGTCCTCTCGGAGTGGCCCGTATCCTAGTGAGGGCCAGTGGGAGAAGTTCAACCCAAGACTTACGGAGCTCTAGCGAGAGTTTAGTCAGGTGATCCTGATAACACATTGGTGTGCTCCACTTTCCCTGAGGATTGTGGGTGGTGGGGAATATGAAGCTTCCAGGTGATACCCAGAGCTGTGGAGACCTGCTGAGTATTTTTGATAAATACTCAACTTTTTGATAAAAGTTGGACTGTTGTCAGATTGGAGAGAGGTGGGGAGGCCAAAGCGCAGGATAATGTGGTTAAGAAGGGCCTCAGTCACCACTTGAGCCGTTTCTCTAGTTGCAGGGAAGGCCTCAACCCAACCTGTCATTGTATCAACCATTGTTAGTAGATATTTAACTTTTTTGTGAGTAGGGAGGTGAGTAAAATCAAACCTGCCAATCCTGTCCAGGTAAGTGTCCATGTAGTGGGAGAGCTGCAAAAGAAGGTGGGCGAAACTCCCCCTTGAGGTGACACACGAGCACAGGTTTGACAATGAGGACATATCTGCCAGACTTTTGCACTTAGGGAGGGGTGGAAGAGTGGACTTAGGAACTGGGTAAGTGGGCTCATAAGTTGGAGTGATGGAGGGGACTGATAGGAAGAGAATAGGAGCAGGGTCTGCAGCAGAGTCAGTTGTGAGAGCCCTTTCCGTTGCATCAGCCTTGTTATTCCCTGTGGTAACACAAGAATTGTCAGTTTGGTGTCCTTTACAGTGGATAATGGCGACTTCAGTTGGTAGCTGCAAGGCCGCTAGAAGTTTAAGATAAGTTAGCGTTAATGATGGGGGACCCCTTGGTGGAGAGGAATCCCCTTTCACTCCAAATCGCAGCATGACTGGGAGCCATAAGGAAGGCATATTTTGAATCCGTATAGATGGTGACTTTTTTATATGCGTGCTGAGGGTGAGGGCCCTGGTAAGTGCTATAAGTTCTGCTTTTTGGGAGGTGGTTCCTCCGGGCAACTTTCCTGCCTTGATTACCCGGTCGACGGTAACAATGGCATAGGCAGCCCTCTGCTGACCTCGCGCATCTGTGCAAGAGTTTCTATCTACAGACAGAGTCCAGTAGGCATCTGACAAAGGAGAGTTAGTTAAAACCAATCAGGAGGTTTGCATTTCTTCCAGGATTTCTGGACACAAATGGGCGGCAGAAGGGGGACCAGAGACAGGCAGGAGAGTGGCTGGGTTGAGAGAATTAGACTGAGTGAGACTTACTAGAGGGTTTTCAATGAAAAATATATGGAAATTTTGTAAGCAGGAAGAGTAAGAGTGGAGAGCAAGCGGTGAGACAGGAGGTCCTGAAGGCGGTGCGAGGAATATGCTTGGACAGGTCTTCCCAGAGTAAGTTTGAGGGGTTCCCGGGTGAGTAGAGCTGTCACCACAGGGCTCTAAGGCAGGGTTGCCAGCCCCTGAAGGTGGGATCCATCTGCTTGGAGAGAGAAGTGATAGGACGCAGGGCTGGCCCGAGAGGCTGGGAAAGAAACCTGCCACAATACCCCCATGTTCGTCTGTGAACAGGAGAAAAGGCTTCTCTGGAGCAGGAAGGCCAAGGGCAGGTGCCTTCAGAAGGATATGTGTGAGTAAAAGGAAGGCCCTGCGGACTCCCCGAGGATTGGAGACGTTCTTCAGGGAGGCTTTTGCTGCAGTGGCTTGGCTAAGAAAGCAAAATTAGGGCTCCAATGACGGAAGAGTCCAACCAAACCTAAGAAAGAAAGGATTGTTTTGCTGATTCAGGGGAGGGAAGGTCCCGGAGGGCCTGTTTGCGGTCCACCGTCAGCTGTTTGGAGGAAGGAGTTAGTGGAAGACCCAGATAGACTACTGTGGATGGGGAGACACAGTATCCTTTTGAGCATAGGAAGGTGAGGAGTTTGCAGTGTGTTGCTGAGATAGTGGCAGAGAAGGACTGCAGAGGAGGAGGTCATCGACGTACTGGAGAGAGAGCGCTGGGTGAACATTACATGATGAGAGATCACTAGCTAATGCCTGGCCAAACAGATGAGGGCTGTCCCGGAAACCCTGAGGCAGGACTGTCCAGGCCAGGTCCTGGGAAGTGTGTGTATCTGGATCTTCCCAAGTAAAAGCAAATAGAAATAGCATTGAGGATCCAGAGGGATGGTAAAAAAGGCGTCTTTGAAGTCAAGCACAGAGAAGTGTGTAGTAGAAACGGTATATGAGACAGAATGGTATAGGGGTTTGGCACTACGGGATGGATAGGAACCACTGCTTTGTAATGAGGCAAAGGTCTGGAACGAGGCAATAAGAACCATCAGGCTTTTTTTAACAGGGAGATGGGAGTCTTACAGGGCAAGTTGGTTAGGAGTAAGTGTTGTAGAGCAACCTCGATACAAAACGGGGTGCCTGACTGTGGTCCTCACCTGCGCACTTAAAAGGACTTATCAATGCTCTACTGCAGGCACACGTGAAAGGTTAATAAAAGGTTTATTTAGAAGGGAAGGGGAAATGAGGAAATGTACAGCTCTGGGAGAAAAGTGGGAGACAAAATTTTAAATGAGTCCTACCCAATCCGTCGATCAGGAATCCCAAAATGGCGCTCTCAGAGTTGGCCGCCAGCCAGGAGCGGTGAAGCCAGGAGGTGAGCGACAGCGAGCCCCCCAAGGCCCACGTGTTTGGTTTTTATATCCAACCTGGCTGCCCAACTCCACCCTCAGGTCCCAGCCACCCTCCCTTTGGTGGTGATGGGATTTGTCTTTCCCAATGTCCTGATGGCTTTAGTCTGGAGTGGGGGTGGGGTCCACAAAGCCTGTATGAGATTATCTCAGGACATCCTTTCCCCCTAACATAAGAGTCCCTTTCCCAGGAGTCGTTGGATGATGGATTTGAGACCCTGACGGTGAGTGAGGGAGATTGGAAACTGGGGGTGAGAGGGAAAAGAAGAGGGATCCTTAAGGCGAATGAGAACTGGGGTGCCGCGGACCAGCACAGCAGTGGACAATGAGGCCGTCTCAGGGTTGAGAGATTACGCGGGGTGGTCAGGGAGTCGGCGAATAAATGACAAACAGACACACTTCAAGAGAGTGAAAATCTGAGTGTAATTTTCTTTAGGTTTGTGACCAGTATATATGTTCTCTAAAAGCATAGGAACAGTGAACATCAAAGAAATCAGCTTGCTCATAGGTTTAGCTTATCATTGACAGGGCAGTGATCTATGTCCGAAGTTACATCTGGACCTAGTAGCATGGGTGAGTATACTTTTCACAAAGTAACATTTTTTCAGTAAGATAAAAGCTAACAAAGCCAAGGACAAAACAGAGAAATCATTGAGCTAACAATTCTATTATTACACAGAGTTTAGTAATGTTTCATTTATATTAGCCTAATTATTAAATATGTATGTTTTTTAATTAGCAACCAATGACCAGAAAAAGGAAAGATTTTAGAAAGACAGTTACAGTAGAATAAAGTTTGTGGGTCTTGAGAAGGCGAGATAAGGTTCTGTGTGGTCAGCATTTCTTTTAACTCTTGCCAGGCATCTGGCTTATCTGTGCTTAGGGAGTTTGCTGTTCTCCCCCTGTGCGCATGGTTTCCTTGCCCACGCCGGACCTCAGGGACCATGGCGACAGCCATTAGCCCTGAATGTCACTGGCAGGGGAGGTGCAGCACTGGGGTATGACTGGTGGCAACATTCTGGATAGAGATATTGCAGACCAGGGGGTTGACAGTGCAAAGGGATGGCGAGACAGTGGGTAGTCCTGAGGAGGATTAGGAGATGTTTGGAGCATTGGGAGGATGAGTGCAGCATTAGGGTCTTGGAGCCATGAGAGTAGCCCTGAGTTTGGTCAGGAGATAGTGACCCAGGAGTGGTGTGGGGCAAGAAGGCATGACTAGGAAAGAGAGGACCAGTGCTCCTGGGCTGAGAAGGAAGGCTGTCAACACGCATAACCAAGGCCTGAGAAGGATTTACTTGACCAGAATAGGAGGGGAGGACAGAGAAAGTAGCCCCCGTGTCAACAAGATGGAGATGTACTTACCTGCTACCTTGACCTTCACCCTGGGCTCCTCAAAGGTTATAGGAGTCGATGAGTCCGGGCCTCTTCAGTCCTCAGCCACCAAACCCAAGACTGCCGGTGGCAAGAGTTGCAGGGGCTGGAAGGACTGGCCCACCACAGCCAGGTGTGGAGTGACAGTCACTTTTCCAGTGACCCTGGACGTTGCAGATGAGGCACGGTCCTGGTGGAGGGCGGGGGGTGGGGGCATTGTCTGGACCAGTGGCCTTCTCGCCACATTTGAAGCAGACTCCCGGCAGTGGTCGGTTGGGGCCTGTGGGGCCCACTGTCGTCCTCTGTCGGGCGGCAGGTTCTGCGGTCGTTGGAGGAGCAGGGCCTGGCGGTCTCAAGGCAGCTACTAAGGCCTGAGCTTGAAACTCAACCTTCTGGCGACTACGGAGTTCCCTCTCTGCCCTGTCCCGTTCCTCCCGTTTGTTAAATACTGTGAAGGCCATGTTCAGCAGATCCCGGATAGGGGTTTGAGGACCGTCCTTAGCCTTTGGAAGTCAGTGGGGTTTTCTGAGGGAGACTGGGTAATCTCCCTGAGCTTATGAAAGTTTATAAGTTTAGGCGCTGCTGGTTGGAGATCAGCTAGGGGACAGGTGAGAGGTCAGGGTGGAAGAGAAGATAACACGTAATTATGACATGTAAGGTCATAGGCTTTGGTAAGATAATGAAATATTTTAGGTGTAGGTAGTGGGATCGTTTGTGAAAGAGCCAAGACACTTTTCAAGTTGTGAGAGATCAGACAGAGAGAAAGGAACATGGACTCTAACTCCTCCTTCAGTCCCACCCACTTCCCTGAGGGGAGGGAGAAGAGGATCAGCATGAGAGGGTGTGGCTGCTGGGAGGTGAAAAGAAAGGTGGGGAGGGACTGTATTGGGGAGCTGAAGGTGGTGAAGACTGAGAATTTAGAGGATCAGAGAATTTTGAAGAGCAGTCTGGAGAGGGCGAAGAGAGAGAGGAGTCTTGAGACTTAGAAAAAGTTTGGCAGGTTTTTAGGAGGGAGGGAAGAGGTGGAACGCAAGAGAAAGCTTGGCCCTAAAGGATCTCTGACCATTTTCCATTGCGGTGACAGAAATTGTTTAGGTCTGTAAGGACCGAGAAGTCAAAAGTGCCATGTTTGGGCCAGTGGGAGCCATTGTCCAATTGTTACTGAGGCCATGCAGTGTTGCAGTGAAAGACGAGAGGCTTAGGGCATATATCTGGCCTAAGTCCCAAAGGACCGAGGTTTGAGAGAGGGCAACCCAGTGGGGTGACCAGGCTCGGCTTGGAATTTGTGGACCCCATGACTAAGCCGGCTTCTTTCCCAACCAACAGGGGCACAGAGTCAGACGAAGCGTCCCACGTACCTGATCTGGCCGTCGGGGGTGCAGGCCCCGAATCGCGGCATCCCACAGTTCGGTCCTGTCCTTCGGAACAGAGGCAGACAAGCGAGGGGGACGTCTCCACCGCTCGGTTGTTGCCTAGGATTCAGGCACCTAGTCTGGACGGGCGTCCCCAGACCCAGGGTCTAGGTATAACGGGAGTTGGCTAGTTGGCTGACGTGGGCCCACTGTTTACAGAACAGCCACCCAAGGGAGGGGGTTAGGAGAGGAGCCAAATAGCCAGATGCGAGGGCCTCCCAGGAAGGAGGGTCAGGCAGGTGACTTACCCCAAGGATTAAGCCCGCGGTGGTGGGTGTGAGATGTCTGCAATGGAGAGGAGAGGTCCCAGGGACGAGAAGGTGGCCCTGGCACCAGGGGACACAGCCTTCCCGGGTTTGCGGCACCAAGATGAAAGGTTGGGCGCGGTAAAGAAAAGGAGAGCCAGGCTACATTTCTCAAAGGGAGGGAAAGTTTATTGCGCCCCAGGTGGACCTCATGCACCCAAGGTGGGGGTCAGTGAAGCCGCACACGTTGTCAGGGGGATGCAGGGTTTTTTATACGGTGAGGAGAGGTCAGGTAGGAAGTTGGGCTCCTATGGCGGTAAAAAGTTTGTTGGGTGGGGGGAGTTTCATGGGGCAGGTAGAGGTTGTTTATCTGTGAAGAGACTCATAGGGGGAGGGGGGAGAGGCCCATTGTCTGAGTCCTCCAGGCGGTTTCTGCATTCTTGCCCCCCAGGTGGGCTTCCTGGTAGGCTTTTGCATTCCCGCCTCCTGCATGGACTTTCAGGTACTGATTGATGATCAAAAATAAGTTCTGAAACAATGTAAAAGTAAAATCACATGACTGAATGATGTAATGATCTAATAACAATTTCTAATGTTATAAATAAAGCCCCGCTGAGGCTATCAGTGGGAGATTCTTGCACCCTATCAAGTGTCTGCATCTCCTCATTTCCCTTACCCTCGTCCCTCCACTTCGCCTATGCCCTCTCATCCTTGCGGAAACCCGGCCCAGGTCAGAGCTGGACTCCGGCAGTTGAGCACAGCGCTGTGAAGCTGTCTGCCATCTCTGCAGGGCCCGTTTGATCCTGGCCGGCCGGCGAGTGTCCCCTGCCTGCTGCTCTCCTCAGCTGTGAATTTCCTCAGTCTGCCTGTTCAGTTCCCCGCTCTTGTCTCTGGTGAATCCTATGACCCTCCCGCACATCTGGCCTGTACCCCGGTTCTTGTGTAAATGAATAAATAAATCTTAAAAAAAAAAAAATAACAACCGCTGACAAAAAAATGATGAACATCCCATTGTAGGACCAGAAGAAAAGAGCACGACCAGGAGAGACACGTGTCCTCGGCTATGACTGGAGTGTCCCCTCCAGGGCTCATCCTGACACTGTGCAGGGAACAAAGGGATACACTCCTGGGGTCCAGCTCCAGATCACACAGGAGGGCATGTGGGGGATGTGGGGCAGAAGCAACAATACATGGGTGATGGTAGAGTCCACACCTGTGACTACTCAGCTCCCCACACATATTTACACACATGTGACACCCATGCAACACAACTGCCTGTTTCTAACTATCAAGATAAAGCTCCTTCTGCAAGTGAGGACATGCTCCACTTTCCCCAAAATGAGGAATCAACAGCCCCATTTTGTAGCTAACATGCTTTATTATTTATTTTTAAATTCATTCACATTGACTTTGTCTGTTTTGTTACCCCAAAACTATATTATAAGCATAAGCTACTTCAACATATATAAAAGCATTAAGTATAAGGGGGGGATGGATAATAAATACAAATTAACATACACAACAAGAGGAAATATAAAATCTGTTCTAATGCCCCTTTTCTAAATGGTGGCACACATAACTGATGTCTCCTTCACCACGCCCCCATCTCTGTCTTCTCTTTTCACCAGAACCATGTCAGTGTCCCATGGGGGAGGGATCATACCTTTTCCCTGCAGATCTGGGGCTCAGGATCCTACATCCTCTGACAGCTGTGGTTCCCATGACCCTTTGCCTCAGGACGTGGAAGGACCGAGTCAGCATAGGGACACCTGGATCTCAGGTAACAGCTCCCAAGTCACCCCGAGTCTGAGAGTCTCTTCTTTATTCTCATCTTAATTCAGGGAGCTGTTCTCTCCTTTCAGTGGGTATTAATACAAAAGGGGAACCCAAATAATTCTCCTGAATTCCCCACATGAACACACCAGAAGATTGTTACAAATAAGAGAAATTTTTGATGCTTAGACAAGTTGGTGTATTTCTTCATTTCCAAACTCAAAAGCAGGTGAAGTAGAATATTATGCTCCTCTAAACATCCATCATCCACCATTTCGGTGAAAATGTTGGCTGCCCTGCTCAGATTGTCCAGAAACATCAGAAAGAACCTGGGGACCCAAATTCAACCTCTGTTTTCCTCCACACAAACTCAAGTTGGGTAAAGTTGATACTGGAATTGTCAGGCCTAGTCTCCCAGCCGGGAACGGATTCCAGGCTGCAGGGCAGCGCTGAGCCCCAGCCACTAGACCCCCACGGGTTGGTGTCTCACGAAGCCGCAGCAGGAGCTTCACAGACGCTCAGGCAAGCAAGCGAGAAGAGGCAGTTTGTTTATAGAAAGAAAAAGTTGATTGAGGAGAAAAAGAGCAGAAATAAAGTGGGACTCCCAGGCCAGGAAACCAGGCCTGGGAGGGGCAAGGAAGCCAAAGTGGAGTTGTGTCCCAGGGAATATATACCTTTTTTCCCTCCTTATTCTAAAGCTCCACCAGTCTCTTTGTGATTGGTTAGTTCTCAGCTGTCTTACTTAACTTGCTACTGAATGGGGGGATCTTCACATTCCTTATCTAACAGCTTTCTCTTTCCCCATTTGTTGCTTCTTTATCTTTATGGCCCAGTCCTCTGGATGGGCATCCCTGCATTGAAGTTAAACAGCTGCCCTTCTAAGTTGTCCATAAATTAAACCACTCTCCATTTCTCCAATCTCTGCCTCCCTTTACCACCTGAAGGAAACCAGGACCAGCATTAACAATGTTGTCCTTGGTCCTGAGATGTTTGTTTTTCCTAGTGGAATTGGTTACATTCCCTTGGTTGTCCTTATCTCTGAAGCCTCCCTAAATTCTTCAGAGGTCCCCTCTTGCACTGTCCCTAAAACTGCCTAATTTCTAGCTTTCCCTGTGTCTCAAAGTTAAGTCCAATAAATTTAGGAGAATAATTCAGAGCTGATCCCCTTTGTTGTCTTAACAGCATGAGTAACCCGTGAAATGTTTTCTTTACCAAATGAAAAAGTATTTTTAATGGAAAAATTCATCCTACCCCAAACAAGTTTAAAATTATTCAATTCTATCCTCTGTGGCCTCAGCACAAGGCCTGACCTGACTGTTCTCTCAGCCACAGCCAAGGGATCTGCACCCAGAGCAGGAGGACGAGACTCCAGCATCCGGGACTCACTCACAGGTTTGTCCACAGGGAACCTGCAACCCCAAGAAGAGCCCAGGGCAGGGCTGGGCAGGAAGGAGCCTCATGGGGACATGGTCTCAGGGGTGCAGGGGAGGAGGGGGGCTTCAGGCCCTGGGAAAGCCCCATGTACACCAGAGCCTGAGGGGATCCCCTCCCCTGGGGGACACACAGGCTCCTTCAAAGGAGGATTGTTCATGGGCACAGAAGGCTTTTTGGGCCCAGGCTCCAGGGGGCAGAGGGTCATGAACACATCTCCATAAACACATCTGAAGTGTGGAAGGAAAATCCCAGAGAAGGAAGTCCGGGGGAAGGAGAAGATGTAGGAGCCACCAGCCATGTCATAGAAGGAGACGTCCCCGTGTGCATAGTCCAGGAAAACCCCCACCTGTGGGGAACCTGCCTAAGGGGTAGCAGAGTATCAGGGTCAGTAAAGGCTTGGGAAACGTTCTTTTTCTTTCAATAGCCCATTTCCCTTTCAGTGGGGAAAAAAATCATATCTGTTTTCCTCATTTTTCCTCCAGACCCCCAGCGACCACTCAGTTCTGTCTGTATTCTCAACCTCCACTTCCCAGTAACGGCGCCCTGATGTGTGTTGCGAGCCAGCTGCAGCAGTCTGGGTGTCAGGGGTTCCTGAAGGATGGAAAGGCGTCGGCGCAACTGTTGAGAAATGGTAAGGGAAGGGGAATGAGGAGATGCAGACACTTGATCAGGGTGCTGACATCATCCTACTGAGAGTCTCAGCAACCCTTTATTTATACATTTCAAGAAAACCGTGAGTGCATAAGCATATGCATTAAGGCAGGAAGATAACAGTCATCACATCTTTTTCAAGAGCAGCCAAGTGTCTATTTGCCCACCTGTAGAGATCATGACATTTATTATTTTTTGATTTAAAAAGGTACAGTTGCTCAACAAAAGTGTTCTTAGAGTAGTCATTTACCTTAAACAACCAAACGGTCATTTTATTACTAGCAAAAGCTTACTCTACTACTGCAACTAACATTTCTATGTTTGCCATAGTGGAGGATTAACTAAGGGCTAGGGGAAACAAAGGGCAGGAAGTTTCCTGGGGAAGGGAGACAGAGGGATTTTTTCTAACTAACCTACAAAGTTTAGACTAACATATAGCCCAAAGATTAAAGCAAAAAACAGAAGGCTTTTATTTAGAAATCATCATCTATATTGTTTTAATATTGATTCGATATTAAAGGACTAAGGGCCTGGAGGGCGTTAATGCCAGGCAAGCCGCACTGACTCTTCCCTAGCCCCCAGCTCTCAATTAAGGGAGGAATTTTCCTAATCTAACAAAAGGGTTTTCTACCTACTACTCCCCTACTTATCTAGTCAGCCTAGTTTCTGTATTTAACTTAAGATCAAGGGAAAATTCCTTTTTCTGTAAGATTGTTGATTGTTGTTTTAAGGAACTACAAATATTTCATCAGGGGCAGGGTTGGAGATGGTTACAGCTTTTGATTCTCAGAATGGTTAACATGTGACGTCAGTTGTTGTAACATTAACTATTTCCAAGTGCATTATTTGTGCTGCCATGGTTATTAGCTCGACCAGTCATAAAATTGCTATTGACTTATTCTCAAATGCATACTCTAACAGCTACCATACCAATTGTCACCTCCAGGGGAATCAACCCTAAACAAACAGGAAGAATTTAGCAGGAGTCAGCTATGGCTCCTCCTGGCTCATTAGAAATTTTCTTACACTTGGAGCATGGATCTCGTATGCCACCCAACTGCTATCCTTAAAGTAACAGAATTTCCTTCTCCAATTAGCCCTTGCCTCAAAAGACCACATCTCCATATTAAAGACTCGGCCAAGGGATGTTTACAGCCTTTTGTTCCCAGAAGTTTTTTCACTTGTTAATGTAAGGCCAAATGTTGACTGCCTTTTGGCAGAGAAGGACTAATTTTATAAAAAATGTAACATTTGTATTATGCAGTGCCATTTGCCATCAAATTGGTTATTCAGTAATTGATCAGTATTTGCAGTTTTACTTTTAAATGCGTATTTTAGCAATGGTAGAAACTAGCCATAAACAAATGAGGAGAATCTTGAAGTCAGCTAACGAGATTCCTAATTTTTCAGAAATCTGCCCCATGCCAGGACTTTTGTCAGACGACATGAGTAGCGCAGCTCCCAATAGATGTGATGCTCTCAAGACCCCAAACACTGTATCCTCCTTTTATTCCATCGTGATGACAGGTCAGACTCTTGTCATGAGAGAGGACAATTCTGCTGTAGCAAGAACCTGGATCCAGAGTGACAAACCCTGCAGAGAGAAGGATCCATATGCCCGCCTGACATAACAAGGGCACACACCTCCTCACCCCAGATACTCAGCTTTATGGGGAGAGGGATATGTTTCCCTGAAATGAGAGCCTGGTGACCCCAGTCCATAGCCCCCAAGCAAGGGAAGGAACTAGAAGATAATTGGGTGTCAGATATGGCACAGGACCCCTGGGCATGTGCCTGGACCCCAATGACTAAGGGGCCCCTAAAGCCCCTATGACCAGTGACCCCCCAGCCCAGCTGTGTGACATCACAACTGCACCCACCCGACTGCCACGGAGGGTACAGTGTCTGTGGCCACACAGAGAACAGATGGAAAGGCCAGAAGCTGAGCAGCCCCAGAGAGAACAGTCACTCACAGGCCCAGAACTGCTCCTTCTGCCAATCTGCAAGAGACACACATGTCACATGAGGGATACTAGATACTCACATCTAGATGTATCATCTAGATACATCTAGATACTCACACATCAGGGTCCACACCTAGTTTTCTACAAGACTATGACACAGAGTACACAGGGGAAAATATTCGAGAATATTTAATTGATGCATTTTACTTTTAGATTCATACACACGCACACACATACACACAGTTGTTATGTGACAAATTTCCCATGACTTAAGACATAAAGCTTAATGCTCAGGGGCGTAGGCTGGGCACCAACAGAACAGAAAGGTCTTTGCCAAGGTACGACCATCAATTAATACTTTCAAGTCACCAGCCATAGGCCCATCCAGGAAAGTAGGTTTTCTTGAACAGGTTCTATGGACATGAAACGCCCAGGACTGCATGTGCTTATGAAGAATTAACAGACCTGGACATGCCCCTTCCCTCTGAGCCATGGGGCTTAGAGCTACAACCAGCCCAGGCCTGTGTGCGGCCCAATGCTCCTGCCTCCTGGGGCAGCAAAGGCCTGTGGAAGCCTGGAGATGTGGGGGCTGGTGGGCAGAGATTTCCCCTCTGATTGTGAACAAATCTGTTTGTCCAACAAGGGGAGAGAGACAGAGACAAAGAGAGAGAGAATGACACATCGTGACTGAGCTGCACGTGGTGGTGACTGTGACATGAGTGAGGAGACTCAGGACACTCAGCAGATGGCCCTGCCCACTTAGGAGGGGGTGGAGAGGGTTCTAGAAGGAGAGAGACGTGCAGAGTAGGGAACATGGACACACACTGAGAAGATCAAACACTAGTGATATCTCTGCACATTAACATAGACAGTGGGAACAAAACATCTGTGTAGAGAAGAACACAAAAATATTAGATGGACTCATTTGATTACTCTAAGAATAGATCAGAGAGATAGAAGCTTCCAAGAAAAACTTCTCTAAGTAAATTAATGGCTCCAGAGATGTACATGTCTAATCTCAGTACCCTGTAAACATGTGTCCTTGACAGAGGAAAGAGAAATCTGCAGGTGGGACAGACATGGGGACCAGGAAACAGGGAGATTTTTTGAGGATCATCAAATGGGACCAATCACATGAGCCTTCACAGCCGTGACCCCGTACCTGTGCTCTAAGACAGTCGCATGGTGATGGCAGCAGGGCCATAAAGAGGCTGCATGGCAGGCTGTGTAGACAGAGGATGGGGGTCCCCAATCAACACAGGGGGCCCTAGGTCCTGGGAGAGGAAGGGACTCCTGGAAGGAAGGAGCTGCCAGACCCTGGAGTTAGTCCCAGGACGCGGTCTCAGGGGTCTGCCCTACAGGCGTGTGAGATGATAAACTGTGTGGGTGATGATGCTCAGGGTGTGTTGACGTGTGTCAGCAGCAGCTGGAGCTCTGATGCCCCATGTGGGGCCCAAGGCAGGTGAGCAGGGCCCTGGCAGGCGAGGGTCTGGAGGGAGCACCAGGACCCCAGGATGCACGAGGAGAGATGAGGACCCGGGAGTGTCACCCACTCTGGGAAAAGATGGAGGGAGAGAGAGGGGCCTGGGCAGCAGGCGGGAAGGGAAGGACAGGTGAGGAGAGGAGGACAAGGAGGTGGGACAGGAGGAAGGAATGAGAAGTTTCATCAATTTGCTGACCAGAGACAGACCCAGACCCTGACTCTGCTGTGGAGGGAGGGTCACCCACAAGCCCTAATGACCAGATGGGATGTGCCTGCCCCCCCTCAGCATGTGCCACACAGGATCATAGACCAATGGCCCCAGGGGAGTCCCTGAAATGACTGAAAAGGGAGCACAGAACCCTCTCCCTCAGCACCCCAAGGCTGTGTCATTCCCCCACGCCATGCCTGCCTGGGAAGGAGGAAGCAGGTCATTCCCAACACTCAGGTCA
Source organism: Talpa occidentalis (assembly GCF_014898055.3). NCBI lineage: Eukaryota > Metazoa > Chordata > Mammalia > Eulipotyphla > Talpidae > Talpa > Talpa occidentalis. The sequence goes on along the minus strand of NW_023602073.1, from coordinate 50,007,271 downwards.
GACACAGCAAGACTCTGAGAGGCCGTCAGGGGAGAGCGTGAGTTTCCCAATTGTGTGAGGAGTGAGGGGGAGAGAGGGGAATCCAGGATCCACATCTATAGGAATAAGGAACAATATATTCTTGTGCACGTGGTGTATAAACATGTGACACCAGCCACACCTGCACAAGGTCACTCAGAGAAACTGCCATTTCCATCTTTCTTGAATAGAAAGCCTTGTCCTCTGTGTGGATAAAGGACAGTTCTTGAACACAATGGTTATGGGTCTGACCTCCTTGTATAACAGGGTGGCCCGGCAGGAAATGGCGAGGTTCCAGGTTTCCTGCCCCACCCTAAAGGTGGGTGGAGCTGAGCCAGGAGAGAAGAAGCTGGAGAAGAAATAGAGGAAGGAAGGAAGCAGGATGGAGCCAGAAGGAGACCTGGAGGAGGCACATGGAGCCGAGAGACATATGAAGAAGCCGTGCTTGCCTTTGGTCATGGACTGGGTGAAACAGATGTGGGTGTGAGACCATGGGGAGGATGACAATGGTAGCTTTTATCTTGATTTTGATTTTGCTCTTTTCCTCCCATGGTGGAGACCAGCTCCAGCTAGAAGTTGTGTCAGGGGACTCAGAGAGGAGAGGACAGCATCAGCCAAGTTTTCTCTCGGAGGACTGAGGGGAAGTGGAGCGAGATAGAAGTGAGGTAGACACAGACACTTTCTTTCGTGCAAGTATCTCCTACTGAGGGTCTCAGCAGGTCTTTAATTATACCTTAAGGCGAGCGGTGAGATTACATCAGCAGAAGCATCAAAGCAGAACAGAGACAATCATTACATATTTTCTCATGAATATACAAAGACCCTCTTGATCTCATACTACAAAAGGACACTTCTTTAATCTGATTAAGAAAATCAACAGGGACGATTACTCTCCTATGTGCAACTCTTTTTCTAGCAATAATTAATTGTCTAAGACAGTGCAATGTTCAGTAACAATCAATCATCCTGTCAAGCCTTCCTAATTTTGCAGTGGACATGAAAGTCCATTGTTATGCTATATTACTAAAATCAATCCATTCTCTAGTACTCAATTCATCTAGCCTATTATCAATTACTTCAAAGTGATCTAAAACAACTCATCAAATCTATTTAAGTTCTACTGAAGTCTAACTCTTAACTAGAAATTCCTAACCTCCACACGACCTGCGAACTGTTAGCATTTCGCATACACCAGGAGATGTATTGTTGCTGCAAACAGGTAACCCCCAGGTTAGGCTATGGTTTCCAAGCATAGCTGGTTCAGGGCAGCTTGTTCTCCATAGTTCTCAGGGCCAAAACATTTCTTTCCTAACTATATCTTTAACAATTTTTACTTATTTTGTGATAGTTCATGCGTAAAAACAGTAAGTCAATTGTCACCTGGGTCCGAATTAGGTTTTCACATGCCAGTTAATAACTAACTTACTTTTGCATTAACCAAGAACAAAGAGGAGAGCTTTAGCAGGTGTTGCCATGGAGACTCCCTAGTTCAGATCTTCTTTGGGAAGTGCAAGAACTTCCTCCTTCTGGGAAGTACAACTTTCCCTCTTCGGGGGAGCACACGAACTCCCTCTTCTCAGGAGTCTCCCCCAATGCCTGGACCTTGTCAAGAGACAGCATGGGAGGCGCAACCTGCCGCACTCCCAGACTTGTCTGGTTGTTTCTGATCCTTTTTGTGGGTCCCCACTGAAAGATGCTTTAACTTGTGGCAGGCTTTGGGGCTTTGTTCTGGGCCAATCCTGCTTGGGTGAACTTTTACCTACGAGGGCATGGGTAACTGTGGGTCCTTGATTTAGAAACTATATTCTTTGCCTTTCCTGTATTTTTCACTAATTGTATAAAAGTTTCTTTCCACTGAAGTCTCATTTGTTTTGTGTTGATGCTGTGGATGGCAGAACCTATTTAGAACAGTCAGGTTTGCGGAGTCTGGGGTGTCCTTCTTCCTGCCCTGTAATACTTACATTTGAGCATTTGAGCAAGAACAAGAATCCTGATTCTGAAACCGGACTCACCTTTTTTAAAATATCTCTTTGCGTTTTTTTCACTTAGTTTTTTTTTTTTTTTAAATTTGAAAACAAGTAAATTCAAAAACTCATTTTTTTCTCAAAGAGTTCACATTGCCTTCCCAATCATTTATGTGATCTTGATTCTTATCAAACAATTCAACAAAGACAGAAATGCGAGTTTCTCTGAGTGAGCTTGTGCAGGTGTGGTTGGTGTTACACATTTATACACAGTGTGCACAAGACAATATTGTTTCTCATGGTGCACAAGACAATATTGTTCCTCATGTCTATAAACGTGGATGCTGAGTTCTCCTCTCTCCCGCTCTCTCCTCACACAGTTGGGAAACTCATGCGGTCCCCTGCCGGCCTCTCAGAGTCTTGCTGTGTATGACTTGAGTGTTGGGGAATGACCTGCTTCCTCCTTCCCAGGCAGGTGTGGGGTGGGGGAGGACATGGCCTTGGGGCACTGTGGGAGGGGCCTGTGCCCCCCTTTCAGTCATTTCAGGGACTCCCCTGAGACACTGGCCTATGATCCTGTGTGGCATATGCTGAGAGCAGGAGGCACAGGCACCTCCCCTTGGGTCATTAGGGCTTGTGGGTGACCCTCCCTCTACAGCAGAGTCAGGGTCTAGTCTGTCTCTGGTCAGCAATTTGATAAACCTTCTGGTTCCTTCCTCCTGTCCCCCATCCTTTTCCTCCTCCCCACACTCATCTATAGAGTCAGGGTGGTCACAGAGCTGGTTCTTTTTGATCTGAGCAGACTGGATAAAGGAGTCCTGCAGCCCTCCGTGGATTTCTCAGGCCTTTATTGAGCTTTTACCTGTAGTGCAGCAACCAGGTACATGGCAGGCAAGGGTGCCGGGGGAGAGAGAGGAGCAGGAGGCTGGTAGGCCTCTCAACCCCAGGCAAGTCATCACTCTGGGCTTCTCTGGCATTCCTTTTCCCTGTCTCTGTCCTGCCTCTGTCTTGGAGAATATCTCAATACTGTGCTGTGGCCCACAGAAGTAAACAACACAGCTTACAACAATGTAACAACTGCAGGTGCCCCATCAGGCAGGGCAATTCTAAGGAGGGCAGAAAAGTCTGAAAACCATTTACCCTACACTGTCTTTCCCTCCCTGCCTGCTCTCTAGGCCTCTCTCTCTCCTCCACCTCCCCCCAGAGCAGGTGACAATTCTGGGTCATCTTGCGCATAATGGGGACCTGGTGCTCCCTCCAGACCCCTCCCCTTGTTATAGGGCAGGGAAAGGGGCACCTAGGACTGCCGCAGGAGGCCTTGTTGCCCCAGCCAGATAAGACACTGGCAAGCAGAGAAGCTAAAGGCCTCACACCGTGGGGCCAAAGGTAAAGGGCCTCACAGTGTGGGGCCGAAGATTCCTTGTGCCTCACACCGTGGGGCTGAAGATTTAACATCCCTTCACTTTTTGTTTTTGGTCATAAAAAGAGAAAATTTCCCAAAAAGTACATTAGGCACTACATTATATGCATCAGTATACTGCAAATAAACGGCACAGAAAATTATCTGTTAGAAACTAATTATTAAACAATTTGGCCCACTTGACAATGGGAGACAAGTTATTGAACATGCCTGACAAGCATTACAACACAACAATTATAGTAGGTCCTTCTTTTGCCTTCTCTTGAAGTTTCTTGGGAAAGTTTTTAAATGAAGCTATTTGAGTTAAGGAGTTTCTAGGTAGAAAAAGTTCTGATAGCTGAGTAGCAGCTGGTTCCCGGCTGAAGACCATGAGAATAAGAAAAGTCTTTTCTTGCTTAGGCTTTGGCTGATAGGGATGCATTGGCGGCTATCCACTGTCTTAGGTTATTGTTTAGCTGAAACAATGAGTTCTAGTGTAAGGCTTAGTTTTTATTAACTTGAAGGTTGCCTTCCTACTGAGAGCACGGGGTGGCCAAAAGCCTATGGAAAAAGAGATGCACTGATTGTTTCTGCTTTGTTTCTATGCACATGATAATGTCATCTCACTGCTTGCAAAAAATGTATAAATAAAGAACCTGCTGAGCCTTTCAGCAGAAGACACTAACACCTCACCAAGTGTTGGTGTCTCCTCATTCTACCTCATCCCCTTCCCCTCAGCCCTTAAGTTTCAGCCCCTTACAAGTTGCTGAGGCCGTCTCATCCTTTCAGGAACCCCTGACATGACATTTTGCCGGAGGCTGGTCCCCGGCATCAGACCCTGCAAACCTGCTTGCTCTAAATAGGTTCTGCCATCTGCCGCATCAATACAAAACATATGAGTCTTTAATGAAAAGGAACTTTAATACAATTAGTAAAAAAAACAGGAAAGGCAAAGAATATAGTTTCTAAATCAAGCCCCCACAGTTATCTGTTCCCTTGTGGGTAAAAGTCCATCCAAATGGGATTGGCACAGAACAAGGCCCCAAAGCCTGCCACAAGTCTAAAGCACCTTCCAGTGGGGACCCACAGAAAAGGATCAGAAACAACCAGACAAGTCTGGGAGGAAAAGAAAAAAAATCAAAATCAAGACAAAACCACCATTGTCACCTCCCCACGTGTCTCTCACCCACATCTGTGTCACCCAGTCCACGACCAAAAGGCAAGCGCAGTTTCTTCATGTGTCTCTCAGTTCCATGTGCCTCCTCCAGGGCTCCTCTGGCTCCATCCTACTTCCTTCCTTCCTCAGTCTCCTCTGCAGCTTCTTCTCTCCCTGCTCAGCTCTACCCTCCTTTTGGATGGGGCAGGAAACCTGGAATATCCCCCTTTCCTTGGGACCACCCTGTTATACCCTGAGAGGACCTGCTCACCTGCCTGGGCCCCCAAATGGGGCATCAGAGCTCCACCTGCTGCTGACACACGTCACCACACCCTGAAACAGCGTCACCCACACAGTTTTTATCATCTCACACGCCTGCAGGGCAGACCCCTGAGACTGCGTCTGGCAGCTCCTTCCTTCCAGGAGCCCCTTCCTCTTCCAGGATCTAGAGCCCCCTGCATTGACTGGGGATCCCATCCTCTGTCTACACAACCTGCCATGCAGCCTCTTTATGGCTCTGCTGCCGTCACCATGTGACTGTCTCTGAGCACAGGTGCAGGGTCACAGCTGTTAAGGTTCATGTTATTGGTTCCACCTGATGATCCTCAATAATGTCACTGTTTCCTGGTCCCCATCTCCGTCCCACCTGCAGATTTCTTTTCTCCTATTAAGGACACATTTACATGTTCTTGGGATTTAGGACATTAAATCTTTAGAGTCATTATTCTTCTTGTACAAAGAGATTTTCTTGAAAACTTGCATCTCTCTGGGCTGTTCCTGGGGGAAACAGATGAGTCCATCCAATATTTCTGGTCCCTCTCTATCTATGGGATGTGCTGCACCCCCCCCCTGCAGTGACCTTCAGGGCTAATGGCTGTTGCCATGGTCCCTGAGGTCCGGCGTGGGCAAGGAACCATGCGCGCAGGGGGAGAACAGCAAACTCCCTAAGATGCAGAGAAGCCGAATGCCTGCCAAGAAATAATGACCACAGAAGCTGCCACAACGATGATTAAAAGAAATGCTGACCACCTGGAACCTTATCTCGCTTTTCTCAAGGCCCACAAACTTTATTCTGCTACAACTGTCTTTCTAAAATCTTTCCTATTTCTGGTCATTGATTGCTAATTAAAAAACATACATAATTTAATAATTAGGCTGATGCAAATGAAACATTACTAAACACTGTGTTATAATAGAAATGTTGGTTTAATAATCTTTCTATTATGTGCTTAACTTTAGTACCTTTGTATTAACTGCATTATAATATAAATTTACCTATGACAATTAATTATGAGTAAACATAAGTAGGTAATAGTAGTAGTAGTTAGTACAAGAATATAGAAAGAGTTAATAACCTGTCCAATTAGGAGTGAGGCTAGGTCCAGGTGTAACTTCGGACATAAATCACTGCCCTGTCAATTAAGCTAAGCCTATGAGCAAACTGATCTCTTTGATGTTCACTGTTCCTATGCCTTTAGAAAAAACATATATATACTGACCACTAACTTAATAAAAGCGCACTCAGATTTTCACTCTCTTGAAGTGTGTCTGTGCGTCATTTATTCATCGAATCCCTGACCACCCGGCACAATCTCTCAAACCTGAGACGGCCTCATCGTCCATCGCTGCGCTGGTCTGCGGCAGGGATGCTTTTGTTACCACCACCCATGCAAATGTGGAGAGATGTCACTGGTGCTTTATCTGCCGAGTCCATGTTCCCTATTCTGCATGTTTCTCTCTCCTTCCTAGAACCCTCTCCATGGCCTCCTGAGTGAGCAGGACCCTCTGCTGCAGTGTTCCGAGTCTCCTCACTCATGTCATAGTCACCTTCATGTCAGCTCAGTCAAGGTGAAGCTTTTTATCGCTAACACATTCAGCTCAATCGGTTATTTACAAGTAATATAGCCCTTGAAATTTTGATCTTTGTAATACTTTTTCTAGAGAACCTTATATGGAGGATGAATGTGAGGTGGTGACATACAAAGCATAAATTGATGGTTGTTTCCAGGCAAAGACCTTTCTGTTCAGTTGACATCCATCTTCTCAATCCCTGGGTTCTAAGATTTATGGTTTAACTTTCATGGGAAGGTTAAAGCATGATGGGTGTATGTGTGTTTGTATGTGTGTATGTGAATCAAAAGATAAATGCATCAACTACATGTTTACAAATATTTCCCCCTGTAAATTCTGTGTCATTGTCTTGTAGAAACCTAGGTACAAAACACAATTTTTTTCAGTATCTAGAGTCCCTCACATGAAATGTGAATCTCTTGCAGATTGGCAGAAGGAGCAGTTCCAGGCCCGTGAGTGAGTCTGTGTTCCCTTTGGGGCTGCTCAGCTTCTGGTCTTTCCTTCTGTTCTCTTTGTGGACCCAGATTCTGCACCACTCATGGGGGTGGGGTGGATGCAGCCGTGACATCACACAGCTGGGCTGGGGTGACTTGTCATGGGTGCTGGCTAAGGAGTTATTTAGTCCTTGCAATATAGGCTGGTCCCCAGGGTCCAGTGACATATAGATGGAGTCTTATGGCTTTTCTCTTGCTTGGAGGACTATGGGCTGGAGTCACCAGGCTCTCATTTCAGACACTATATCCCTCCCCTAAAATAGCTAAGTGTGTGCGATGGGGTGGTTTGTGTCCTTGTTATGGGGCAGAGACATTACATAATGGTTTTCCTCTCTCTGCAGGGTCTGTCACTCTTGACCTGATTTCTTCCCTTTCCAAATTTATGCTCTCTCATAAAAAGAAGAGACTGAGATGTAATTTTCAGGGATTATTTGACAGGTGACCTGTTTTGGGTCTTGAGGTCATCACATCAGGTTGCCCTTAGTAGGGCATGGAGGTCAAGAATGCAAACAGAACCAAGGTGGAAATAGGGGCTCCAGGAAAGATGAGAAAATGAAATACTGCTCTCCATGAATGGGTACTGGTCTGTGGGTGTTTTTACTGACTTTTTATTTTTTGCCAATACCAACCCTGATACTCCACTACATAGTCCCTTAGGCAGGTTCTCTGTGGGGGTTTTCCTGGATTGTGCTCACAGGGACGTCTCCTTCTACATGACTGATGACTCCCACATTTTCTTCTTCTCTCCTGAGTCCTTTTCTGGGACCCTCTTTCCATATTCCATCTGTTGTTTTGGATATGTGTCCGTGACATTCTGCGCCCTGGGGACTGGGTCCCAGAAGCCCTCTGTGCCCATGAACAATCCTCCTTCTCTGGAGGAGCCTTTGAGTCCCCCAGGGGAGGAGATCCCCTCAGGCTCTGGTGTGGATGGGGCTTTCCCAGGGCCTGAAGCCCCCTCCTCCCTGCACCCCTGAGACCATGTCCCCATGAGGCTCCTCCCTGCCCAGCCCTGCCCTGGGCTCTTCTTGGGGTTGCAGGTTCCCTGTGGACAAACCTGTGAGTGAGTCCCAGATGCTGGAGTCTCGTCCTCCTGGTCTGGGTGCAGATTCCTGGGCTGTAGCTGTGAGAACAGTCAGGTCAGGCCTCGTGCCATGAATTCTGGAGTTCATGTGGAAACCATGTGGCTACCAACCCTTTTAATATTAAGAATGTGATATTTGGGGCCTCCGCAGGTGGCACAGGCAGTTGAGCGCTGCACTGTGAAGCTGTCCAGCAGCCTCTGTGAAAGGGAATGTTAAGGAAAAGGAAACTGCTAAGAAAAGGAAATCTTTCCCTGTTAAAGAGCCATAGACATGAAAATGTAAGTACAAGACAAATTTGCTTCCTTAATAAGCATATCTAAACAAGGCCTGGCAGTCTGCTCACTGGTTGTTCTCCTGGGCCATTCTCAAAGATCTGCATCCTTCCCCTTTTCCTGTGTCAAGAATTTGTATGCTAACTAACCAATGTTATCAATGAAAATGGTTATGTATAAAAGAAACTCTTTGTCTCTAGACCTATGCTCAGACCTCTAGGGGCTACCGAGGTCTGGGACCACATGCATGAATAATAAAGCTGACCTCACCATTCCTGAAGTACCACTTATTCTTCCCTTGCCTGGGTAGGAGGCTAGAATGTATTTCTGCACATTTTTTGGTTCCCTGACCAGGAACTACAAGCGCGTTGGCCCTTTGAGCTACCGGGTCTGGAGGACGTGTAGTGGGGGAGGGGAAAGAGAGCCAAGAAGGGGAAGCATGCTCCGCTGAGAACTTTCAGCGGTCTCTGACTTGGTTGCCCCTGCCCAGCCCCCACGACATGCCCCTGGCCGGACTTACAAAGGGCTGAGTGAGGCGGGGCTTGGTGCCAAAGTCGGATAAGGTAGGTTCCGGGACCCTGGTTCCATTAGGCCTACCCAGAGTGGTAGAAGGAGAGGCTGATCACCTCTCAGGGAGACGACGAGGGTCTCATTGGGTTTTGGTAGGGAACCTTGGAACTCCCAGAAAGGGAGAGTTGGTTATAACCTCTGGTGTGTGTGTGAGAGAGAGTGGTGTTGTTAGGGGCATAGGATGCCCTGAGTTAATCCCATACAGGCTTCGTGGACTCCACCCCCACTCCAGACCAAAGCCATCAGGACATTGGGAAAGACAAATCCCATCACCACCAAAGGGAAGGTGGCAGGGACCTGAGGGTGGAGTTAAGCAGCCAGGGTTGGTATAAAAAAAAACAAACATGTGGGCCTTGGGGGGCTCCCTGTTGCTCACCTCCTGGCTTCACGGCTCCTGGCTTGCGGCCAGCTCAGAGTGCCATTTAGGATTCCAGTTTGGCAGATCGGGTAGGACACATTTAAAACTTTGTCTCTCACTTTGCTCCCTGAGTTGTACATTTCCTCATTTCCCCTTCCCTGTAAATAAACCTTTTATTAACCTTTCGCGTGTGCCTGCAGTAGAGTATTAATAAGTCCTTTTAAGCGCGAGGGTGAAGACCCACAGTCAGGCACCCCATTTTATATTGGGGCTGCCCTATAACAGTGTGTGCATGAAATCTCCACGGCTGCAGGTACGGAGAGAGATTGGGCTTTCACCTGTGGTTCTATAAACAACGCTGCACGACTAAATGGTGACTGGCCTGACCAGAGCCCATCCGGAATTTATTGGGACTCACGTTTGTCAAGGCATTGTGCCAGCTCCATGAGGAGTGTGGCCAGGGAATGTGCCTGTGTGTTCCCCCTCCCCTGGCTGCGACACGGTTCACAATGGGAGGGAAACAAAGCAAACACATGGTCCTTGAGACCATGCTTAAAAACTTCAAAAAGGGATTTTCAGGAGACTATGGTGTTAAGCTCAGTCCTGGGAAGCTCCGTAGATTCTGTGAGCTTGAATGGCCAGCTCTTGGTGTTGGCTGGCTGGCGGAAGTCACCCTAGATGTCCCCACCATTCTCAGTGTCTGGCAGGCTGTTACTCATAAGACAGGGAGCCCAGATCAGTTCCCTTACATAGATTCCTGGTTAGAGGTTGTTCAGGCCTTTCCTCCATGGATATGGTTCAGTCAGAGCAGGCAGGGACAGGCTAATTGCCTTATGGCAACTCCACGCAGCTCAGGAACAAAGGCCTCTTGAACCGGCCAGAGAAACCACGGATACATGTGGGGGACACAGAGGAGGAACCACCGATCCCTCCCCGCTACAACCACCGGCCAGTGAAATCTGGTCCAACAGTCCCACTTTCAGGGATAAAGATGCCTCCTCCCTCTGTTCACCAGCATCAGCCCCCGCCAGAGCCTTCTGACCTTGGACCGGCCACAAGGCTACATCCCTGGAGCAGCTCTCCAAATGCCTGTCTGTGAGACTTGAGAGCCGATGTGAGAGGGGTAAGATGGGACTGCCCAGCTAGGCGTGTTCTGCTCTATTATCAACCTCCTCAGCACCAAGGACCTCCCTTAATTGGAAACACAATACCCCTCTTATTCAGAGAAACCACAGGCATGGTGGATCTCATGGAATCCATCTTCCCAAACTCACTGCCCCACTGGGAGGACTGCCCACAGCATCTCCATACCCTCTTTAAGACAGAGAAGCAGCAGAGAATCCTGAAAGGGGCAAAGCAGTACGTAGAGGAGCATGTCCCAGTGGGCTGGTAGATCCGGTGGCCTGCGAGAGTGAGGCGGTGCCTGAGAGTCATCCTGATTGGGACTTCACCACAGAGGAGCGCCAGGAATGTATTCGGAGATACCAGGAGGCACTCTTGGGGGACTCAAAACCAGAGCTAGGAAGCCTATGAATATGGCTAAAGTTTCCTCAGTGACCCGCATCTTCTGATAGTCACCAGGCAACTTTTATGAGAGACTTTGTGAGGCATATCGGGTCTATACCCCTTTTGACCCTGAGGACCGAGGTCGTCAGCAAATGGTTAATTCAGCCTTTGTGGTGCAAGCAGCCTCTGATATTTGGAGAAAATTGCAAAAACTGGAAGGTTTTGTGGGGATGACTATCACCCAGTTAATTGAAGTAGCCAACAAAGTTTTCACAAACAGAGATGTGGCGGAAAGAGAGGTAGAAAAGCATATGAGGAAGGGGGTCAGTCTTTTGGCAGCTGCCCTGCGGGAGCAGGGCTCTCTACCAAATACCCCTGTGAGGCGCAGGGCCTCCACCTGTCCTCCAAGAAAGCTGAAACAGCCACTAGCTAAAAGATCAGTGTGCCTACTGTAAGGAAAGAGGACACTGGAGGCGATAATACCCCAGCCTTAGAAATCCCCCAGGCCAATCGTGGGGTTCTGCCCAGTACCGCCCAGTGTCACAGGAAGGCCGTCTTCTCGGCATGGTTGGAGATTCAGACTGAAGGCGACTGGGTTCAATATCTCTCGCCCCTGTGAGCCCATGGTCAGCATTAAAATTGGGGGCCAACTTGTGACTTTCATGGTATACACGGGAGCTGAGCACTCTGTAGTCACCACTCCCATTGCCCCGCTATCTGACAAAACTGTAACTATCCTTGGGGCTACAGGAAAAAAATGCTATTCAAAAGCCATTCTGCCAGACCCGCCAGTGTGAAATAGGGGGCCACCTGCTTAAACATAAATTCCTATATGTCCCAGAATGTCCAATTCCTCTTCTCGGAAGAGACATGCTTTCCAAACTGAGAGCCTAGATTACCTCTGAGACATCAGAGGAGGCCACCCTCCAATTGGACCCACATCCCCAACAGAACTTATCGCAAGAGCAATCTCTGATGTTAACTATCATTACCCCAAAAGAAGAAGAGTAGATGGTGTGATACAAAGGTTATCACACCAGATTGTCCTGATTTTCACAATGAATTTCCTCAGGTGTGGGCTGAAAATAACCCCCTGGCCTTGCTGTTAATCGGGCCTCTGTTATTGTGGATTTAATTCCTGGAGCTGTGCCACAGAGGCATCGCCAGTACCCGCTCCCGTTAGAGGCCCAGAGAGGCATCCAAGAACATTTGGCGTGAACTCAAGGCACGCTGGTATTTTGGTGGAGTGCCAATCCCAGTGGAATACGCCTGTTGTGAACCAGCTGCAGCAGTCTGGCTGTCAGGGGTTCCTGAAGGATGGGAAGGTGTCGGCACAATGTAGAGAAAGGGTAAGGGGGGGGGAATGAGGAGACGCAGACACTCGGTCAGGGTGCAGGCATCATCCTGCTGAGGGTCTCAGCAGCCCTTTATTTATACTAAGCAATCGTGAGTGCACAAGCATAAGGTAGGAAGATAATAATCATCACATGTTCTTTTTCAGGAGTAGCCAAGGGTCTGTTTGCCTTCCCGCAGAGTTGAAACATTTATTATTCTTTGTCTTAAAGAAGGCACAGTTGCTAAACAAATGTTTTCAAAAATAGTTATTTACTTTAAACAATCCAACAGTTATTGTATCTCTAGCAAAAAAGCCTATGTGTCTGCAACTAACATTTCTAAGTTTGCCATGGTGAACAACTAACTAAGGGCTGAGGGAAACAAAGGGCAGGAAGTTACCTGGGGGAAGGGAGACAAAGAGATGATTTCTAACTAACCTATAAAGTTTAGACTAACATATAACTAATTGATTAAAGTAAAAACAGAAGGCTTATATAGAAATCATCATTTATAGTATATTGTTTTTATATTGATTTGATATTAAGGAACCAAGGGACTGGAGGGAGTTAATACCAGGCAAGTCACACTGAGTCTTCCCTAGCCCCCAACTCTTAATTAAGGAGGAAGTCTCCTAATCTAAACAAAGAGTTTTCTACCTATCACTTCTCTACTTTATCTAGTCAGCCTAGTTTTCCTGTTTAACTATAAGATCAAAGGGCAATTTCCTCTTCCATAAGGTTGCTGGTTGTTGTTCTAAGAACTACAAATATTTTATCAGGGGCAGGAGCGGAGATGGTTATAGCCTTTGATTCTCGAAAATGGTCAATATGTGACATATCAGTAGTTGTAACATTGACCATTTCCGAGTGTGTTATTTGTGCTGCCATGATTACTAGCTCAACCATTCACAAAATTGCTGTTGACTTATTCTTGAATGCACACTCTAACAGCTACCATACCAAATGTCACATCCAGGGGAATTAGCCCTAAACAAACAGGAAGAATTAGCAGGAGTCAACTATGGCGTCTCCTGGTTTATCAGGAATTTTCTTATACTTGGAGCATGGCTCGCCTCTGTCACCCAACTGTTATTTTTAACTTTAAAGTAAAGGAATTTCTTTCTCCAATTAGCTCTTGCCTCAAGAGGCCACATCTCTATATCAAAGACTTGGCCGATAGATATTTACAGCCTTTTGTTCCTAGAAGTTTTTTCACTTTGTTAATGTAAAGCCAAATGTTGAATTGCTGCCTTTTTGGCAGAGGACTACTCATTTTATTAAAAAACGTAATATTTGTATCATGCAGTGCCATTTGTCATCAAATGGGTTATTCAGTAATTGATCAGTATTGCAGTTTTAGTTTTAAATGCGTATTTTAACAATGGTGGAAACTAGCCATAAACAAATGAGGAGAATCTTGGAGTCAGCTAACGAGATTCCTGATTTTTCAGAAATCTGCCCCATGCCCGGACTTTTGTCAGACGACATGAGTAGCGCAGCTCCCCATATACTCCCCTCCTCCCTGTAAAGAAAACCTGATGGAGGTTATAGACCAGTTCAGGACCTTTGCGCAGTTAATAAAATGACTGTCTCTCTCCACCCAGTGGTCCCAAACCCATACACCTTGCTTGGACAAATCCCAGGGCCAGCCCAATGGTTTACCTGTCTGGACCTCAAAGATGCATTCTTCTGTATACATTTAGCCCCTCACAGCCAGCCATTGTTTGCTTTTGAGTGGACTGACCCTGAGTCAGGACGGCAGATGCAGATGACCTGAACGAGACTTCCCCAAGGGTTTAAAAATTCTCCCACTATTCTGGAGCTCTGGAGGCTGATCTTGCCACTTTCCCCCGAGAACAGACTCATTGTATGGTGCTTCAGTATGTAGATGATCTGCTTCTAGCTGGGGACACTAAAGAAGATTATTTAGCTGGTACCAGATCTCTCCTCCAACTCTTAACTGACTCGTGTTTCATGGAAAAAGGCACAAATCGTCAGCAACATGTAAAGTACCTAGGCTTTTACCTATCACAAGGCAAAAGAAAGTTGGGGACTGAGAGGCAGCGGGTCATCACCTCCATACCTCAACCAGTGACTCATAAAAGCCTCCGAGAATTATTGGGAGCGGCAACTTTTGTCGGATCTGGATTCCAAGTTTTGTGGGCTTAGCAAAGCCGCTCTATGAGCTCTTGAGTGGACCTGAAAATAGTCCTTTTGTTTGGACGACGCAGCAGAGGCTGCCTTCCAACACGTAAAAGATGCATTGGGGAGAGCCCCCGCATTAGGATTACCAGACATGAGCAAGACGTTCAATCTCTTTGTACATGAAAAGGACAAAGTAGCTCTAGGGGTCTTAACACAAACCGTGAGGCCTTGGCAACGCCCCATTGCATATCTCTCTAAACATTTGAACCCAGTGGCAACAGAACGGCCCCCCTGTCTCCGAACACTTGCCTCTATGGTTCTCCTTATCAAAGAAGCAGATAAGCTCACCCTAGGGCAGAATCTCAGTGTTAAAACCTCGCATGCCATAATCTCCCTGATGAATGGACAAGGGCACCGGTTTCCAGTCTGGCTCAATATCAAGGTCTGCTCTGTGAAAATCCCTGGGTGGCTCTGGAAACTGTCTGCACAATTAACCCTGCCACCTTCCTTCCCACAGAAATGGGTACCCCCAAACATAGTTGCTCAGAACTCCTGGAAGAAGTTTTCTCTAGCCAGCCAGACCTTAAAGATCATCCTCTAGCCAACCCTGATCTCACACTTTTTTGTGACGGCAGCTGCTTCCGGCAGGACAACACCCGCAGAGCAGGTTATGCTGTTACTACCACCTGCAAGGTTTTGAAGTCTGGCACTCTCCCAGTGGGATGGTCAGCACAGAGGGTGGAACTCTTTGCATTAATTCGTGCCCTGTCTATTGGAAAAAAAAACGGGCAGTCAATATCTTCTCAGACTCACACTATGCTTTGCCACTATTCACTTCCATGGAGCAATATATAAAGAAAGAGGGCCCCTTACTGCCTCTGGTAAAGCAATTAAAAACAGAACTGAAATCATCCTGTTGTTGGAAGCAGTTTGGTATCCACGTGCAGTAGCCATCACACACTGCAGAGGACACCAAAGGGGAGCTGATCCCATAGCAACAGGCAATCGCCTGGCTGACAAGGCAGCTAAACAAGCAGCTTGCTCAACGGCCCTGGCACTTCCCACCTCGGCCCTGGCACTTCCCACCTCATCGTCCGCTTTGGTGGTCGCTGCCTCCCCTCTAAGCCTAAGGGAAGCCGGAACCACGAAGTCTGCCGCTCCTATTCCTGCGCTCCCGCCCCCCTCTCCCCTCTATTCTGAAAAAGAGATTCGGTGGGTGAGGTCTGAAGGCGCCCACCACGCAAAGGGAGGGTGGTGGAGACTGCCTGATGAGCGGCTTTTCGTCCCCGGAGCGCTTGGAAATCAACTTGTACTAGAATATCACCAACTCACCCATCTGGGGAAAACAGCTCTAGAAAAGCTCATCCAAAAACATTTTTTTATCAGCCTCTTCCCAACGCTTTGCAGGTCGGTGAGTGAAGGATGTGTAACTTCTGCCAGGAATAATGCTAAACAGGCACCCCAGCCCCCACCCGGAGTTCAGAGAAGAGGACCCGCTCCTTTGAGGACTTGGAAGCAGACGTTACTGATGTCCCGCCCAGCAGAGGGTACAAGCATCTCCTAGTGTTAGTGTGCACCGACTCTGGGTGGTCAGAAGCTTATCCGACTCACACGGAAAAGAGCCAAGAGGTGGCTGAGGTACTTCTGAGAGAGATTACAACGAAATTCTGTCTTCCTCTGACCATGCACAGCGCCAGTGGACCAGCTTTTGTGGCTGACATCATTCAGTCAGTAGCGAAGGCCCTCAAGATAGCCTGGAAGCTGCACCCAGCATACCGGCCTCAGAGTTCAGGGAAAGTTGAACAAATGAACCGTCCCATTAAAAATACGTTAGCCGGGCCTCCCTTGTGGAGCAGCGGTTGAGCGCTGGGTTGCGAAGCTGCCCGCAGCCTCTGCAGCGCTGGTTCAATCCCCGGCTGCTCCCCGGCCACCAGAGGAGGGTCCCAGATGGCGCGCAGACCTCTCCTGCCGCCCCCTGCTCCCCTCAGCAGTGTATTTCGGTCCCTCTGCCTGCTCTGCTCCCCGCTCTGGCTCTGGTGAATTCTCTCACCCCCCGCGCCTCTGACTGTACCCAGTGCTTGTATGTATGTATGTATGTATGTATAAATAAATAAATAAATATTTAAAAAAATATGTTAGCTAAGTTGGTGCAAGAAACGGGGGCGGTCCTCCTCTGTGGCACAGTGGTTGAGCGCTGGGTTGCGAAGCTGCCCGCAGCCTCTGCACCGCTGGTTCCATCCCCGGCTGCTCCCCGGCCACCGGAAAAGGGTCCCACATGGCGCACAGACCTCTCCTGCCGCCCGCTGCTCCCCTCAGCAGTGTGCTTCGGTCCTTCTGCCTGCTCTGCTCCCCGCTCTGGCTCTGGTGAATTCTCTCACCCTCCCGCGCTTCTGACTGTACCCAGTGCATGTATAAACAAAACAAACAAATAAATAAAAATCTTTAAAAA
The DNA here is from genome assembly GCF_014898055.3 of Talpa occidentalis. Lineage (NCBI taxonomy): Eukaryota > Metazoa > Chordata > Mammalia > Eulipotyphla > Talpidae > Talpa > Talpa occidentalis. Next base: position 49,990,673 of record NW_023602073.1, on the reverse strand, counting down.
AAAAAAAAAAAGAAAAAAGAAACGGGGGCACCATGGCCAGATTTGCTCCCTTCGGCCCTTCTCAGAGCATGATGTATCCCAGGAAGGTTAGGGTTCTCCCCTTTTGAGCTATTATATGGAAGACCGCCACCTTGTTTAGGGAGTGTCCCAGGGGTTTACATCAGATAGGCATTAAGAGCCTGAGAGAACAGCTCCAGGCTTGGGCACTACTCTCCAGGAGCTCCAACGGTATATGTTGGAAAGAGCAACCCATCCCCACTGGCTCCCCAGTGCATCCGTACCAGCCAGGTGATATGGTCTGGGTGAAGGATTGGAAAAAGGAACCCCTCAAACCCACATGGGTCGGTCCTTCCACTGTTATTTTAATGACCCTTACTGCCATAAAGGTTTCAGGCTTCACCCCTTGGGTGCATCAGTCTAGAGTCAAATGAGCCTGCACGCCAGAAGAAGATATTCCAATCAGTGGATGGACGGCAGCCCCTGATCCAGAAAATCCTCTCCATTTGAAACTGCAAAAAATCAGCCCTCCAGACCTGCGTTAGACAACAGCCCTGCTCTGGCCACACCCGGGAAGCTGGTAAGTCCACACACAGCAGAAGCTTAAGGATCCTCTACATGTGTGATTGTTGGGTAGTTATTCCAGTTGGACTTGTAGTGCCCTCCTGGCAGCAGCCGGACTGGCCACAGTTGCCCCTGACAACTGGGACTGGAAGATACATTTTCTTCTTGCCCTAGGTTACCTTTTACTATATGGGGGCATAATTGTATTTAAGTGTCTGGTAAGATGAGCTTGCTTGTTGTTATCCTCATATACCTGCTTCTCACAGCCACCCTTCCCTCAGTCAGCAAGGGCTTATCTTCTGAGCCCAGGGTGGCTATGACTGGAAGATGGGAGTTCCAAGACCTCCCTCAAGACCCCCCTACTGATATCCCTATAGCCTTCACTGCCTGGGAAAGGGTAGAGTCCTGGATCTGGCTAGATTTTGATGTGTCAAGCTCTTTGACACACAGCAAGACTGGGTTCGAAGGTGTTCATATTATGGAAGGCATTCAGAACTAACAAAGAGATAGCTATATGTGCGGGGGATCCACCCCAGAAAAACCTGATGAATGTAGAGTCTTCTGCTCCTTGAAATGGGGGTGTGAATCCTGGCTCACCCAGTCAATGGGCAGGGAGAGGAATTCTGCTTATCGCTGGCCACTAAAACCCAGGCCAGATATTCCCATCAACCTAGCGCGGGGGTACCCTGATGAAACCTGCCCTGACAACTATTGTGTTCCCCTGTACCTTACCATCCATAACCCAAACTCTAACATGTGGGTAACTGGTATTGTTCTCCAACTGGGCTTAATGCATTTTCCAAGGAACCCTGTAGTCAGATTCATGGTCATGTCAGTCTTTGTACCCCGTCTGACAGTGGGCCCACAAGGATCAAAGAAACTATTCGGTACTCTTTCATCCTGGACGTCCTCTGATCTATCCCAGCAAACATCTTAGTCTATATTACTAAGTATGATTAATGCCTCCTATTTGGCTCTCAACCACTCCAATGCGGCCCTTGCTTCAGATTGCTGGATCTGCATAAAACCAGGTCCCATCAAGTACACTGGGGTTGTGCTCAGCCCGGACTTGTTCCCTCCGAAAATTTCACTTAACTCCCCCTAGAACCAGATCTTAGGCCCTGTATTTCTGTGGGGAAATGCCTCTAATCCTTTAACTCATACCTCTAAGGTCTGTGCCACAAATAATACTTACCTAGCTTGCACTAAGGGAGTGTACGAATGTATTGTGCCATACAATTGGTCATGTTTCGTTGTCAAACTGGTGCCTAACTTGTCTGTTTTAACAGGAAGGGATGCACTTTCAGTCTGGAGGCCCCCCCATGTGAAAAAAGGGTACCTATGGCCATTCCACTTGTAGTGGGTCTCCTGGCTGCATCTGGGGCAGCCATGGGTACAGCTGGAATAGGAGTATCTCAGGTCCTTTATAATGAACTAGGTGGCCAGCTCAAGTCAGATTTCAATGCTTTCACAGAGTCAGCTCTGGCCCTCCAATGACAACTTGATTCTCTGGCAGCTGTGGTACTCCAAAACCGAAGAGGACACGATCTCCTTACTGCTGCCCATGAAGGTATCTGCCTGTTCTTGCAAGAACTATGCTGCTTCTATGTGAATGAGTCTGGGGTAGTCCAGGAGACACTCACTCAGCTCCAGGATCAAATTAACCGCTGATGGGGTGTTCAACACCAGTCAACCTGGTGGGAGGCCTATTCTTTGTGGCTCCCATGGTTGGCTCCTTTATAGGGCCCTTGCTAATTCTCTTCTTGGTACTTGCCCTTGGCCCCTGTCTGCTAAATATGCTCACAAAATTCATATCTACACAGATATCAAAAATTAAACTCCAGCTGCTCCTCACCAGCTACTGGCCAGTTAATAGTGAGCTGGACACCTTGGAGGATGATGCCTTATGAGATAATAACTCACAAAGGCATCAAAAGGGGGAAATGAAAGGGAAATGTTAAGGAAAAGGGAACTGCTAAGGAAAAGGGAACTGCTAAGAAAAGGGAACTGCTAAGAAAAGGAAATCTTTCCCTGTTAAAGAGCCATAGACATGGAAATGTAAGTACAAGACAAATTTGCTCCCTTAATCAGCATATCTAAACAAGGCCTGGCAGCCTGCTAGGCTGGTTGTTCTCCTGGGCCATTCTCAAAGATCTGCATCCTTCCCCTTTTCCTGTGTCAAGAATTTGTATAACTAACCAATGTTATCAATGAAAATGGTTATGTATAAAAGAAACTCTTTGTCTCTAGACCTGTGCTCAGCCCTTACCTGGCTACCCAGGTCTGGGACCTCATGCATGAGTAATAAAGCTGCTCCTGACCTCACCATTCCTGAAGTACCGCTTGTTCTTCCCTTGCCTGGTAAGAGGCTAGAATTTATTTCTGCAACAAACACAGGGGCACTTCACTGAGAAGGGGAAACCACAGGAAGTGAGTGGGGAGGCCCAGCCCCCTTGGTTTCCTTGGAGACACAGAATCAGGCCTTCCTGGTGACCCCGTGTCCTGGAGGGACAGGGTCTGGTCACTATGACCAGGTCTCGGGTGACATTAACATCTGAAAAAAACACAGACCCCATCCACGCAGTCCTGGCAGCTCCTGGTGCCCAGTGTTGACTCCTTGAGTCCAGGGTTGGGGGGCTCCTGGGTCAGCTGCTGTGAGGAAAGAGAAAACAGCACCCCTGGGGGCTCCTCACAGGCCCTGCAATGTGGTGTGACAGCTGACATGGGGTCATTGGGGTGGTCACTGTTGTGCACAGGCAGAGCCCTGCACGGGGCTCAGTCAGTGTTGACTGGGCCCCACACTCACCTCTAGATCTGGGTCTGGGAGCCAGTAGCCTGGAACACAGTGGGTACTCAACAGTGGGTGCTGGGTTGGCTCCTTCCCTGTGACTGCAGGGGTGTCAGGTGCCGGCCCCTCCCCTCTACTGACTCCTCTGTCCCTGCTGTTTCCCTCCTGATAACCAGGGTGCACTCTCAAGAGGGCAGGGTGGAGGCTGCTGGGATTGCATTGCAGCTTTCACTTTCAGACAGTGGAAGGAGCCAGGGAAGGGTGATTGTTTTTTTCTGGGAGAAATCTGTGAAGACCTGCGGGCTGGCCTCTGCAGACACCCCTGAACATGTGCCAGATTCTGCTGTTGACCCCCTCCGGAACCATCTTCTCTGAGCCATGAGTCCCCCTTGGCACCCAGCATGACTCCTGAGCAGCTAACAGCAGGTGCAAACTCTGTGGGAAGGTTTGGATCTGCGGGAAACACTGAAACTTTCAAGCTTGAAGGGACGCCCTAGAAACCCCACCATTTCAAAGCAAGAATGTCAGTTTAGAAGACTTGTTTCTTTGAAAAAGAAGGAAGTGGGGAGCAGCTGACTGTAAGGAGCTGCTGAGAATGTGGTGAGGCTGTGTGGGTGGGAAGTGGTACAGGAAATGGTGCAGCTCTAAGAGGACCCAGCACAACCACATTGAAGGTTATGCTTCACTTATTTTAATAATGTGTCTGTAACATCCTGGGGCAGGACCCTGTTCTAGAATTTTAGGTAGTGACTCTTCAAATATAATTCATGTAATTCTCATTCTGCTGAAGAAATAAATTCTAGCCTTCTACCCAGGCAGGGGAAGGGTACTCTAGGAATGGTGAGTCCAGGAAAGTTTTATTACACATGTGTGAGGTCTCTGACCTGGGTAGTCCCATGAGGTCTGAGCACCGGTCTAGAGACAAAGAGTTTCTTTTATGCACACCACTTTACATTGATAAAGTTGGTTAGTTCACATACAAATTCTTGACACAGGAAAAGGGGAAGGACACAGATCTTCCAGGATGGCCTGGGAGATCATGCAGCCTAGCAGGCTGTCAGACCTTGTTTAGATATGCTGATTAAGGAAGCAAACTTATTATTTACATTTCCAGGTCTATGACTCTTTAACAGGGAAAGATTTCTTTTTCTTAGCAGTTCCCTTTCATTTCCAAACTTGCTGATACTATTTCATTTTTCTGTGGGAAAGTGCGGCCGGAAGGTAAGAGACTTGAAGATGATGGTCACACAGAGAGTGGCTGAGTCTAGAGATGACCTCAGAGTCACCCCAGAATCTGCCCTCACAAGACCATCACTTGCCTCTCCCCAACCCCGCCAGTATGTGGTTTGAGGGTGTTTTCTCCGAGCAGGACTCATTTCCCTTCACTGCTATTATGACTCACTGTGTCCTTCACCATTAGGCTGAACTCACCACAGAGTTAGAGAGGGCAGAGATGAAGCCCATAGTGGGGATCTGACCTGGCTCCTGCTGTGTTTGGGGCAGGACCTTGTCCTTGTCCCTGGCAGGTCAGGGCTGGGGAGGGACTGACCTTCAGGTGAACTGAACAAGCAGACAGAGCAGGACAGGGGCCTGTGGGAGGCTCTGACTCCTGGGGACAGTGTCGTGTGTCCTGATGCTTCTCAGGGTCACCTGCTCACATTGAGGGGACAGGACCACAAGCAGGCGCTGGCCTGTCCTTCATGGGGGCCTGGGTCTGGGCCTCTGTCCTGGGGATTTAGTGGGTGTGATGATGGGGAGGGGAGGGCAGTTTGTACCCCGGGTCCAGGAGCTAGGAATGGAAGGGCCTGGTGATATTGAGGAGAGTGGGTCTGGTTGTGTGGGTTCCACGGGTGGGAAGGGAAGAGAGGATGTTTTCTCCAATAAAACTCATGGTCTTTAGTCTGAAGCCCTGAGAGGAGCCAGGTCTGTCCTCCTTAGTCTCAACGCCTAAGGGGTCACCAGGAAGGGCCCTACTCCTGCTGGTGGTGGGTCCCTGGGCCCTGCTCCTCTGTGTGGGCCTGGCTGCCTCCTGCCCTGTCTCTCCCGCCCTGAGGAGATGGCGTCTGCTCCTGCCCCAGCTCTGTTCTCTGCCTCCTCCTCTCCCTGCTTCTCCTCCAGCTGCCCTGGATGGGGGAAGATTCCCCAGGTGAGTATGTCCCTCCCTCTCCTGTGTCTCCCTTGGGTTGTGGGGAGCACAGGGACTCTGGGAGCTCCTTCTTCAGGAATTGCCTTTGTTCATTTGTCTTAGCATGATGTCCTCAAGTTCCATCCATTTTTTTTTTTTTTTTAAGATTTATATATTCATTTACACAATAACCAGGGTACAGGTCAGATGCATGGGAGGTTGAGAGATTTCACCGGAGACAGAGTGGGGAACAGAACAGGCAGACTGAAGAAAAACAGGGGAGCAGCAGGCATGATAGAGAGGTCTGCTGCACCATGTGGGACCCTGGAACCAGCACTGCCGAGGCTGCAGACAGCTTCACAGCACGGTGCTCAACCATCTGCACCACCAGGGGAGGCCCCATCCATATTGTTTTAAATGGCATGACTTTACTTATTTAAAAAAAAAAATCTGTGAGCCTCCCTGGTGGTGCAAGGGGTTAAGTCTCAGCATTATCAAGCTATCACCAGCCACTACAACGTGAGTTTGATCCCTGACCAGGGAGCAACCCACGTGGTGCAGCAGACCTCTCCTGACTCACCTGCTATTCCCCCCAGCAGTTGTATTTCAGTAGATCTGCCTGTTCTGTTCCCTACTCTGTCTCTGGTGAATCTTCTCACCCCTACACCTCTGGCCTGTACCCCAGTTCTTGTAGACATAATAAAAATAAAGCTTTAATAAAAATCTGAGTACTATTTCATAGTGTGTATATGTAATTTTACTATTTGTTTGAATATACCCCATTCCTGTCTCTCTCTCTCCAAAATTGTGGAGTATCCATTATACTTATGTTGCATTTCCTCATAGAGTTGTTAGTTCTTCCAGTTTTTCTTCATTTTTCAGTTTTCTTCTAATTCTGTCCATTGATCATTATTATTGGAGGTCACTGATTTGATCTTCTTTTTTGGTCTTCTCTGCTCCAAAACTTTCCAGGTGCGAGTAGCTTCTCTGTTGATCTTTTTAGAGCCTCCGTCTCTGTGATGTTAATTTAAGTCTTCAATTTCTATTTTCTGTTTACTGATTTTATTTTCCAAGACATTTATTTCTGGGAGCCATACTGCTCATGTCCTCTGACAAAGGTCCAGGCATGGGGCAGATTTCTGAAAAGTCAGGAATCTCATTAGTTGACTCTTAGATTCTCCTCATTTGCTTGTGGCTAGTTTCTACCATTGTTAAAATACGCATTTAAAGTAAAACTGTAAATACTGTTTAATCAATTACTAAATAGCCAATTTGATGGCAAATGGCACTGCATAACACAAATATTACATTTTTAATAAAATTAGTAGTTCTCTGCCAAAAGGCAGTAATTCAACATTCAGCCTTACATTAACAAGTGAAAAAAATTCTGGAACAAAAGCCTGTAAACATCCCTCAGTCAAGTCTTTGATATGGATATGAGACACAGGGCAAGCTAGGGTTATTAGGCAGTTTTAGGGACAGTGCAGGAGGGGACCTCTGAAGAATTTAGGGAGGCTTCAGAGATAAGGAAAACCAAGGGAATGTAACCAATTCCACGGGAAAAAAACAAATATTCCAGAACCATTGTTAACAATAGGGGAAAAACAAACATCCTAGGACCATTGTTAACAATAGGGGAAAAACAAACATCCTAGGACCACAGACAATATTGTTAAGGATGGTCCTGGTTTTCTTCAGGTGATAAGATGAAAGTGTAGAGATGCTCACCTGGAGGACTAGACCATGAAGATAAAGCGATAAGCATAACAAATGGGGAAAGAAAAAAGCTGTTAGATAAGGAATGTGAAATTCCCTCACTTAGTACCCTCTGGGAGTTAGCCAATCAGGAAGAGAGACTGAAATTTTAACACAATGAGAGAGCGAAAGTATATATTCCTAAAGTAATATCCCGTACAGGCTCATCTTGGCCCCTCCCAGGTACCTTATACCTGGGAGTCTTTCTTCTTTGTCTCTTTTTTCTTCCAAATAAACTCTTCTTTCAAAGACAAGATTTGTCTCTCTCTGCTTACTTACTCCAAAAGTCTGTGAATTCCTATCTACGGTTTCGCGAGACAAGAACTCGTGGTAAGCGGCCAGCAGTTGTTACATTACACACGCCGGCATCATTTTGGGGGCTTGTCCGGGATTTCACAAGATTTAAGTAAGTCAGCCGAGAGGCACAAATTGTTTCTATCTTCAGCTTGTCCTGAACTTCTCTTGCTAAACATTTTCTTCCTCTCGGAGCCATCAAAGAGGCCATAAAAAGAGCACAGGACAGTCAGTAAATGCCAAAGGGCGACTGCCTTAAAATCTCCTGTGGAAGGATAAACTGGTGACGAGACCAGGTAAGGGGACTAGCCCATCTGCCAGTCAAAGAATGAAAGTCTGGTTGTCGTCATATGAGGGACTCTGGTCTCCGAAGAGCTAGGCACATACGTCATGTAGAGGCCGTCCGGGAGCTGCACATAAGGGGCTGATCTCCCAGCAGCTCGGCCATCCTCCCTTGCCTTCAGCAGAGGGGGAGCTGCCGAGACCCAGTAGAGGATGAATGGTCCCAATGTGATAGTTGGGAAAGTCATTCCTCACTAAGCACCACACAGGATCTGACACAGAACCCAACCCCGGCCTCAGATCCCTGCTAGGATTATTTGAATGGCTCCTCTTATCTTTCTTTGCTCTCTCTCTTTCCATTCTTCCTTCTCTTGCAATGCGACTGATTTACTTCTCGGTTACCTGTGGCCTTCAGACAGGCAGTAGACATTTCACAAACTTTTTCTCTGTCCTTTATTTGATTGCAAGAAAATTAATGGGCACCCGTTGGCCCGGTAAAAGCGACTAGCGTGAGGCCGCCATTCTTAAAGTCTCGGGGTGACAGGTTTCTCAGCTGGCAAGGCTTCCTGATGCGCCCGTTTGCTGAGTGGGAATGTCGGGACTCTTGTCACTGATTCCTACTTTCCTCTATCATCCGTGGACTCTGAGGGTGCTCAGAATGACCAAGCTGTGACCCTTGGAACCCTGGGCATCCAGGAGATCCGATGGCTCAGACAAGGAGTTCTGATAGGTCGGCAGAACTGCTAGGTCGACGCTCACCTCCGTGAGAGTCACGGAGGTCAAGCAGTTTTAGAAAGAGACTTCCATCCTTTTGGTCCCTCCCCCTACAGGGCAGACTTTCTGCAACAATTGTCGAGTCAGTTTATGAGCAGGGAATGCGAGAGGCCCTTATAAAAATCTTGGGACACCCTCAAAAACTTTGTCCCTGGTGTCCACTTCAATCTCATCAGTGGGCACAGGTGGATCAGGTTGAGTTTACATCTTGACAGGGTTGCGGCATTATTTGATTTGTAGGGCTTACCACAAATTCTAAGTCCAGCCGAGCGGCGTACACCTTTGGTATCATAACCTGATGCTGGGTATTTATTTGATGGGAGTTTTTCAAACGGGAGACTTTAGGGAAAGTAAGGAATCGGGCCTTAGGTTATCATATGTTCAAGGACCCTCGGGTGTGAGGACCATTTTCATGGTTTGATGGAAGGGCAACATTGGAAATTAGGCCCCGGGATCCTATCTGAA